>NC_074680.1:43959803-44294803 GCF_029448725.1 Salvelinus fontinalis
TGAATAAGACTAAAATCTGTAAGTAACATCTGTAGGTAGCACAGCATGCCCAGTAGGACACTTCCATGCTGAGAGAATACCCTGCTTCCTGCCACTCTGCAATAGTGCCACTCTTTTTGTTCACACATATCTTTCCAGATTGTGACCATCGTTGTAAAATAATATGGAAAAATGCCAATAAAAACAACATAACTGTAGAACAAAATGTATTTCTTTTTTTAATTATTTCAAATGTATTCACGATTGTGTATTGCTAAACTTGGGGCGGCAGGTAGCCTAGTGGTTAGAGCGTTGGGTCATTACCCGGAAGGTTGCAGGATCAAATCCTCGTAGCTGACAAGGTAAGAATCTGTTGTTCTGCCACTGAACAAGGCTGTTCCCTGGTAGGCTGTTATTGTAAATAAGAATTTGTTCTTAAGTGACTTGCCAGGTTAAATAATTAAATAAACTAGACTGAAGAAGCTACAGGGTAAAGACTGATACTACACACAGGCAACACTGTGGAGAGGACAGACATTACACTAATGGATATCCTCTTTGGGCCTTGTCCTTAAGGTGGATTAGAGCTTGCCGTCACTAAGAACACACCCCCCCCTCTCTTGCTTACACACACAAACAGCTCCTCCCCGAATTTCATGAGTCATTAGACAGGCTGATACAAACAGTAATTTAAAAGTGGGGTCATTTAAAACAGACATTATAATTGACCTTGAGCCTAGACTCAAATATCGAGTCTCACATAACCCCCATGTTTCAGACAGGGTTAGCTGACCAGTACATAACCCCCAACATGTTTCAGACAGGGTCAGCTCACCAGTACATATCCCCCAACATGTTTCAGACAGGGTTAGCCAACCAGTACATAACCCCCAACATGTTTCAGACAGGGTTAGCTGACCAGTACATATCCCCCAACATGTTTCAGACAGGGTTTTCCGACCAGTACATAACCCCAAACATGTTTCAGACAGGGTCAGCCGACCAGTACATTAGCCCCAACATGTTTCAGACAGGGTCAGCTGACCAGTACATTAGCCCCAACATGTTTCAGACAGGGTCAGCTGACCAGTACATAACCCCCAACATGTTTCAGACAAGGTTAGCCGACCAGTACATTAGCCCCAACATGTTTCAGACAGGGTTAGCCGACCAGTACATTAGCCCCAACATGTTTCAGACAGGGTTAGCCGACCAGTACATTAGCCCCAACATGTTTCAGACAGGGTCAGCTGACCAGTACATAACCCCCAACATGTTTCAGACAGGGTTAGCCGACCAGTACATTAGCCCCAACATGTTTCAGACAGGGTTAGCCGACCAGTACATTAGCCCCAACATGTTTCAGACAGGGTTAGCCGACCAGTACATTAGCCCCAACATGTTTCAGACAGGGTTAGCCGACCAGTACATTAGCCCCAACATGTTTCAGACAGGGTTAGCCGACCAGTACATTAGCCCCAACATATTTCAGACAGGGTCAGCTGACCAGTACATAACCCCCAACATGTTTCAGACAGGGTCAGCTGACCAGTACATTAGCCCCAACATGTTTCAGACAGGGTTAGCCGACCAGTTCATATCCTCCACCCTGGAGCACTTTTACAGACCCAGGAAGGAATGTTCAGATATAAATGTGTCATTATGAGGGTGAGAGGTCAACTGGGTCATCTAGCTGCAGATGAAGAGACTACTAGTTCTGGTTTGAGATGGACGATTGGGTGTGTGGTTCTGGTATGAGATAAAGGGTTGGGTGTGTGGTTCTTCATCCTGCAACAAGGGAAGCTTTTGGGGATAAGATAACAACTTGAGATAACAACTTGCACCAACAACATCTATTGGAATGACAAACAACGACAAATGTAGCTTTCGATCAGAATTCACATCTCTGAAAGAGGCAGTTATTTCAGTGTTACCATGAATTTAAATCATTGATTTCCTATTGGTTTCAACCTCAAAATCAACGCAGAAAAGTCTGAATAGAAGGAGAAGACAATGTTCAGTCTCCATACATGTCCTGTGCCTTTAGTTATACCACATCATTGTTGAATACTTGTTTCTGATTGGCTAGAATGTCATAATAGAACTTACATTAAACCTCAAAGTCTGAGCCATTGGGAGGAACTGTTAAGATATGGAACTGTTTTAAGGTCATACCATCGATCATTCAGCTAATTGATTTTGAATTTTAGGACACCTTTAGATATCAAAAAATTATATTAAACAATTATTTGAGAAAATATTGAATTTGGCCTTTACTACTATAGCCCATAGAAACACAATGAATGGCAAAAACACATTAATAAATGGCAAAAAAGACAGTAAAAAAAAGTTATCATAAGGAATAAGGTTTTGAGGTGTGAAAGCTTAGGAAATACAGTGGCTTGCGAAAGTACTCACCCCCTTGGCATTTTTCCTATTTTGTTGTCTTACAACCTGGAATTAAAATAGATTTTGGGGGGGGGGTTTGTATAATATGTTTTACACAACATGCCTACCACTTTGAAGATGCTATTTTTTTAAATTGTGAAACAAACAAGAAATAAGACAAAAAAATAGGAAACTTGACCAGGCATAACTATTTACCCCCCAAAGTCAATACTTTGTAGAGTCAACTTTTGCAGCAATTACAGCTGCAGGTCTCTTGGGGTAGGTCTCTATTAGCTTGGCACATCTAGCCTCTGGGATTTTTGCTGCTCCAGCTCCTTCAAGTTGGATGGGTTCCGATGGTGTACAGCAATCTTTAAGTCATATCACAGACTCTCAATTTGATCGTGGTCTGGGCTTTGACTAGGCCATTCCAAGACATTGAAATGTTTCCCCTTAAACCACTCGAGTGTTGCTTTAGCAGTATGCTTAGGGTCATTGTCATGTAGGAAGGTGAACCTCCGAACCAGTCTCAAATCTATGAAAGACAAACAGGTTTCCCTCAAGAATTTCCCTGTATTTAGCGCCATCCATTATTCCTTCAATTCTGACCAGTTTCCCAGTCCCTGCTGATGAAAAACATCCCCAAGCATGATGCTGCCACTACCATGCTTCACTGTGGGGTTGGTGTTCTAGGGGTAATGCGAGATGTTGGGTTTGCGCCAGATATAGCGTTTTCCTTGATTGCCAAAAAGTTCAATTTTAGTCTCATCTGACCAGAGTACCTTCTTTCATATGTTTGGGGAGTCTCCCAGAAACGTGTTTGCTTATAATTTTCTTTAAGAATGGCTTTTATCTGTCCACTCTTCCGTAAAGCCCAGCTCTGTGGACTGTACGGCTTAAAGTGGTCCCATGGACAGATACTCCTATCTCTGCTGTGGAGCTTTGCAGCTCCTTCAGGGTTATCTTTGGTCTCTTTTTTGCCTCTCTGATTAATGCACGCCTTGCCTGGTCTATGAGTTTTGGTGGGCGGCCCTCTCGACAGGTTTGCTCTGGTGTCATATTCTTTCCATTTTTTAACAGTGGATTTAATGGTGCTCCGTGGGATGTTCAAAGTTTTGGATATTTTTCTTACCATCCAACCCTGATCTGTACTTCTCCACAACTTTGTCCCTGACCTCTTTGGAGAGCTCTTTGGTCTTCATGGTGCCCCTTGCTTAGTGGTGTTGCAGACTGGGGTCTTTCAGAACAGGTGTATATCTACTGTGCCAGACCATGTGACACTTATCTTGCACACAGCTGGACTTTATTTAACTAATTATGTGACTTCTGAATGTAATTGGTTGCACCAGATCATATTTAGGGGCTTCATAGCAAAGGGGGTGAAAACACTAAAATTATCCGCCGCCATTGTTGCAACCCCTATTACCATCGTCCGAGATCCCTACAGATTGGAAAGCTACCGCGGTCATTCCCCTCTTCAAAAGAGGTGACACTCTAGACCCAAACTGTTATAGACCTATATCCATCCTGCCCTGCCTTTCTAAAGTCTTCGAAGGCCAAGTTAAAACTTCTTGTCAATAGGGGGGAGCCATTTCGACTTTGTAAAAATTCGTTCCCAAATTAAACTGCCTCGTACTCAATTCTTGCTCGTACAATATGCATATTATTATTACTATTGGATAGAAAACACTCTCTAGTTTCTAAAACCGTTTGAATTATATCTGTGAGTAAAACAGAACTCAAGTTGCAGCTAACTTCCTGTGAGGAAGTGAGAAATCTGAAATCGGGCACTCTGTTCCAGGGTCAGTTCATTAATTTGCATGTAATCTATGAGTCGACATGCACTGCATACGATTTCCCCTAGATGTCAGTAAGCAGTGAGAATTGGAATGGTGTTGCTAGACAGATCTGAGGCCATTTAAAGACTCTTGGAACCGGGGGTGCACTCTTATCAACGTTCGTCATGGCGCAAGACAGACCTCAGGATGGCATTCTGAAAAGCTCTCGTTATAGGCCTTAGATATATCCGGCTCTGATTTTATTCGATATAGGTGTTAAAAACATCATAATGTTGTTATTTTAAACCGAGTTATATCAGTTTATATCAGTATATTGCGATTTTCTGAATTTTCTTTGTGCTTTCTTTGTGCTGCGTTATGAAGAGTTGGACACGTCTGGGCCACATAGCTAATGTTTGCTGCTAATTCCTAAGTTGAAGATGACAATCTACAACCGAGCAACGATGATTCTGGACAAAGGACAACTTGCGCAAGATTCTGATGGAAGCTCATCAAAAAGTAAGAACTATTTATGATGTTAATTCGTTGTTCTGTTGAAAAATGTAAAACTACTATTCCGCCATTCATTTCGGTGCGGTCTCGCTTTAACGCACGCTGTATGTCGTAGTAACGTTAATTTTAAAAATCTAACACAGCGGTTGCATTAAGAACTAATGTATCTTTCATTTGCTGTCCAACCTGTATTTTTTTGTCAAGTTTATGATTAGTTATTGATTAGATTAGGTGTCTCTCCCAAGATTTCTCCCGACATTTTGTTGGCAGCTTGGCTACTATTCTCATTGTATAACCACGATTTGTGCCGCTAAATATGCACATTTTCTCGGGCCAACTCTTTTCTCTGTATATATCAATGATGTCGCTCCTGCTGCTGGTGATTCTCTGATCCACCTCTACGCAGACGACACCATTCTGTATACATCTGGCCCTTCTTTGGACACTGTTAACTTACCTCCAAACGAGCTTCAATGCCATACAACACTCCTTCCGTGGCCTCCAACTGCTCTTAAATGCTAGTAAAACCGAATGCATGCTTTTCAACCGTTCACTGCCCGTACCCACCCACCCGACTAGCATCCCTACTCTGGCCGGTTCTGACTTAGGACAACTAAAAATACCTAGGTGTCTGGCTAGACTGTAAACTCTTCTTCCAGACTCATATTAAACATCTCCAATCCAAAATTAAATCTAGATTCGGCTTCCTATTTTGCAACAAAGCCTCCTTCACTCACGCCGCCAAACATACCCTCGGAAAATTGACTATCCTGCCGATCCTCGACTTCGGCGATGTCATTTACAAAATAGCTTCCAATACTCTACTCAGCAAACTGGATGCAGTCTATCACAGTGCCATCCGTTTTGACACCAAAGCCCCTTATACCACCCACCACTGCGACCTGTATGCTCTAGTCGGGTGGCCCTCGCTACATATTTGTCGCCAGACCCACTGGCTCCAGGTCATCTATAAGTCTATGCTAGGTAAAGCTCCGCCTTAGCTCACTGGTCGCGATAACAACACCCACCCGTAGCACGCGCTCCAGCAGGTATATCTCACTGGTCATCCCCAAAGCCAACACCTCCTTTGTCCGCCTTTCCTTCCACTTCGCTGCTTCCAATGACTGGAACAAATTGCAAGAATCGCTGAAGCTGAAGACATACATTTCCCTCACTAACTTTAAACATCAGCTATCTTAGCAGCTAACCGATCACTGCAGCTGTACATAGTCCATCTGTATATAGCCCACCCAATCTGCCTACCTCATCAACCATATTGTTTTTATTTACTTTTCTGCTCTTTTGCACATCACCATCTTCTCATCTATCACTCCAGTGTTCATTTTCTAAATTGTAAATCCTTCGCTACTATGGCCTATTTATTGCCTTACGTCCTCACACCATTTGCACACACTGTATATAGACTTTCTTTTTTTCTATTGTGTTATTGACTGTACGCTTGTTTATTCCATGTGTAACTCTGTGTTGTTGTATGTGTCGAACTGCTTTGCTTTATCTTGGTCAGGTCGCAATTGTAAATGAGAACTTGTTCTCAACTAGCCTACCTGGTTAAATAAAGGTGAAATTAAAATTAAAACACATATGCACGCACCACTTTCCCATTTTATTATTTTTTAAACAAGTTATTTTTTTTCACTTCACCAATTTGGACTATTTTGTGTATGTCCATTACATGAAATCCAAATAGAAATCAATTTAAATTACAGATTGTAATGCAACAAAATAGGAAAACCCCCAAGGGGGATGAACACTTTTGCATGGCACTGTATGCTTAAATCGTCATAGTAATTTTTATGCCCACTAGAGTAAAACATTGTTTTATTTTTTATGATTTAACCTTTATTTAACTTAACAAGTCAGTTAAGAACAAATTCTTATTTACAATGATGGCCTACACCAGCCAGACCAGGACGACGCTGGGCCATTTGTGCGCAGCCCTATGGGACTCCCAATCACGGCCGGTTGTGATACAGCCTGGAATCAAACCAGGGTCTGTAGTTTCACCTCTAGCACTGAGATGCAGCGCTGCGCTACTCTTCTCACAAATGGGGCACTGGGGACGCCTTTCCCTATTGTGTGTTCACTTGTGGGCTGTAAGCTCAGATTTTAGACCAAAGCGCTCTCTCCACAGTCAGAACAAATATAAGGTCTTTCTCCCTGATGTGCCATTATCTGGTGAGCTTTTAATTCTTTGGAACGTGAAAAACTTGTCTCACAAATAGGACATTGTTGAGGCTTCTTTCCAGTGTGTGTGTGTGTGTGTACAGATGTTGAGTAAGGTCTGATGCTCTGTTGAACGTCTTCTCACAGTGAGATCAGTGGTAAGATCTCTCACCAATATGTAAATGCAGGTGTTCTTTAAGATGCCCTTTCTCATCGCAGTGCTAACTGCGCCACCAGAGTCTCTGGGTTCGTCCCCAGGCTCTGTCGCAGCCGGCCGCGACCGGGAGGTCCGTGGGGCGACGCACAATTGGGCTAGCGTCGTCCGGGTAAGGGAGGGTTTGGCCGGTAGGGATTTCCTTGTCTCATCGTGCTCCAGCGACTCCTGTGGCGGGCTGGGCGCAGTGCGTGCTAACCAAGGGGGCCAGGTGCGCGGTGTTTCCTCCGACACATTGGTGCGGCTGGCTTCCGGGTTGGAGGCGCGCTGTGTTAAAGAAGCAGTGCGGCTTGGTTGGGTTGTGCTTCGGAGGACGCATGACTTTCGACCTTCGTCTCTCCCGAGCCCGTACGGGAGTTGTAGCGATGAGACAAGATTACTAGCGAATTACTAAATTACTAAATTACTAGCGATTGGATACCACGAAAATTGGGGAGAAAAGGGGATAAAATAAAAAAAATAAAAAAAATAAAAATAAAATAATGATGCCCTTTCTGTGAGTACCTCTTCTTTACAGTTAGGGCACTGATAGAATGGACTTGCAAGTGTTAAGATCTAACGACACCATGTGATATTTCCTGACATTGTAACTGCCTGTGTTTCTTTAAAGCCTGCACTGTTGAAAATGTTAGCCCGCAGTCAGAGCAGTGGTGAGGCTTCTCTCTAGAGTGTACTCGCATGTGTTCAGTAAGAACTGAACACTCTTTGTATGTCTTCTAACAATGTGAGCAGCGGAAAGGCTTGTCAACACTGAGTTCACAATTGCATGTTAAGATATATATGGTCAGAGAATCTCTTCTCACATTCAGGGCATTGGTAAGGTTTTACACAATAATCTATTATCATGTTCTTTCAACTGATCTAATCGAGTGTACTTTTTAGCACACTTTGGGCAGTGGAAATGTTTTTCTCCTGAATGTAACAGCATGTGTTTCCTTAAACTTTGCCCGTACTCAGAGCAGATTTGACCCTTCTCTTTAGGACGGACTCTCTTGTGTCTCTTTGACAATGTCACAGAAGCAACACTTTCTTTGCTACTTGAACAGTGGGAAGACGTCTCTCCAGTGTGTGTGCAGGTGCCATTTAGGCTGTGACCGTTTTTGTGGATCTCTTCTTACGTTGAGGGCTGTGGTGAGATCTCATTGCTTCGTCAACTTCCTGGTGTTTCTCCCCTGATGTAGATCATGTCTCCACTGATAGGTCTGAAGACTCAGGACCATCTGAGACAGAAAGACATGTAGTAATAAAGCAGAAGACACATTTCCATGACATATGGACAAACAAAGTATATCTTATAAAAACAAGAGCACAGTTGGAATTATTGCCGTAGATGTCTAAACATGACAGTCATTAAACAGCAAAAATACATAACTTCTATTAGGTCAAACCACCTCACCTTGTTGGTAACCCCCCATGGATTGAACAGACCATTCTAATATATATATATATATATATATATATATATATATATATAGGAATCAATAACTTTGGGATAGGATATTTTGTTTCCAAACTCCTCTGCAGTAGTCCAATAAATAAGCTAGAAAATTGTTTGAAAAACAGAGGTTGATGACAGTTTGCACACTCTTGGCAATCTCTCAACCAGCTTCATTAAGGAATGCATTTCCAACAGTCTTGGAGTTCCCACATATGCTGAGCACTTGTCATCTGATGCAGCACTCCATCACTCTCCTTGGTCAAATAGTCCTTACACAGCCTGGAGATGTGTGTTGGGTCATTGTCCTGTTGAAAAACAAATGATAGTCCCACTAAGCGCATGCCATGCTGGTTAAGTGTGCCTTGACTTTAATTAAATCACTGAGTGTCACCAGAAAAGCACCCCCACACCATCACACCTCCTCCTTCATGGTGTGAACCACACATGCGGAGATCATCCATTCACCTATTCTGCGTCTCACAAAGACACGGCATTGGAACCAAAAATCTCAAATTTGGACTCTCATCAGACCAAAGGATAGATTTTCGCCTGTCTAATGTCCATTGCTCGTGTTTCTTGGCTTAAGCAAGACTCTTCTTCTTATTGGTGTCCTTTAGTAGTGGTTTCTTTGCAGCAATTCGACCATGAAGGTCTGACTCTCCTCTGTTTCAGACAGGGTTAGCTGACCAGTACATAACCCCCAACATGTTTCAGACAGGGTTAGCCGACCAGTACATTAGCCCCAACATGTTTCAGACAGGGTTAGCCGACCAGTACATAACCCCCAACATGTTTCAGACAGGGTCAGCTGACCAGTACATTAGCCCCAACATGTTTCAGACAGGGTTAGCCGACCAGTTCATATCCTCCACCCTGGAGCACTTTTACAGACCCAGGAAGGAATGTTCAGATATAAATGTGTCATTATGAGGGTGAGAGGTCAACTGGGTCATCTAGCTGCAGATGAAGAGACTACTAGTTCTGGTTTGAGATGGACGATTGGGTGTGTGGTTCTGGTATGAGATAAAGGGTTGGGTGTGTGGTTCTTCATCCTGCAACAAGGGAAGCTTTTGGGGATAAGATAACAACTTGAGATAACAACTTGCACCAACAACATCTATTGGAATGACAAACAACGACAAATGTAGCTTTCGATCAGAATTCACATCTCTGAAAGAGGCAGTTATTTCAGTGTTACCATGAATTTAAATCATTGATTTCCTATTGGTTTCAACCTCAAAATCAACGCAGAAAAGTCTGAATAGAAGGAGAAGACAATGTTCAGTCTCCATACATGTCCTGTGCCTTTAGTTATACCACATCATTGTTGAATACTTGTTTCTGATTGGCTAGAATGTCATAATAGAACTTACATTAAACCTCAAAGTCTGAGCCATTGGGAGGAACTGTTAAGATATGGAACTGTTTTAAGGTCATACCATCGATCATTCAGCTAATTGATTTTGAATTTTAGGACACCTTTAGATATCAAAAAATTATATTAAACAATTATTTGAGAAAATATTGAATTTGGCCTTTACTACTATAGCCCATAGAAACACAATGAATGGCAAAAACACATTAATAAATGGCAAAAAAGACAGTAAAAAAAAGTTATCATAAGGAATAAGGTTTTGAGGTGTGAAAGCTTAGGAAATACAGTGGCTTGCGAAAGTACTCACCCCCTTGGCATTTTTCCTATTTTGTTGTCTTACAACCTGGAATTAAAATAGATTTTGGGGGGGGGGTTTGTATAATATGTTTTACACAACATGCCTACCACTTTGAAGATGCTATTTTTTTAAATTGTGAAACAAACAAGAAATAAGACAAAAAAATAGGAAACTTGACCAGGCATAACTATTTACCCCCCAAAGTCAATACTTTGTAGAGTCAACTTTTGCAGCAATTACAGCTGCAGGTCTCTTGGGGTAGGTCTCTATTAGCTTGGCACATCTAGCCACTGGGATTTTTGCTGCTCCAGCTCCTTCAAGTTGGATGGGTTCCGATGGTGTACAGCAATCTTTAAGTCATATCACAGACTCTCAATTTGATCGTGGTCTGGGCTTTGACTAGGCCATTCCAAGACATTGAAATGTTTCCCCTTAAACCACTCGAGTGTTGCTTTAGCAGTATGCTTAGGGTCATTGTCATGTAGGAAGGTGAACCTCCGAACCAGTCTCAAATCTATGAAAGACAAACAGGTTTCCCTCAAGAATTTCCCTGTATTTAGCGCCATCCATTATTCCTTCAATTCTGACCAGTTTCCCAGTCCCTGCTGATGAAAAACATCCCCAAGCATGATGCTGCCACTACCATGCTTCACTGTGGGGTTGGTGTTCTAGGGGTAATGCGAGATGTTGGGTTTGCGCCAGATATAGCGTTTTCCTTGATTGCCAAAAAGTTCAATTTTAGTCTCATCTGACCAGAGTACCTTCTTTCATATGTTTGGGGAGTCTCCCAGAAACGTGTTTGCTTATAATTTTCTTTAAGAATGGCTTTTATCTGTCCACTCTTCCGTAAAGCCCAGCTCTGTGGACTGTACGGCTTAAAGTGGTCCCATGGACAGATACTCCTATCTCTGCTGTGGAGCTTTGCAGCTCCTTCAGGGTTATCTTTGGTCTCTTTTTTGCCTCTCTGATTAATGCACGCCTTGCCTGGTCTATGAGTTTTGGTGGGCGGCCCTCTCGACAGGTTTGCTCTGGTGTCATATTCTTTCCATTTTTTAACAGTGGATTTAATGGTGCTCCGTGGGATGTTCAAAGTTTTGGATATTTTTCTTACCATCCAACCCTGATCTGTACTTCTCCACAACTTTGTCCCTGACCTCTTTGGAGAGCTCTTTGGTCTTCATGGTGCCCCTTGCTTAGTGGTGTTGCAGACTGGGGTCTTTCAGAACAGGTGTATATCTACTGTGCCAGACCATGTGACACTTATCTTGCACACAGCTGGACTTTATTTAACTAATTATGTGACTTCTGAATGTAATTGGTTGCACCAGATCATATTTAGGGGCTTCATAGCAAAGGGGGTGAAAACACTAAAATTATCCGCCGCCATTGTTGCAACCCCTATTACCATCGTCCGAGATCCCTACAGATTGGAAAGCTACCGCGGTCATTCCCCTCTTCAAAAGAGGTGACACTCTAGACCCAAACTGTTATAGACCTATATCCATCCTGCCCTGCCTTTCTAAAGTCTTCGAAGGCCAAGTTAAAACTTCTTGTCAATAGGGGGGAGCCATTTCGACTTTGTAAAAATTCGTTCCCAAATTAAACTGCCTCGTACTCAATTCTTGCTCGTACAATATGCATATTATTATTACTATTGGATAGAAAACACTCTCTAGTTTCTAAAACCGTTTGAATTATATCTGTGAGTAAAACAGAACTCAAGTTGCAGCTAACTTCCTGTGAGGAAGTGAGAAATCTGAAATCGGGCACTCTGTTCCAGGGTCAGTTCATTAATTTGCATGTAATCTATGAGTCGACATGCACTGCATACGATTTCCCCTAGATGTCAGTAAGCAGTGAGAATTGGAATGGTGTTGCTAGACAGATCTGAGGCCATTTAAAGACTCTTGGAACCGGGGGTGCACTCTTATCAACGTTCGTCATGGCGCAAGACAGACCTCAGGATGGCATTCTGAAAAGCTCTCGTTATAGGCCTTAGATATATCCGGCTCTGATTTTATTCGATATAGGTGTTAAAAACATCATAATGTTGTTATTTTAAACCGAGTTATATCAGTTTATATCAGTATATTGCGATTTTCTGAATTTTCTTTGTGCTTTCTTTGTGCTGCGTTATGAAGAGTTGGACACGTCTGGGCCACATAGCTAATGTTTGCTGCTAATTCCTAAGTTGAAGATGACAATCTACAACCGAGCAACGATGATTCTGGACAAAGGACAACTTGCGCAAGATTCTGATGGAAGCTCATCAAAAAGTAAGAACTATTTATGATGTTAATTCGTTGTTCTGTTGAAAAATGTAAAACTACTATTCCGCCATTCATTTCGGTGCGGTCTCGCTTTAACGCACGCTGTATGTCGTAGTAACGTTAATTTTAAAAATCTAACACAGCGGTTGCATTAAGAACTAATGTATCTTTCATTTGCTGTCCAACCTGTATTTTTTTGTCAAGTTTATGATTAGTTATTGATTAGATTAGGTGTCTCTCCCAAGATTTCTCCCGACATTTTGTTGGCAGCTTGGCTACTATTCTCATTGTATAACCACGATTTGTGCCGCTAAATATGCACATTTTCTCGGGCCAACTCTTTTCTCTGTATATATCAATGATGTCGCTCCTGCTGCTGGTGATTCTCTGATCCACCTCTACGCAGACGACACCATTCTGTAT
The DNA here is from genome assembly GCF_029448725.1 of Salvelinus fontinalis. Classification (NCBI taxonomy): domain Eukaryota; kingdom Metazoa; phylum Chordata; class Actinopteri; order Salmoniformes; family Salmonidae; genus Salvelinus; species Salvelinus fontinalis. The sequence continues at coordinate 43,972,664 of NC_074680.1, forward strand.
ACATCTGGCCCTTCTTTGGACACTGTTAACTTACCTCCAAACGAGCTTCAATGCCATACAACACTCCTTCCGTGGCCTCCAACTGCTCTTAAATGCTAGTAAAACCGAATGCATGCTTTTCAACCGTTCACTGCCCGTACCCACCCACCCGACTAGCATCCCTACTCTGGCCGGTTCTGACTTAGGACAACTAAAAATACCTAGGTGTCTGGCTAGACTGTAAACTCTTCTTCCAGACTCATATTAAACATCTCCAATCCAAAATTAAATCTAGATTCGGCTTCCTATTTTGCAACAAAGCCTCCTTCACTCACGCCGCCAAACATACCCTCGGAAAATTGACTATCCTGCCGATCCTCGACTTCGGCGATGTCATTTACAAAATAGCTTCCAATACTCTACTCAGCAAACTGGATGCAGTCTATCACAGTGCCATCCGTTTTGACACCAAAGCCCCTTATACCACCCACCACTGCGACCTGTATGCTCTAGTCGGGTGGCCCTCGCTACATATTTGTCGCCAGACCCACTGGCTCCAGGTCATCTATAAGTCTATGCTAGGTAAAGCTCCGCCTTAGCTCACTGGTCGCGATAACAACACCCACCCGTAGCACGCGCTCCAGCAGGTATATCTCACTGGTCATCCCCAAAGCCAACACCTCCTTTGTCCGCCTTTCCTTCCACTTCGCTGCTTCCAATGACTGGAACAAATTGCAAGAATCGCTGAAGCTGAAGACATACATTTCCCTCACTAACTTTAAACATCAGCTATCTTAGCAGCTAACCGATCACTGCAGCTGTACATAGTCCATCTGTATATAGCCCACCCAATCTGCCTACCTCATCAACCATATTGTTTTTATTTACTTTTCTGCTCTTTTGCACATCACCATCTTCTCATCTATCACTCCAGTGTTCATTTTCTAAATTGTAAATCCTTCGCTACTATGGCCTATTTATTGCCTTACGTCCTCACACCATTTGCACACACTGTATATAGACTTTCTTTTTTTCTATTGTGTTATTGACTGTACGCTTGTTTATTCCATGTGTAACTCTGTGTTGTTGTATGTGTCGAACTGCTTTGCTTTATCTTGGTCAGGTCGCAATTGTAAATGAGAACTTGTTCTCAACTAGCCTACCTGGTTAAATAAAGGTGAAATTAAAATTAAAACACATATGCACGCACCACTTTCCCATTTTATTATTTTTTAAACAAGTTATTTTTTTTCACTTCACCAATTTGGACTATTTTGTGTATGTCCATTACATGAAATCCAAATAGAAATCAATTTAAATTACAGATTGTAATGCAACAAAATAGGAAAACCCCCAAGGGGGATGAACACTTTTGCATGGCACTGTATGCTTAAATCGTCATAGTAATTTTTATGCCCACTAGAGTAAAACATTGTTTTATTTTTTATGATTTAACCTTTATTTAACTTAACAAGTCAGTTAAGAACAAATTCTTATTTACAATGATGGCCTACACCAGCCAGACCAGGACGACGCTGGGCCATTTGTGCGCAGCCCTATGGGACTCCCAATCACGGCCGGTTGTGATACAGCCTGGAATCAAACCAGGGTCTGTAGTTTCACCTCTAGCACTGAGATGCAGCGCTGCGCTACTCTTCTCACAAATGGGGCACTGGGGACGCCTTTCCCTATTGTGTGTTCACTTGTGGGCTGTAAGCTCAGATTTTAGACCAAAGCGCTCTCTCCACAGTCAGAACAAATATAAGGTCTTTCTCCCTGATGTGCCATTATCTGGTGAGCTTTTAATTCTTTGGAACGTGAAAAACTTGTCTCACAAATAGGACATTGTTGAGGCTTCTTTCCAGTGTGTGTGTGTGTGTGTACAGATGTTGAGTAAGGTCTGATGCTCTGTTGAACGTCTTCTCACAGTGAGATCAGTGGTAAGATCTCTCACCAATATGTAAATGCAGGTGTTCTTTAAGATGCCCTTTCTCATCGCAGTGCTAACTGCGCCACCAGAGTCTCTGGGTTCGTCCCCAGGCTCTGTCGCAGCCGGCCGCGACCGGGAGGTCCGTGGGGCGACGCACAATTGGGCTAGCGTCGTCCGGGTAAGGGAGGGTTTGGCCGGTAGGGATTTCCTTGTCTCATCGTGCTCCAGCGACTCCTGTGGCGGGCTGGGCGCAGTGCGTGCTAACCAAGGGGGCCAGGTGCGCGGTGTTTCCTCCGACACATTGGTGCGGCTGGCTTCCGGGTTGGAGGCGCGCTGTGTTAAAGAAGCAGTGCGGCTTGGTTGGGTTGTGCTTCGGAGGACGCATGACTTTCGACCTTCGTCTCTCCCGAGCCCGTACGGGAGTTGTAGCGATGAGACAAGATTACTAGCGAATTACTAAATTACTAAATTACTAGCGATTGGATACCACGAAAATTGGGGAGAAAAGGGGATAAAAAAAAAATAAAAAAAAAAATAAAAATAAAATAATGATGCCCTTTCTGTGAGTACCTCTTCTTTACAGTTAGGGCACTGATAGAATGGACTTGCAAGTGTTAAGATCTAACGACACCATGTGATATTTCCTGACATTGTAACTGCCTGTGTTTCTTTAAAGCCTGCACTGTTGAAAATGTTAGCCCGCAGTCAGAGCAGTGGTGAGGCTTCTCTCTAGAGTGTACTCGCATGTGTTCAGTAAGAACTGAACACTCTTTGTATGTCTTCTAACAATGTGAGCAGCGGAAAGGCTTGTCAACACTGAGTTCACAATTGCATGTTAAGATATATATGGTCAGAGAATCTCTTCTCACATTCAGGGCATTGGTAAGGTTTTACACAATAATCTATTATCATGTTCTTTCAACTGATCTAATCGAGTGTACTTTTTAGCACACTTTGGGCAGTGGAAATGTTTTTCTCCTGAATGTAACAGCATGTGTTTCCTTAAACTTTGCCCGTACTCAGAGCAGATTTGACCCTTCTCTTTAGGACGGACTCTCTTGTGTCTCTTTGACAATGTCACAGAAGCAACACTTTCTTTGCTACTTGAACAGTGGGAAGACGTCTCTCCAGTGTGTGTGCAGGTGCCATTTAGGCTGTGACCGTTTTTGTGGATCTCTTCTTACGTTGAGGGCTGTGGTGAGATCTCATTGCTTCGTCAACTTCCTGGTGTTTCTCCCCTGATGTAGATCATGTCTCCACTGATAGGTCTGAAGACTCAGGACCATCTGAGACAGAAAGACATGTAGTAATAAAGCAGAAGACACATTTCCATGACATATGGACAAACAAAGTATATCTTATAAAAACAAGAGCACAGTTGGAATTATTGCCGTAGATGTCTAAACATGACAGTCATTAAACAGCAAAAATACATAACTTCTATTAGGTCAAACCACCTCACCTTGTTGGTAACCCCCCATGGATTGAACAGACCATTCTAATATATATATATATATATATATATATATATATATATATATAGGAATCAATAACTTTGGGATAGGATATTTTGTTTCCAAACTCCTCTGCAGTAGTCCAATAAATAAGCTAGAAAATTGTTTGAAAAACAGAGGTTGATGACAGTTTGCACACTCTTGGCAATCTCTCAACCAGCTTCATTAAGGAATGCATTTCCAACAGTCTTGGAGTTCCCACATATGCTGAGCACTTGTCATCTGATGCAGCACTCCATCACTCTCCTTGGTCAAATAGTCCTTACACAGCCTGGAGATGTGTGTTGGGTCATTGTCCTGTTGAAAAACAAATGATAGTCCCACTAAGCGCATGCCATGCTGGTTAAGTGTGCCTTGACTTTAATTAAATCACTGAGTGTCACCAGAAAAGCACCCCCACACCATCACACCTCCTCCTTCATGGTGTGAACCACACATGCGGAGATCATCCATTCACCTATTCTGCGTCTCACAAAGACACGGCATTGGAACCAAAAATCTCAAATTTGGACTCTCATCAGACCAAAGGATAGATTTTCGCCTGTCTAATGTCCATTGCTCGTGTTTCTTGGCTTAAGCAAGACTCTTCTTCTTATTGGTGTCCTTTAGTAGTGGTTTCTTTGCAGCAATTCGACCATGAAGGTCTGACTCTCCTCTGAACAGTTGATGTTGAGAAGTGTCTTTTACTCCGTGAAGCACTTACTTGAGCTACAATCTGAGGTGCAGTTAACTCGAACTTATCCTTTGCAACAGAGGTAACTCTGGGTAACTTCCTTTCCTGTGGCGGTCCTCATGAGATCCAATTTCATCATAGCGCTCGATGGTTTTTGCGACTGCAGTTGAAGAAACTTTTAAAGTTCTTGAAATTTTCCTGTTTGACTGACCTTCATGTCTGAAAGTAATGATGGACTGTCGTTTCTCTTTGCATATTTGAGTTGTTCTTTCCATAATATGGACTTGGTCTTTTACCAAATAGGGCTATCTTCTGTATACCACCCCTACCTTGTCACAACACAAGTTGTCTCAAACACATTAAGAAAGAACGAAATTCCACAATGTGTACTTTTGACAAGGCACACCTGTTAATTGAAATGCATTCCAGGTGACTACCTCATGAAGCTAGGTGAGAGAATGCCAAGTGTGTGCAAAGCTGTCATCAAGGCAAAGAGTGGCTACTTTGAAGGACCTCAAATATAAAATATATTTTGATTTGTTTAACACTTTTTTGGTTACTACATGATTCCATGTGTCATTTCATAGTTTGATGTCTTCCATATTACTCTATAATGTAGAAAAATAGTAAATATTAAGATAAACCTTGGAATGAGTAGGCGTGTCCAAACTTTTGACTGGTTCGCTATATGATAAACCATTCTTACCATTTTGCTTAAAGGGTATGAAGCAGGAGTTTTTACTCAAAGTAACAACACAATATGGTCAAAGACTTAGTAACTTAGTTGTAATCATGATCTGGTTACCTACAAACATAGTTATGTTTTGGGGTTTTACATAATCATTAACTTATTTCCAGATATCTGCTCAACTACCCACAATGCACTATTTATCAACATATGTGACCGACCGCCTAGATTCAGTCTTGTGTAGCAACATTTGAAATGGTGTTTTTTTACATTGGATAAAAGCAGAGACACAGAGATACAAAATGGTATATCATACACTGTATTTGAGGAACAATGGGAAAGTAATTCTGCTGTGAAAGTTGATTAAAAAAAATGGCCTTTGATTGTTTTGGTACCTACTGGAGTGCTCCTTTTTGGCTACATCCATTCAGCATCGTTCACACCTTCTTAAGATTTAGCACCCAACCCAAACTCTGACCATTTTATTCGCTCTAGCAGAGCTGGTTGGGCTGTTTACATGTTATCCAGAGCATTGGTGACTGTTGTTGTTGCTGCTGGCAACAATTTTATTACGTTTTTTTGCCGACATTTACTGACACTGGCCATATTCAACGGGTGTTGAGCCTCTGTAAATTCATCAGTTATTCTGCGCTGTGGCACAGACGAGAGTAGATGGCCAGACTGAATTTACGAATGCACCCGAAATGGTTAATTGCATAGTGGAGTATCTTGCTAGGACATGTAGCTAGCTAGCTAAACAATGAAACATAATCCCAACTCATGACGTTACTACCTTGCATGAATTCGCAGCTAGCTAACCAACCAGGTTCAATGTTAGATAGCTAACATTAGGCTATAACCAGCCAAGCAAATGGCTCTGAGATGCGAATAATAAGATCATACACGTAACGTTAGCTAGCATACAAGCAACACGCTAGCTAGCTAGCATACACGTTTGTTATTAAGGCACATGAAAGTTCGCATGTCACGGAAGGCATTTCTGCCCCAAAAACAGGCATTTTCATTTTTAAAAAAAGGTTACGTTCAAACGGCTCTCCTGTGAATTAGTGACCCGCGATATACGCCTAGTATCCTGAAACGGGTCACATATGGAGAATCTACTCTGCGTTCGCTAGCTTGAGTTGGCTAAAGTCAGCCACTAGCCATGCAGAGTGTTGGCAGTGGCGAGCTACAATCCACCAATCCACGAGGTGTGATGTAAACAACCAATTAGATTCCCCACACGCGGGGGACGCATGATCCTGCTCGGCTACTCCAGTCCAGCCAGCACTGACTTCTGCTCCGACAGGCTTGCCTCTGGCTTAAAAGGAAAGTGGAACATCTTTCCTGCTTGTGATAATTGTTTAGTACCTTGTCTGCTCCTCGTTTGTTTTTCGTCCTCCAATTAACTTTTCGACCTGTTCTGCCTCTGGGATTATTGCATCAAGGATTTATCGATACTGAACAAAATTTGTAAAACGCGACATGCAATAATTTAAATGATTTGATTGTTTTTACAGTTCATATCAGGAAATCAGTCAATTGAAATAAATTGATTAGGCCCTAACCTATGAATTTCATGACAGGGAAGGGGCGTGGCTGGAACAGACCACACACACTACGGAGCCAGGCCCAGCCAATCAAAATGAGTTTCTACACAAAAAGTCTTTATTAAAGACAAAAATACTCCTCGGTTTCATCAGCTGTCCGGGTGACTGGTCTCAGACGATCCCGCAGATGAGAAATAGTTTGTCAGGATTGGTGTGGAAAAACTTGACTGGCCTGCACATAGCCCTGACCTCAATCCCATCCAACACCTTTGGGATGAATTGGAACGCCCACTGCAAGCCAGGCTTAATCGCCCAACATCAGTGTCCGACCTCACTAATGCTCATGGCTGAATGGAAGCAAGTCCCCACAGCAATGTTCCAACATCTAGTAAAAAGCCTTTCCAGAAGAGTGGAGGCTGTTATAGCAGCAAGTGTGTGCTATTATTAAGATATTCAACTAGCAGGTGTCCACATACTTTTGGTCATGTAGTGAAGTACTAAGCCAGAGATAAACACCAACTAGACTAGCACAGGCACAAACCCACAGAACACAACATAAAAGCCAGCAGATTTAAAGTAAAGAGAGAGCGGAGACTTACCGATTTGACAGCTGAGTTAGCTACCAAAGAAGAGCCAAGGGAGTCAGCTAATCGAATAGCGATATAATGAGGTAAAACCAAAGAATATTTGTCTGTATTAAAGACCTTTTAGACATTTTTAAATCCCGGATAGCACGTGTTTCATATAGTTTATTGACGAAGCCAACAGCGTCTTGGCCAGTGTGTAACAACTTCTATATACCGCCTGCTGAACAACGGTATCTGGTCTATAACATAACAGTTCAGCACCTTACCAGCAGGTGGCCTCCAAGCATTACTTATTTTTTTAAATGTATTCTTTATTTAAATAGGCAAGTCAGTTAAAAACAAATTATTATTTACAATGACTGCCTACACTGACCAAACCTGGATGACGCTGGGTCAATTGAGCACCGCTCTATGGGACACCCATTCATGGCCGGTTGTGATACAGCCTGGAATCGAACCAGGGTGTCTGTAGTGCCGCGTCTAGCACTGAGATGCATTGCCTTGGACCGCTGCGCCACTCGGGAGCCCGTATAACAACACGGACACTTAATCCACCATGCCTAGATGGAATACAGCTTATGTCAACTAGACGTCAAAACATTTTAGAAAATGGCACTTTAGCCAAACCTAACTCTTTTCTTAACCTTAACCTAATTCTCCTAACCTGCTACGTTAATTATCACTCGCTACAAAAAGTAAATTTTCACAAAAGCAGCATACCTTCTAGACAAAACGCCCCCCCCCCCCCCCCCCCCCCAATGACGTAGTGGGCCAATAAAAAACAAACAGATATATGCCACCATGCGGCTGGATTGTTGTCACTTCAGAAGGAAACAACCCTTTTTAAGATCTTCTGTTGAGATTTATCCAGCAGGGAAGAGATCTGAATTCAGGGTAAAGCCTTTATTATCAGTGATCAGATCGCATATCGCTGGTAATAAAACCTGCTCGCTTACCTGGTTAATCATCGTATTCCCAAAATCTTAAAAATCCTCTTTCGTGACGGACAGTCAGCAAGAATGTAAACTTACTCAATAAACATGTGCATCAATACCTTTATGGAATGGCAAAGGTCCGGTTTGTGGTACTACAAGGACCTGTTTAGACTGGGATGGTACTACTACGTGCTTCTACACCTGCATTACTAGCTGTTTGGGGTTTTAGGCTGGGTTTCTGTACAGCACTTCGAGATATTAGCTGATGTACGAAGGGCTATATAAAATAAACTTGATTGATTCTACAAGGACCTGTTAAGTCTGGGATGCATGCGGACGTCTTTATGGTCGATCACTTATATCATGGTTCATCAGTCTACACCAGTCTCTTGGTAATTATTGAAAAGGAACTAGTTTCCCCTTTTACTAGATAGAAAGATGTGTTCTTTTTCTAGTATACTGTGGAATACATGTTATAGTATATTACTGTTCTATTGTCTCTAATGCAGTAAATAATTTGAGGAATGTTTAGAAGTGTGTAAATGGTCAAATTCGTTAATCCAGAACTAAAGTGTTGCGTAATTGGTCAGCGGCACGATTACAATTCTAGGTCCATATGTGTTAAGAGAAATGGATTAAGAGATTCTAGAAAATGAGGAGCTTCACCCTCTCTCTTTACTAGTGACGAATCGAATGTCCACTCGCCTTTCGAAATTCGGAAGACGCTAACATCTGCGACATCGTGATTTGTCCAAAACACCAGACCTACTGCCGTTCGTTATCACACACGTCCCGTTCCTTCCAGACAGATTCTATGGTACCAGTTACGTTTACATAGATCTGTCCATGAGAGATGATGTAGGTGGTAACAGGAAGTGGCATCTCTATACCCCTCTACGGCATAACAAGGCTATTACTTTCAGGTAATAAACCATTTGAGCCAAAAGCCTGGACTGCAAAAGGGATCAAAAATCTAGATGTATTTAACTCAAGAGGGTCTCCCTAGTTTCCAGGATCTTTGTCTCTTTTACCTTTGTCTACAGTCTGCACTTTGTGCCTACGGTGTCTCATTAGGTACAAATTTGGGAACTTGTCCAGAGGTTTGGTGTCTGCTATTTATTTTCATCTTCAGATACAAAAGCAAAAAAATATCTTCCAAATGGTTAAATCATGGGTAAAGTTTATGTCTGATGATGAGGAGAATGTCTGGGAGAATATAATTTCACTCGTCAAAGAAGCCAAACTATCAATAAAATGAATTAAAAGCTTTGTCATAGGTTGTACTGGACACCACTTATAATATGTCATACAAAACAGGCTTTAAGCCTAAACTGTAACCTGTGCCCCCCTCAATAGACTTGACACATACAAACTGTAACCTGTGCCCCCCTCAATAGACTTGACACATACAAACTGTAACCTGTGCCCCCCTCAATAGACTTGACACATACAAACTGTAACCTGTGCATCCCTCAATAGACTTGACACATACAAAGTAGGCTTTAAGCCTAAACTGTAACCAGTGCCCCCCTCAATAGACTTGACACATACAAAGTAGGCTTTAAGCCTAAACTGTAACCTGTGCATCACTCAATAGACTTGACACATACAAAACAGGCTTTAAGCCTAAACAGTAACCTGTGCCCACCTCAATAGACTTGACACATACAAACTGTAACCTGTGCCCCCCTCAATAGACTTGACACATACAAACTGTAACCTGTGCCCCCCTCAATAGACTTGACACATACAAACTGTAACCTGTGCCCACCACAATATACTTGACACATACAAAACAGATGATATGGGATTGATAAGTTTTGGAGGAAAGGATAATCTAACCGATTCCTATTCTACTTAATGACGATTCCAGTGAACAAGAAACAGTGTATGGTTTGGCCGGCTGGGATGACTGCTGGCCGGCTTGGGTTGACTGCTGGCCGGCTGGGATGGCTGCTGGCCGGCTGGGATGGCTGCTGGCCGGCTGGGATGGCTGCTGGCCGGCTGGGATGGCTGCTGGCCGGCTGGGATGACTGCTGGCCGGCTGGGATGACTGCTGGCCGGCTTGGGTTGGCTGCTGGCCGGCTTGGGTTGGCTGCTGGCCCGCTGGGATGGCTGCTGGCCCGCTGGGATGACTGCTGGCCCGCTGGGATGGCTGCTGGCCGGCTGGGATGACTGCTGGCCGGCTGGGATGACTGCTGGCCGGCTGGGATGGCTGCTGGCCGGCTGGGATGACTGCTGGCCGGCTGGGATGACTGCTGGCCAAAAAGGTATTGTTCAGTGCTGGTTGCCACCACATGACCTTCATATAACACAATGGTTAGCATGTTTCCGCAGGTGTCGTTCAAGATATGACGGGAATGGGAAACTCTTCCCGCAGTCAGAGCAGGAGTAAGGCTTCTCCCCTGTGTGAACTCGACGATGAGAGGTTAGATGACTTGATGTTGTGAAGCATTTCCCACAGTCAGGGCAGCAGTAAGGCTTCTCTCCAGAATGTTTTCGCAGGTGTCTTTCAAGATATGATGGGAATGGGAAACTCTTCTCACAGTGAGGACAGTGGTGAGGCTTCTCTCCAGTGTGTGTTCGCTGGTGCACGTTCAAACCACTCAGTTGAGAGAAACTCATCCCACAGACAGAGCAGGAATAAGGCTTCTCTCCAGAATGTTTTCGTAGGTGTCTTTCAAGATATGATGGGAATGGGAAACTCTCCTCACAGTGAGGACAGCGGTGAGGCTTCTCTCCAGTGTGTGTTCGCTGGTGCACGTTCAAGCCACTCAGTTGAGAGAAACTCCTCCCACAGACAGAGCAGGAATAAGGCTTCTCTCCAGAATGTTTTCGAAGGTGTCTTTCAAGATATGATGGGAATGGGAAGCTCTCCTCACAGTGTGGGCAGTGGCGAGACCCCTTAGCTTTGCTCCCTTCCTGATGTTTCTTCCCCGATGCAGGAAATGTCTCGACTTGGTCAGAGGAGTTAGAGGTCTCTCCTGGGTGAATGACAACATAAAAACAGGTGAGCAGGTGCAGCACACATTCATAATCATTGGATCAAATTAAAAAGAAAGAAATGTGCCTGAAAAAGCATTACTGAAAAGGAGTTACATACTGTAGGTGTGTCTGTATCACCTGATGTACTTAACAAAAGGCACATCTCAATGGTTGGTCAAGGGTATAGAGCTTAACACAGGAACAGGAATTCAGTGGGATTTGTGAGATTCTGGCAGGTATGGGAGTGAAATTCTAGAGTCTAGTTCGGGACAGGATCAACAGTCCACAGGAACGGGCAGTACAGGAATAGTGTAAAATTGCGTTTGCTTTTTAGGTGGAAATATGGCATGTGAGGAGCATTTTATATAAACAACAAATGTGTAGGGTAGGCCTAACATAGTTTACTTAACAAAAACGTACACAAAAATGTAAATCGTTTCCACACTTCCCCTTCCGTCAGCTCACTGTTGCTCATCTAGGACCCATCACTAACATTAACATTAGAGCCAAGAAAGAAAAAAAATGTTTTACCTAAATTTGCTGGAGTTGCTTTGACAATGAAGGAAACAAGTAAACGGCTTGTAAAAAATGCTGCGGTTTAATCAAATAGGCTAACAACTGGAGAGAGCGACACGCGGCCTGAGGCAGCGACACGCGGCCTGAGGCAGCGACACGCGGCCTGAGGCAGCGGCCTGAGGCATCGACACGCGGCCTGAGGCATCGACAAGCGGCCTGAGGCAGCGACACGCGGCCTGAGGCAGCGACACGCGGCCTGAGGCAGCGGCCTGAGGCAGCGACACGCGGCCTGAGGCAGCGACACGCGGCCTGAGGCAGCGACACGCGGCCTGAGGCAGCGGCCCGAAGCAGCGACACGCGGCCTGAGGCAGCGGCCTGAAGCAGCGACACGCGGCCTGAGGCATCGACGCGCGGCCTGAGGCATCGACGCGCGGCCTGAGGCATCGACGCGCGGCCTGAAGCAGCGACGCGCGGCCTGAAGCAGCGACGCGCGGCCTGAAGCAGCGGCCCGAAGCAGCGACACGCGGCCTGAGGCAGCGACACGCGGCCTGAAGCAGCGGCCCGAAGCAGCGACACGCGGCCTGAGGCAGCGACGCATAGCTGCTCATACTTCTAACAACTTTAACTTCAAACCAAATTGTTTGCACATTTAACTAAACCAATGCCATCAGAGGTGAAGTGAAATAAAAATAGATTGCCTTATGCAGTACTGGCCCTCAGGTTTTTAAATGTTGTAAATGTTAATGTGTTGTAAATGTTCATATGTGCTCAAATGTAGGTCGGTGCTGTGCTGAGCCGTAGGCCGCAGTTTTATGCCGATGCTGTGCTCAGCTGTAGGCTACAGTTTAATATGCTCAGTGCTGAGCAGACCATCCTGCTAGGGTCTCTGTCCTCACCTCCAGCCTTAATACATCTACATTTAGGTCATGTAGAATACGCTCTTATCCAGAGAGACTTGGGTAAAACAACCACATAACTGTCGCATATTGCATTAATGAAATGTTCAATACTTGGTAAACCATAAACTATAAAAACATTTAGGTCATTTAATAAACTATTTGTATAGTTTACTCGCCATTAGTCAGGAACTCCACACAAAATAATTTTTCTGGGTGTGCGCCAGCTCATGTTTTTAATAATACTTGGTAAACCAACGCTTAAGGCCTACATATTTCTGCGGGCGAAAAAAAGAGCACGAGATGGGAGTGATTTTTATCAGGAAGGGACAGGAATGTTCCCGGGGTTACAGAACTGTTGCGGGTTCAGGACAGTACAGGAAAAAGAAATTGCCCGGACAAGAAGGGACATGAAAGAACTTTCACTCCCGTGTCAACCTCTAGGTGTCCTCTGACATGGTAACAGTGTGGTCTTTTGTCCAACCTCTAGGTGTCCTCTGACATGGTAAAAGTGGGGTTGTGGTGGGGTCCAACCTCTAGGTGTCCTCTGACATGGTAAAAGTGGGGTTGTGGTGGGGTCCAACCTCTAGGTGTCCTCTGACATGGTAACAGTGGGGTTGTGGTGGGGTCCAACCTCTAGGTGTCCTCTGACATGGTAACAGTGGGGTTGTGGTGGGGTCCAACCTCTAGGTGTCCTCTGACATGGTAACAGTGGGGTTGTGGTGGGGTCCAACCTCTAGGTGTCCTCTGACATGGTAAAAGTGGGGTTGTGGTGGGGTCCAACCTCTAGGTGTCCTCTGACATGGTAACAGTGGGGTTGTGGTGGGGTCCAACCTCTAGGTGTCCTCTGACATGGTAACAGTGGGGTTGTGGTGGGGTCCAACCTCTAGGTGTCCTCTGACATGGTAAAAGTGGGGTTGTGGTGGGGTCCAACCTCTAGGTGTCCTCTGACATGGTAACAGTGGGGTTGTGGTGGGGTCCAACCTCTAGGTGTCCTCTGACATGGTAACAGTGGGGTTGTTGTGGGGTCCAACCTCTAGGTGTCCTCTGACATGGTAACAGTGGGGTTGTGGTGGGGTCCAAACTCTAGGTGTCCTCTGACATGGTAACAGTGGGGTTGTGGTGGGGTCCAACCTCTAGGTGTCCTCTGACATGGTAACAGTGGGGTTGTGGTGGGGTCCAACCTATAGGTGTCCTCTGACATGGTAACAGTGGGGTTGTGGTGGGGTCCAACCTCTAGGTGTCCTCTGACATGGTAACAGTGGGGTTGTGGTGGGGTCCAACCTCTAGGTGTCCTCTGACATGGTAACAGTGGGGTCTTTTGTCCTACCTCTAGGTGTCCTCTGACATGGTAACAGTGTGGTCTTTTGTCCAACCTCTAGGTGACCTCTGACATGGTAACAGTGTGGTTGTGGTGCGGTGCTCTTTTGTCCTCAATTGCTCATCCATTGTTTCCACATGCAACTCCTTCAATTGCCAAACCTTCATTTCATAATTGTGTCTAAACATATTATTTCACCCTTATGTGTGTGTGTGTACTTTACTGAATTTATACTTGGAATATACTTCAAATCAAATGTTAGTGTTCACATACACATGTTTAGCAGATGTTATTGCGGGTGTAGCGAAATGCTTGTGCTTTACTTTTTTAACTGGAAAAGTTCAAAGATAAATGGAGTGGGACTTAGAACCGTTAAATCATCTGACGTGCCTAAAAATAGTACATCAAATCTGCTCTTACCATGATCAGCAGATTCCCCAATGTCTTCCTTCTGTTCATCATTAATGGTGACATTCAGCCCCAGTGTTTGACTGCTGCCTACCAGCTCTACTGATGCCATGTCTGGACTCTCTCCTGTGTAAATGAGAATAGAAAAACGTGTCAAAATGTGACAAGTGCATTGCGTCTAAAACTACCATGTTGCATTCACTTGAGGAAATGAAATAAATACCAAAACCATGTAACAAAGTGGTTGGCGTACAACTAAATAACTTAACTGTGTACTTGATATCTGCCTGGCTCGATCAACAACAGCCCCAGGTATCTTAAGTAAAAAATACAATTGGCATCTTAAAAATAATATTCTAATAAATCAGTCTCTCACTAAAAAGGCAAGTATAAAAACCAGCTGGCACTGTGGCCCTCGAGGACCAGTGTAACCGCTGTTGATAAAACCTGGGATGGAATCTTAAGTGCACACGGTAGCAAACTGTTTGGCCAGTAACCGAAGGGTCGCAGAGTCGGATCCCCGAGCCAACTAGATGGAGTGGGGGGGATCTGTCGATGTGCCCTTGAGCAAGGCAGATAAGAGCATCTGTTAAATGACTAAAACGTAAAGGTAAAAATGAATACGCGGTGTGTATAACAGTATCACAATGCAATGTACAGTGGTAGAAAAATGTGAATGAGCCATGTTGAGAATACAGTATTCTATATACATTACAATACCTTATGGACATATACAAGGAACCAAACAGAAGCAAAAGGGACGAAACAGGAAGGGACCTACCTGAATTTATCCAATAAAAACTCTTATTTACATTGTAAACGGTTTCTGTTGTAAACGTTTTGCAATAGACCCAAGGTTTTGCTACATTCTGCAACTAATGAATACATCCCTGCTCTCTTACCTTGGTTGTAAACGCTGTTGATAAAACCTGCTCTCTTACCTGGGTTGTAAACACTGTTGATAAAACCTGCTCTCTTACCTGGGTAATCATCACATTCCCAAATCTTCACTTCCTCTTCTTTATCTTTCGTGATGATATTCAGCCGGAGTGTTTGACTACTGTCTTTCACCGATGCCATTTCTCCTGCGGTGCCCAGGGAAGTCCTTTGTCACAATCAGGACCCCAGTCAATATAGGCTTGGGCTCAGTTTGGGTGGAGAACGGCAGGCTAGTTATCTTCACTCTCCTTAAGTAAAGACCAGATAGATAAACAACCTGTAAAAGAAAAAAACTGTATAAAATGCAGGGCTGTTATGTAATTTGGTGACTTGCTATCTAGTTAGCACACATAGCCATTGTTTTCTGATGTAGACAGTGATTTAATCAGTGTTGCTACGCTAATTTAGTTACCTGTACTGGATCTCGGCTGGATAAGCTACGAAATAAAGTCTCAAATTGCAAAATAACCGTAGTTAGCTAACGTTATTTGGGGTTAGGGTTTTCGCTTCAAGTTATTGTTAGCTAGCTTTTGTTAGTTAGCAATATGTTATTTGGGGTTTGGGTTTTCGCCACAATTTGTTGCTAGTTAGCTAACGTTAGTTAGCTACATATTTACCTATTTTGATAAAGTATGTGATGGCATTTGTTTTTCAATTTATAAACTTTAGAAAAATGTTGTGTAACATTACCCAGTCCTTGCGGGTTAGTTAAAATTCACTTTTATTCAAATTTAACGTTAACGTTACTTGACCAGGCCTTGCCTGGCCATTTTCCCTGCAAGACTCCTCGAACGGGCGTTCTTACCTGAGGCCTTGCTTCGCTAAAACGTAATCATAAATGCTTTTTGTGTACTGGATTAAGTTATGTGTCCATTGTTTATCGAATACAGTATTACTTATGGCTTAATATCTCCTACAAAAAAGATAAAAACAAACGCGATGGCAATTTTCACATCTTCTTTTTCGACAGACTGGACTTGTCAAACTACACAAACGTAGAGGTACGCCACCTGTGTGCGGGAGTGTGCATCGCAGGGCATAATATAATCATTACTCAGGTTTTGGTTATTGTCCCTCACGATGAAATCGGAGAGTGGTTTCGCCGGTGAAAAGAGCCATTAATGAGCGGAATGAGCTACTATCGCCGACCATTTAACCACAGATAGAACAATGAGACAGATATTTCACTGGATGTATAAAAGTAATGCGTTTTACGTTGGCGTTTTACACTCACTCGGGAACGGACCATATAATTAATCAACTTCATTATGTTCTATTCCTCACCAAACTTAAGAGATAAAACAATTACTCTGCATAATTGACTCTGCATATAACATATAATAATATAATAAACAATTGTATTTAACATTTTAATTAGATCTGTGATCAGCTAGTTTATTTATTGACTGGTATGTCCTGGCTGCACTACCATTACAATTATAAGAGAGAGAAAATCATTTGGACCTTAGTAGTTGCTCAGTGTAACATTATTGACAGTATATTGACATTTTATTCACAGTACACTCACACAAAAAAATGCTTTGGGGCACCATTTTTGCCTGTAGGGGAACCCTGTAAAAAAAAGAAGGTTCCAGATCTAACCATTTAAGATCAGATAAAACTCTTGGTGATGGAGGAGGTAGAGAAGGTGACCGTGGTCACCATAGAGGAGTCAGCTGACTAGGGGCCTGTGGTGATGGAGGAGGCAGAGAAGGTGACCGTGGTCACCATAGAGGAGTCAGCTGACTAGGGGCCTGTGGTGATGGAGGAGGCAGAGAAGGTGACCGTGGTCAACATAGAGTACGGAGCAAGTGACCGTGGTCACCAAAGGAGGCAGTTGAGGAGGGGCTCGTGGTGATGGATGCAGAGCAGGTGACCGTGGTCACCATGGAGGAGGGAACTGATCCCAATTAGGGCAGGTAAGCGAGAAAGCTGAATCTTAAAACAGAAATAACACTTGGGACTAGGTCGACCATGTGCTACGGCAGTAAGCATTAATTCACATAGACAGCGTAGTGTATGCCAGCGTAATTGTCAGGAAAAGTCATTATAAAAAGTTGTATTCTCTTTTTAAATCGAAGTTGCCTCATTCCTCGAGTTTTTCCAGACATAGCCTAGGTTACATGTCCTGAAATAAACAGGAGTAGCTGAGATGGCGCAGAAGAGGATGGCTGCTGTTTTAACGTGCTCCTAACCAACTGTGCTATTTTGTTCATTTTTTTTGCGTTGTTTGTAACTTTATTTTAAGCTTATTTTGTACATAATGTTGCTGCTAGGGTTAGCTACGTCTGGTAAGACGAGGGGTGGGGGTGTGTGTCTATTTGTCAATAACAGCTGGTGCGCAGTGTCTAATATTAAAGAAGTCTTTAGGTATTGCTCGCCTGAGAGCACCTTATGATAAGCTGTAGACCACACTATCTACCAAGAGAGTTCTCATCTATATTCTTCGTAGCCGTCTATTTACCACCACAGACCGATGCTGGCACTAAGACCACACTCAACGAGCTGTTTACGGCCATAAGCAAACAAGAAAATGCTCATCCAGCAGCGACGCTCCTAGTGGCCGGAGACTTTAATGCAGGCAAACTTAAATTAGTTTTGCCTCATTTCTACCAGCATGTCACATGTGTAACCAGAGGAAAAAAACACCCTTCATTTGGCAAATCTGACCATAATTCTATCCTCCTTACTTACAATCAAAAACTAATGCAGGAAGCACCAGTGACTCGCTCAATACGGAAGTGGTCAAATGACACGGATGCTACGCTACAGGACTGTTTTGCTAACACAGACTGGAAAATGTTCTGGGATTCAGCCAATGGCATTGAGGAGTATACCACCTCAGTCATTGGCTTCATCAATAAGTGCATTGATGACGTCGTCCCCACAGTGACCGTACGTAATATCCCAACCAGAATCCATGGATTACAGGCAACATCCGCATTGAGCTAAAGGCTAGAGCTGCCACTTTCAAGGAGCGGGACATTAATTCGGATGCTTATAAGAAATCCCTCTATGCCCTTAGATGAATCAGCAAACAAGCAAAGTGTCAATACTGGATTAAGATTGAATCCTACTGCTCTGACGCTCGTCGGATGTGGCAGGGCTTGAAAACTGTTACGGACTACAAAGGGAAACCCAGACGCGAGCTGCCCAGTGACGTGAGCCTGTCAGACAAGCTAAATGCCTTTTATGCTCACATTGAGGCAAGCAACACTGAAGCATGCATGAGAGCACCAGCTGTTCTGGATGACTGTGTGATAACGCTCTCGGTAGCCGTTGTGAGCAAGCTCTTTAAGCAGGTCAACAATCACAAAGCCGCGAGGCCAGACAGATTACCAGGACGTGTACTCAAGCATGCGTGGACCAACTGGCAAGTGTCTTCACTGACATTTTCAAACTATCCCTGACCATGTCTGTAATACCTAATGGTTTCAAGTAGACCACCATCGTCCCTGTGCCCAAGGAAGCGAAGGTAACCTGCCTAAATAATTACCGCGCGTAGCACTCACGTCGGTAGCCATGAAGTGCTTTGAAAGGCTGGTCATGGCTTACATGAACAAAATCAAATCAAATCAGACTTACAGTGAAATGCTTACTTACGAGCCCCTAACCAACAATGCAGTTTTTTCTTTAAATACGGAGAAGAATCAGAAATAAAAGTAACAAGTTATTAAAGAGCAGCAGTAAAATAACAATAGGGAGACTATATACAGGGGGGTACCGGTACAGCCGGTTAGCTGAGGTAATATGTACATGTAGATAGAGTTATTAATGTGGCCCAAATGCCCAAAGCCCAAATGGGACAAAAGGTCCAGCTATGCCCTGCTGGTTTCATGGTCTTCCGACAACGATGAGACAGCCTATAGGGAGGAGATCAGAGAACTGGCAGTGTGGTGCCAGGACAAAAACTTCTCCCTCAACGTGATCAAGACAAAGGAGCTGATCGTGGACTACAGGAAAAGGTGGGCCGAACAGGTCCCCATTAACATCGACGGGGCTGTAGTTGAGCGGGTCGAAAGTTTCAAGTTCCTTGGTGTCTACATCACCAACAAACTATCATGGTCCAAACACATTAAGTCAGCTGTGAAAGGGTTCCGACAAAACATTTCCCCCCTCAGGAGACTGAAAAGATTTGGCATGGGTCTCATGATCCTCAAAAAGTTCAACATCTGCACCATCGAGAGGATCCTGACCGGTTGCATCACCGCCTGCTCGGCATCTTACCATAAGACTCTCCAGAGGGTAGTGCGAATGGCCCAGTACATCACTGGGGCCAAGCTTCCTGCCATCCAGGACCTATAAAATAGGCGGTGTCAGAGGAAAGCCCATAAAATTGTCAGAGACTCCAGTCACCCAATTCATAGACTGTTCTCTCTGCTACCGCACTGCAAGCGGTCCCGGAGCGCCAAGTCTAGAACCAAAAGGCTCCTGATGGGTGTCACCTTGGAGTCATGATAGGAGCTGCACCAAAATGATTGATGTATTATAAAAATTGATTATGCTTATGTTGTATTAATAGAAGGGAAGGGCTATAAGACCCTCCCCCACTACATTTATAGGGTCCTGGACCACAGATTAGCATTATATGCATTATAAGGTTTAATATTGTTCCACAGTTCTTTTCTAGTCTCTGCCTCTTATAAGAAATGTTCTGAGCAGATGTGTGAGACATTGCAGTCAAAACTGGGTGTCTGTGAGAAAGCGCCTCAAGGCTAAAAGAGATACATCGAGACAGACCCCCCCCCCCTGGGGATTTAATAGACAAGAGACAAGTCAGACACACCACTCTAAGCCACTCGTGAATGGATAATTACTGCTGAGCCCTTAGAAAAAACTGGAACTATTGTTCTCTCGTGCAAGTTTGTATAACTGTATATGCATGGGCTTGGTCTCATGAGTAGAAGGTGTTGACGTAGGCAGTTACATCACTAGGGGTTGACTGCAAGCTTTTTAAAGCAACTTTGATCTTTTTATTTTGCAGAACTGACTCTGAAACATGCGTGCTGTGTTTTCGTTGCCAACTTCTGCCTGCAATAGCTATAATAAAGGTTTGATTGATTTACTTACAGAAGATATTGTCTGATTGCTGATTTTCCCCAATAAGTCAATGATTGACGAGGAACAAGGAACCTACCCCGACACTCCTTAACAGCTTCTACCCCCCCCCCCCAAGCCATAAACCTGATGAACAATTAATCAAATGGCCACCGGACTAATTACATTGACCCCTCCCCTCCCCTCCATTTGTTTTGTACACTGCTGCTACTCGCTGTTTATTATCTATGCATAGTCACTTCACCCCTACCTACATGTACAAATGACCTCAAATAACCTGTACCCCAGCACACTGACTCGGTACCGTTACCCCCTGTATATAGCCTCATTATTGTTATTTTGTTACTTTTAATAAATAAAGTTTGATTTGTTTTGATTGTATGGATTATTATTCAAATAGGTATCCCAGCCAATTTGTCAGATAAACCATAGCCAACAGCTCAAAATATTTATTTTAACCATACAACTTTACTTAGCAAAGTAGGGACGATCATGACAATTCCTTGAATTATCTTTCTAAAACAAACACTCAATCTCTATTTGTTTTATTTTACTAGGCAAGTCAGTTAAGAACAAACTCTTATTTACAATGAAGGCCTACTGGAAAACAGTGGGTTAACTGCCTTGTTCAGGGGGAGAACTACAGATTTTTTTACCTTGTCGGCACTGGGATTTGACCCATCAACCTTTTGGTTACAGGCCCAGGTTAAACTAGATGCGATTCATTTGAACCCCTTCATTTGAACTGTAAGATCAAATCGGCTGTAAGCAACAAGGTCAAGAAAATGACATTGACAATGTTTTATATATATATATATATTTTGTTTTACCTTTATTTAACCAGGCATGAATGTGATATAAACACAATCCAGTTTCTAAATGTAGAACAGCGTTGCATTCATACATTTCTTCATAAGCACTAGTCTATACATGATGTTGGCTTGCAGATAACCTTATTTACACTAAATATACACTTTTTAACTGAACAACCAGACTGCATCCGTTGGACCATCCCAGGAGCCAACTGTCTGATCATGATGCGCATACCACGCCCCCTGCAGGCCACACACTTCTGAACTGCGCCAGTCTTTCCACCCTGGCCATTACAAGTGCCACAAAGAACATTCTTGCTCAGCTGCAAGCATGTTGACATTTATTGTCATCGGTCTTGTCCTGGAGACAGAACTGAGCTATTTCCCCTTAGATAGGCCAGCTGGCTATATTGTAAAAGTCAATGTTATTATTCAGTAAACAGGCAAAACTGTTACATTTTCTGTAAACAGTTATTTTATATGTCACCTGTATCACATTCTGTAACATAAAAGTCTCCAATCAATCATTTAAGGCACCAGAATATCTAATTGCAAGGAGTTTTGTGTATTGTTCCACACATAAGGAGAAAAATAAAAAAATTAAAAAAAATAAGCTGAATTTCACAATTCTGTGGTGACAAAGGGATGTCCAGAGTTAAATTAGGATATTAAGATTTGGTTCTGTAACATGAACAATTCTCAGGTCAATAAACAGCAAACATGTGTATAGGGCATACATTCATTAGCTGACAATAAAAGTAATACTTAATCGGTATTTTTCAGGTATTTTTTTTTTGGTGTTGTTATAGTTTGTACCACTGACACGATTGCCTCTACACAAAACATTTGTACGTGACCGTTCTGTAACGTTGAGCCCTGCTGAACAGGTTACCAGTTATGATCATAACAACAACCAAGTCTCTGACGTATCAAGGTGGAGAATGGTTAACATGCACTTCGAACAGACATCTATCTATGGGTTGTCTACTTTGTCTTTTGGGTCACTGCTGTGCCCTCACCGTACGGATTGATACTCCTTTGTAAGAAGGGTATCATGATTCAGTTGACTCAGAGGATATTATTTTATTATTCAACACAAATTACTAATACATTCGTTGTACCGTACACTTTTGGTTCTCTCTTATAGGAAGTTCTTAGAAGCATATAGCTTCTCAATACATTATAAAATAATGTAATTATATATGCAAAGCAATACCTTCAGGACTTACTCAATTAATGAAATCTAATTTGTGTTTGGAGAACATGTCTAGATAAATGCACAACTTATGTTAGAAGGTTTCCCCCTACTGGATAAGAAATGTAATAATATATACATTTTTAGCTCCAAGAACAATATCTCTCCTAGAGGAAAATTATTCTGTAATGGATATACATTTACATTTACATTTAAGTCATTTAGCAGACGCTCTTATCCAGAGCGACTTGAATGGAAGAAAGCTTGGTTGCTCCCTCACACATTTTGTAAATATATTCAAGTAATTATAAACTCACTTTAAAATCTTGCACAAAATGCAATAAGTTGTCTAAATTCATGGACTTAGAGGACATGCCTTTTCTGTGATAAAGAAGGGGAAACTATTCTACCATTTTTTGACGATTTTAATTCTGTGAAGTTGTTTTGAAGTGAGTTAAGTATTAACATTTTTAATTTCATCAATAAGACCCGTGTATTTACAATGAAAGATGTAATATGTTATTTTTCAAATGAAAACAAAACTACTGAATTAGTTGTTGATTTCTTCATTCTCTCGGGTAAATTGTATATACACAAAAACAGATATTTGAAATCTGTCCCCAAATGCACTATATTTTTACTTGAAATCCAATACGAAATGAAATATCTAGAATTAGTCAATAACAAAAAAACACTGTATTCGTTCAACTCTATCATAGGTTTGTAACTGTAACTCCTGACCTTATTTCATCTACTTTAATTTAGGTACTTATAATTTAGGTACAATTATTGTGATGAATTGTTTTTACTTCAATGTTATTTTATGTTTCTTCAGAGAAAATATTATTCTAAAATATTATATTCTAAAATATTATATGTCCTATGTTTTTATGTTATTGTATTGTAATTTGTAATTTATTTGTTTTTAATTAGAAAGGATGGTTATCATGTGATCCTGTCAGATGTGTATTATTACTTTTTGATAGTGTTCATAAATTATTTTAGTTGCATCTGTCTTTAATTTGAATCACGTTTACGTTTGCTTATGCAATATCCGTTTTTGTTTTTATCATGTATGCAAAAATGATGACACGTTTTTTTACCCTAAACCGGATAAGTTGTGGACTACAAATATGGCGACGTTTTGTAGTTTCTTTTTCTGACCCTTACCCTATTCGGGTTCTTATCAATATATTCGCCAATATCATTGTAATATGCATGTAAATCGATATTTACCTTCATTAAAACCTATATAACGTTGTGCTGCATCAGCACATGTCAACTCAATGTTAAAGTTGGTGCACTTTTTAAAAAGTGTTTTTCAGTCCTTAATATTTATCTTTGAAATGTGGGAGCCTCATGATTTAATTAGGGTCCATTAGTTAACCTTCATGTCAAATAATGTTGGGATATATTCACCAGTTCTAGACTTACAAATCATTAAAGTAAGGGAGAAATTGCACCTTTGGGTGGCGCTACGGAGCACCAGGGGTATGAGATTTCACAAATATTTCTGATTCCTCCCAAATATATTTTGTGCTAAGTCACAAGTCTGAGCTACAAAAACACAATTTTGGGGATTCCATGACTAGACATGGCTTGTTAAAACAGAAGGTTTTCTAGGGGTGTATAGAGTTTCATGGCAGAAAACATGTATATCTATGTAAATGTTTATGAAAACATGTTTTATATTGATATTTGAACCTTGAACACCTCTGAAAAATACTATTTAAACATTCATCAACCTCTATATGGCCATTCAACCCCTATATCCATTATTCACATAATGGCCACAACAATACCTCTATTGCCATGGTTTTCAGCACAGCATATTTCTGATAAACAAGACAGATATGTACTGAATTCTCACTGCCTAACCAAATACAGAAGCTGGGCCATGAGTTGGCTTTCACCTTCAGAAAATACCTCTGTTAACCCCAAGCAGATAAACGCACCTGTCGCATAATATGCCGCAATGCAATGGTAGCCTACAGAAAGAATGCACGTAAGGTAATGAACATACTAGCATGGTAGGCTATATATACAGCATATAAGCTTTGATAATATACACTTAGGCCTATATGTATTTTCATCTATACAGTAGCTACACCTAGCCAACTACAGGCCTATAAGAAAACTCCTTTATGAAGATGCGCTTATTCTCGCATATAGCCCTATATTGCGTGGCCTATTTGAAGGTCAGTCGGCCATATAATAAGCTATAGCCTAATAAGTTGTTACTTGTTACAAATGGTAAGAGCAGCTTGGGTAGCTGGTTACAAATGGTAACAGGAGCCCCTGCGCGGCCTAAAAAGTGTACCACTGTATCAGCCCCATTTTCAAAACGCCCTAATTCTTCATGACATCCCTGACGCAGGTTCACTGATGTCAGGAATTTGACTACAAAGTCAATCTAAGTATTTACTTTACAAAATGCTTTATTTCCATCCTTTTTGCTGATTGGTTTCTCATAACTCCCAGTAAAATCACTAGGCCTACTAAAGATGTTCAGACCAATCCACTGCTCGTAACCTGCAGTATATCAATCAGCTTTGTGCCAGGTTCCTATCTTAGTAGGTTATTTTTTTGTGAACTGTACACTATATATTTTTTATACCATAAATATATCAACTGACATCAATTAATGTTGGTAAAACAACTGTCAAATCACGTTGCGGCTGTAAATAGGGATACGTTATTGTCCTTCATCAGCCAGTAAGCTTCAGTAGGACACAGGGAAAGAGCCCCTATGTCCCACCATTTGAAATGATGGCGTAGGGTACAATGACCTGCTGAAGTATATGGGTTAGGTAACAGTACATTCCACACAATATCAGATTTTCATTGATACAGTCCCATTATGACCAACGACTCTTTTGCATCTCAAAATGACACAAAAATCACAATCACGGCAGCGTAAAAAATATAACAACAAACAACACAATCATGAAGAGCAAACACATTCGTCAGTAAAAAGGTCCACAACTAACAGTCTGAGTAGCTGATGATGATGTCGCCATGTTATAGAACTGGAAGAAACAGAGGAACGGAGGAAACATGGCAGCAAATGCGCTGAGATGAGACATACCTTCACCACTAGCTCTTCATCTGGCAAATTACGTTTCCCTGAATGGGTTCAGAAGGTGACGGGTCAAGGGTCAACTTGGGAAGACAAGGCTGCTCCTGAGGGAGGTGGTGGCGGCCTTCTCCCTCTCCTGCGGGAGAGAGAGAGACTGAGAGAAAGAGGTAGAGGTGGTGTATGATTTCAGATAGCATAGCAGTCGTCATCTGAGCTCTCAGCAAAAGGACTTCTACCTTCATCTGAGTTCTCATCTTCATCAGAGTAATCAAAAAATAGCCCTCAGTTTAATTAAATGTTTTGCATGAGATCAATTAATAACTTAGGTCATGGATACATTTGATCATAAACATGGTCTGATGTGTTTGACAAATGCATTTTTCTTTCACAAATCAGTTTTACTGGTTAATTAATAATCTGTTTGAGGTCATATTGTTTTTGGGCCTTACCTGTCAAACAGTAGAGGTAGTGCTTCCTCTGTTTCACACTGAGGTAAAGCCCCTCAGGCTTCTGGAGTTGCCACGTCTGTCACGACTTCCACCAAAGGTGGCTGCTCTCCCTGTTCGGGCGGCGCTCGGCGGTCGTCGTCGCCGGCCTACTAGCTGCCACCGATCCGTTTTTCCTTTTCATTTGTGTCTGTCTGTTGTTGTTATCACCTGTGTCTGATTAGTTCATTTCGGTGGGTTTATTAACCTCCGCTGCCTGCTAGTCTTTGTGCGGGATCATTTTGCTGTGTTAGCTGTTAGGGGTGCGTGTTTGCGCCACCGGGGTTTTTTTTTCCCCCTCACAGTTGTTGTACCGTTGGTACTGTGTTAGGAGTA
This sequence comes from Salvelinus fontinalis, assembly GCF_029448725.1. NCBI lineage: Eukaryota > Metazoa > Chordata > Actinopteri > Salmoniformes > Salmonidae > Salvelinus > Salvelinus fontinalis. Next base: position 43,998,550 of record NC_074680.1, read on the forward strand.
GAGGTTTCTCCTCCGTGTGTTTCGTGATTTTCCTCGCCTGTTGTTGGTGGGTTGGGACTTATAATAAACGACTGTGCAAACTGGAATTCCTTGCTCTCCTGCTCCTAACTCCTGCACCTACCTCTTCTTAGGAGGCACCTAACAGAATCCCGCACCGTAATTAAATGGAGTCAGCAGGAGCTGACACGCTCTCCACTTCCATGGAGGAGCGCGTGCAACACCACATCACCGTTCTCCGCCGTCTGGGGACCACCATGGATCAAGTGATGGCGACGATGGAGAGATGGGAGAGGGGTGGCCTTCCTACCCCTCCACCCTCCACCAGACACACTCTAACCAGCACCACCACCTTCTCTGATGTTGTCCGGCCCCAGCGGTATTCGGCTCGCGCTCCCGAGGGTGTACGATGGGACTGCGGCCGGGTGCAAGGGGTTCCTGCTCCAACTGGAGCATTACCTGGGAACCGTTCACCCGGCTCCTTCGGGAAGTGAGAGCGTGAACGCCCTCGTCTCCTGCCTGTCAGGCAAAGCTCCGGAGTGGGCCAACGCGGTCTGGGATGAACCAGACTCAGCGAGGGACCACTACCCAGAGTTCACCCGCCGCTTCCGGGCTGTGTCAGACCATCCACCTGAGGGTGAACGTCGGGTGAACGTCATTTACGGCAGGAGACGAGGAGTGCACAAGACTTCGCTCTGGAGTTCAGGACCTTGGCCGCTGGCGCAGGGTGGAATGACAAGGCCCTGATTGACCACTATCGGTGCAGTTTACGGGAGGACGTCCGCAGGGAGCTAGCATCCACCCTCACCCTGGAACAGCTAGCGGACATGTCCATAAGGTTGAACAACTTGCTGGCTACACGTTGGCGTCCGGATCGAGTCCTGTTGGTTCCACCCCCCAGCGCCTCCGCGCCAACCCCCATGGAGTTAGGGGGTGCTTCAGCGAGTGCGATCGGAGGAAGAGCCCCTTCCTGCACTAGGTGTGGTCGGAGAGGGCACACTGCCAACCGGTGCTGGAGGGACTCGTCTGGGAGTCGAGACGGCAGGCCGAGCACTGTTCGGACACCCCAGTTTTCCCCCCATTCCCAGCATAAGGGGCTAGTAGATTCAGGTGCAGCGGGGAATTTTATGGACCGCGGTTTCGCTCATAGGTTAGGGATTCCCCTGGTTCAGATGGACAAACCCTTCCGCGGGCACTCCCTAGATAGTCGATCGATAGGATAAGGGGTGGTCAGGGAGGCCACGGCTCCACTGGACATGGTTACGCAGGGGGGGGGGCGGATTAGTCTCTTCCTCATTGATTCCCCTGAGTTTCTGGTGGTGCTGGGGATTCCCTGGTTGGCCTTTCACAACCCCACTATTTCGTGGCAACAGAGGGCTCTAAAGGGGTGGTCAGAGGAGTGCTCAGGTAGGTGTGTGGGAGTTTCCATCGGTGCAACGACGGTGGAGAGTCCAGACCAAATCTCCACCGTGCGCATTCCCCCCGAATGTGCCGATTTGGCTATCGCCTTCTGCTCATTGTATTTTCTTACACTGTACAATATGTTAGTACACCACATCTACATGCAGAAGTTGATTAGTCAATGGGCCAAGTGAAATTAGCACGTTGATTTGTTTGTACATTTGTTTGTACATTTGTTTTGACAAATTGAGGTCATTGTAAATATTAAGACAGAAACTGCTGTATCTATGATATATATTTTTATTTGACCAAATAAAGTAACAAAAATGTGTCCCCGATGGATGTTCTTGGGGTTTACAATACCGATAATAACAACAGAAAAAAGTGATTCTACCAAATCTGAATACAACATTACATTTACATTTAAGTTATTTAGCAGACGCGCTTATCCAGAGCGACTTACAAATTGGAAAGTTCATACATATTCATCCTGGTCCCCCCCGTGGGGAATGAACCCACAACCCTGGCGTTGCAAGCGCCACGCAAGCGCCATGCTCTACCAACTGAGCCACACGGGACCAACATCATGGCTAAGCTCAGGACCTCCTTCAGCTTGTACATGTTGACAATTCATAGTAGTACTAATTATAACACTAGCAGTATAATAATTAGGCCACATTTAATATTATCAAAAGCATTAATGGTCCGTGACATTAAGCAACCAATTGTTATTTTACTTTGATTTAAAGAACCATATGCCCTTGTCTGTAAATGTTTATGCATCATTTGTAGGGTATCTATCCATCAACGAAATGTTAACTTTTATTTTGAATTTTTACTATTCATAAACCGTTTATACTTTTTTTTATCATACACTATTTAGCAACCATTATGAGAATGTTCTACATATGGAAATGCTCTAAGTCATTCGTTGTTTCTTTTAGACATCTTTATTTAGGTTTCATAACATTTATGACAACATGGCTATACAAGTAATATTGAACAACAGTATCATTAACCCCCTCCCCAACTTGAGTAGCTTTTGCTCATTCCTTAATGTGGCAGTCACTGGTTTCTATAACGCCTCATCATTGCATCTCTGTTGGCTATCAACATTCTGCTCATGACGCTTAATAACACAATACCGAACAACAAGTATCAGCACTATGACCGCCACTGCAATGAAAATCCATACCCAAAGAAACCCCCCCGCTGTTGCTGATGATACATTATTTGTAAAGTTAAAACCTGGCGCTAAAAAGTCGCTGTGGACAGGCGTTGTTAAGGGAACACTTTCATTTCCGTCTGTTTTGACACATTTAACGAGATTTTGAAGGGAAAATCCTGCTCTGCATGAACAAACAAAACCTCCAAACGTGTTAACACAACGTTGATCACAATATCCATTCTCGCATTCGTCAATGTCTTGGCAATAATCATCACTCTTTATAAAGCCACTAGGACAATCACATTGTGTCCCAGCGCTGTGTCTGTCGCATATTACTGGACATTTGGCCAAAGGACAGTGCATTTTACACAAGCTGGGGTTTTCGCTACTTGGAATATAGCGTTCATAACACGAGCATTTGTAGCCCCCTGGTGCCTCTGTGCATATATGTTCGCATGGTGCCCCAGCGCATCCTTCATTACTATAGATCACACCTTGATGAGAAAACTCCTGAGCCTCCATATGCGGTGTTTGGCACGTGCTTTTATGAACATTCTGACACAAAAATCCCTCGACTTTTTCCTGGCAAGGTCGTTCTGTCCACATTCGATCGGTAGAAACGGACACACACCGTGGAGCGCAGATATTTACGTTGTCTTTCCAGTTGCTGAATTCTGTGACTTGAAATCCAGTTGCCCACTGGTATCCTCTCAATTTCGATTCGATGTTGCTACATCGGTCAGCTGGTAGGCGCAATCCAATCCAGAAGTCTCCCGTTACGCCTACAAGTAAATCTCCAATAATTTCGTCTGATGCTGCAGATCGAACGGTCAATAACTCTCCTTCCATATTTTGGCATTTTTCCCCCGATGTCTGGAAATCGACAGCACCCAGGGTTACAGCGTTGCAAATGTTCCCCTTGCACACGCAGGTAGTCGAGTCAATGCTTTCCCCTCGCACCGTTAGCATTAACATAGTTATAATAATTATGGTTATCAAACCAACAAAAGGATTCGTTCTCCTTGCCATGATCGCAGTAAACATCACAGGAGGATTCGGGGAGGGCAAAATCCATTTAGTTATACTGAGTAAACCATGAAAGGAGAAACCCTAGAGACAAAAGATTAGAGGAAGGAAGGAAATGGAAACTGCCAGATTTGTTTCTAAAGTTATGACGTTTAAGCGTGTCACCTTCATGGCATAGATATCCGATTTTACATGTGACTTTTCCCCACTGTTTCCCACAGCCACAAGTGAAAACTTTAACCACGGTGGTCAGTTGCACGCAGTTTTGGCACACAAGGTGTTTTCGTTTATTTTAATTCATATTTCAACATAAATGTTCCTAATCCTTCGTTGACACGCCTTAATTCATTGCAATTCGTCAGAGTAATACAATTTTATAATATTATAAAAAATATAACAGATTTTTGCAATTAAGTGCACGTGTATGTGTGTGTGTGTGTGTGTGTGTGTGTGTGTGTGTGTGTGTGTGTGTATGTGTGTGTGAGTGTGTGTGCGTGCGTGCATACGCTCCGATACAATTTGTTTTTGTGAGTCCTTGGCATGCTGTCAGAAATGTCTGGATATTAGTGAAAGGAGTGTAAATTGAAGGGAACAAATAACATTTTTTTCCTTTGTAGGTGCATTGAAATATTTTGCCATATTTAAATATCCAGCCATATTAGTATAGCTCCCTTGGAGCAAATTAAAACTACAGCATTTAAGTATATTAGACCTTTTAAATTGCAGATGTGTCACACCAGGGTGGGATTTGGTCAGGGTGGGATTTGGGGTGGGCATTCTATGTTTTGTCTTTCTATGATTTTGTATTTCTATGTTTTGGCCGGGTATGGTTCTCAATCAGGGACAGCTGTCTATCGTTGTCTCTGATTGGGAACCATACTTAGGTAGCCCTTTTCCCTCCTTCCTTTGTGGGAAGTTAACTTTGTGGCACATAGCCTTAAGCGTCACGGTTGTTTTTGTATTGTTTATAGTTTTTGTCGGCGTCATCCTAAATTAAAGGAATATGTACGCTCACCACGCTGCGCTTTGGTCCTCTTCCTTCGACAGCCGTGACAAGATGTAATCAATAAGATGTAATTTGTGAACTTGAAGCAAAAAAATGCTGGGTTATTAGGATGACCCATTTGATGGGTTGCAAGCATTGGGTCACTTGGGTTGTTTTCTTGAAAAAGAGCAAGGTCGGGTGGTTGTTGCTGTGTTTTTGATGATGCGTTATTGAGATATGGGGCAAGAAGGGGGGGGGGGGGGGGGGGGGGGGGGGGGGGGGGGGGGGCGCAAGTAGCCTAGTGGTTAGAGCATTGGACTTGTAACCGTAAAGGTCGCAAGCTCGAATCGTTGAGCTGACAAGATACAAATCTGTCATTCTGCCCCTAAACAAGGCAGTTAACCCGCTGTTCCTAGGCCGTCATTGTAAATAAGAATTTGCTCTTCACTGACTTGCCTAAAGGTTAAATAAAAAATATATAAATATATGCAGGTACACTACACATTAATTCACCAATGGGATTAAACACGACATAAGGATCTGTTAGCAGGAAATGTATTTTATTTAGAAAAGTTTTACAGTTTTACAGATAATTTCCTGCAATGCTGCACATTTCACCATGGAGCTGGGAGTCATTTTTGCAGGTTTAAAAGACGATTTCCTGCAATTCTACACAGAGTGAGTAACAAAATCAATGGGGCCGCCTGGAGGTCAGGACCCCTAGGAACGTGGCCTACATGCAATTGGTAATTCAGATATGAGTATTACAAGATTAGATAGCTGGCTAGACTAACTAAAATAAATTATCGATCTAAAAAAAAATATAACTGACATGGGCTAATTGAGTGACCGTCAGTGAACCACATAGGCTATAACAAGAGAAACTGCTGATGCACAATCAAGTTTCGAAAGGGCACCCTGTGTATTCTACTACTCCAACTCAACAGTGAGTTGAGACTCCGACTGAGGTCTGTAAACCACGCACAACGTGACTGGACTAACTTCTTGCACACAGCAATGGACTGTATAGGAAGGAGTATAGCAAAACATAAATTATGATTACCGAGCAATAAAGTAAGAAATAACCCACTGCTGGGTAAAAATACATGAATAACAAGAACTCAGGAAAATAGTAAAAATCGACCCAACATTTTTGTTGTTGAGTGTATGACGATGAAATAACATTGTTAAACCATTATGAATAAAACATACTTAAAATTGGAGATGTGCTTTGATGAAGTACAGGCAATGATCTCAGACACGCTGTAAAAAGAAAACATTTGTATTCAGATTCTTCAACGATTTTTAAAATATATTTTAGTAGGTAATGCAATGTCTGAATATTATTTACATTTGTTATCGTTTAACATTTCAAGAGTTCACACAATTTCAAGCTGTGCTTTCAAGTGACCCATCAAATGTGTCTAACCGAGTCTCTATACCAGAAGCCACCCAACAATAACTGTCAGCAGTGGCGATTTTCTTCCTCGCTTCTTTTTTTGAATTACTACATCGAAATATGACAATACCAGAGGTTACTGCAATGAGAATAAGTAGTGGAACAACAGAAGCAATGACGCAAATAGACAGCCGAGAGCTAAACAAATTGTAATTATGCGTTGGCCCACTCATTCCAATGGTTTTGCTGGACGGCCTATGCTGCGTAATGTCATGCGTAATGTCGTGCCTAATAGTGTCTTGAGGTGGTCCGTGGGTGAACTGAGTCTCTATTTTTAATTCAACCGGCAAAATGGTTATAGTGTTCCTAGTCTCGTCCTGTTGGTCAGTGTCTCTATGATCACTTGACGTCTCCGCAGTGGAGACAACAGTCACATCTCGAACGCAGGTGATTCCATTAGGGTGTAACCGGAAGTGCTGATGGCAAGAACACCTGAAACTACCAATGGTATTAGTGCATTTGTCCTCGCATCGATTACTAAAGCATTCGTCTATGTCTATACAAGTATGACCGTCCTCGGACACAGTGAACCCCGCGATGCAATGGCAGGAGAAGGATCCTTCAGAGTTAAGACATATTTGGGGACATCTAGATTCCGTGCACTCGTCTATATCGTGGCATTTGCCATCAACCATTGTGTAGCCTCCCTTGCACCTACATGTGTAACTGCCTTGGGTATTGATGCAATGATGACCACCGCAGGCATTAATGTGGCATTCATCAACATCAATACAACCAAATTGGTCTTTATCCAATTGGAAGCCGTTTGGGCATACGCACGAGAAGCCCGTTGGTCCTGTTACACATTGGTACTGGCATGGAGAACTGTGACAATATTCCTTTAGGCCACATGATACTCTGTCCTGTCCTAACACATAACCGTCCTTGCATCCACAACGGACACCACCAGCGTCACTATCAACGCACAAATGATCACATCCACCGTTTTTATACCCACAGTTCGGTTTATCTGAGCCGCAAAACGGACCAGGGATAGTCCAACCATAGACACCATCCGTTAATTTACAAATGGAAAAGTGATCACTGTCATTGCATCTTATATCAGCATATGTTCCAAATGGGAATGCAGTCATGTTATTATCATCATTTAATTGATTTTCTGAGAATGGGAGCATGTAATTCACTTGCTCTCCTCCTGCCAACAACAAAGGTTTACACATTCCCTTGAAATAGAATTTGCACGAGTAAAAAGCCTTGTCTTTGCAAGATCCATCCGTCCATTTCAATTCATTGCGACTCCATAAAGAGTAATGTACCAACACGCAACGCTCCTCTGTGCAGGTGCTGCGAGGTTCCTTCTCCCAGTTCGAGTATTGGGAATATTCCCCTCCAGATATCCACTTAAACCCGTTGAGACTCATGTCCCTTACAATGCAGTCGCCTTTACGCAATTTCAGTCCGATCCAAAATTTGAAGTCCAAATAGCGATGGCTTACGTCGATCTGTGAAAGGGTTGACTGAAGTTCTGCCATCTCGCTTTTGTCTTTAGTTGTTACCAAGTAACCTCCGTCACCATGGCATTTCAATCGAGCGTCTTCAAAGCTGACTCCCTCCATGTGAAAAGAGAAACAGGCATTGGATGTACAAACAGTTGCTTCTCGGCCGGTGTCTGCTCCAGTTGCTCCCCACATAGAGAGTTGCAGTAAAAGTAACAGCATCATTCCCACATAATCCAATAAACCAACAGCAATCATTGATTTAATTTATAATAGGCTACATTTACGCCTTATTGGCAAACGGACGACAAATTAGGCTCCCTATTCCCTGACAAAATACAAGTGGTGCGAATTTGAATTGTACATTCAAGCTCCTATATCCTGTTTTTGTATATAAACATTAGACAAAAAAAATTGCAGCATATTTTTGTCTCCAGCAGAACAAAGTTCCATTGTGGAAACCAACCATTGTTTTGACTTGTTTTCCTGATGGTTACATGTTTAGTAAACGTGTCAGACTGCTTGTTTGACCTACACCAATTTTAGCCGATGTTGAATTGCAAACGCAACACATAGCGTTTAATGATTTCACAAGCTATTAAAACAATTCCCATATGAAAGTAACAATTTGTATGTAACAATTTTTTCTTAGCCTATCATATTTATTTCGAAAGCTGCTGATTTCATTATTTATTTAGTTATGTTGAATAACTTAATAGGCTACATTTAATTTATAGAAATAAGCCTTCATTAAACATTCAAAGTGGACAGACAAAAACGGCTTTCCAAATAGAAAGAATTCAGAATTTGTTTCCATGTGTTGCAGAGAACAGGGCCTTTTCCTGACATCCTTCTTGTAACTCATTTAAAAGCTCTGCTGAATTGAGAGCCCTTGAAAGAAATCACAATATTGGACTAGATGGTAATTTTAGAAGTAAAGTTGTGGGGCTTGGAAGTTTAACAAGTTTTATGGTAACACTTTACTTGACACCCAGCATCATAACACATTATGACATGGTCATAACCATAACTTGTCATAACCTGTCATAATATGGTCATATTACTGTTATGACCGTTATATTTACACCTTCATTCAAACGTGTTTTCTCCCTGCCAAGAAGTCTCCTTCCATTTGAACGTTTGTTTCTTAAGTCCTTTGTTTCAGTTGATATTAATTCTTTACAGTCATGGTTTTTTTTTCATTCATATTTTAAGTAACTTGCAGAAAAAACACTTTATGACACAGTGTCACTTTACTTGGACTAAGATAATACACTTTATGACTGTGAAAAATTATTATGACATCATCAACAAATAAGCCAAAAAGGCAGATCAAGTACATGTTCTTATGTCAATCATCAGTCTAAAAGAGGGTGTCTTGTCCTGCTCCTGAAATCTGCTTCTGCATTCAACCCGGTATTCAGCAACAGAGCATTGGGGTGGGTGCATGTCTGACATCAATTTGTGCGCAATAATAATTTAACATGGTCAATTTCAGAAACTGTTATAGAACATAAACATACCGTTCACTTGTAGGTTACGGTGTAATGGAATGTTATGACCATATTACGACAGGTTATGACAGGTTAGGTCAGCCGTTATGACATGGTTATGACTTTGTCTTAAGGTGTTATGACACTGTGTGTCAAGTAAAGTGTTACCAGTTTTACTTGAATCATATTTTTTGAATAGTGAAATAATTTCAAATGCCCGTCCATAGTCAGTAGTGGTCAATAGTTTTTGGTCAGTAGTTGTGGTCAGTAGTTGTGTGGTTGTGGTCAGTAGTTGTGTGGTTGTGGTCAGTAGTTGTGGTTCAGCAGTTTTGTGGTTCAGTAGTTATGTGGTTTAGAAGTTGTGGTTCAGTAGTTGTGGTCAGTAGTTATGTGGTTCAGTAGTTGTGTGGTTCAGTAGTTGTGTGGTTCAGTAGTTGTGTGGTTCAGTAGTTGTGTGGTTCAGTAGTTGTGTGGTTCAGTAGTTGTGTGGTTGTGGGAGGTAGTTGTAGTTGTGTGGTCAGTAGTTGTGTGGTTGTGGGAGGTAGTTGTAGTTGTGTGGTCAGTAGTTGTGTGGTTGTGGGAGGTAGTTGTAGTTGTGTGGTCAGTAGTTGTGTGGTTGTGGGAGGTAGTTGTAGTTGTGTGGTCAGTAGTTGTGTGGTTGTGGGAGGTAGTTGTAGTTGTGGTTCAGTAGTTGTAGTCAGTTGTGGTCAGTAGTTGTGTGGTTGTGGTTCAGTAGTTGTAGTTGTGTGGTTCAGTAGTTGTGTGGTTCAGTAGTTGTGGTCAGTAGTTGTAGTCTGTAGTTTCGGTCAGTAGTTGTGGTGTTGTGGGATGTAGTTGGAGTCAGTCGTTGTGTGGTTTAGTAGTTGTGTGGTTCAGTAGTTGTGGTCAGTATTTGTATGGTTGTCAGTAGCTGTGATCAGTAGTGGTCAGTAGTTGTGTGATTGTTGTAGGTACTTGTGGTCAGTAGTTGTGGTTCAGTAGTTGTGGTCAGTAGTTGTGGTTCAGTAGTTGTGGTTCAGTAAATGTGGTCAGTAGTTGTGGTCAGTAGTTGTGGTTCTGTAACAGTCCTGACCTGTTTTATGTTGTTTTTTATGTGTTTATGGTCAGGGCATGTGTTTTGGGTGGGCAGTCTATGTTATCTGTTTCTATGTTGGTTTTGGGTTACCTGGTATGGCTCTTGATTAGAGGCAGGTGGTTTGCGTTTTCCTCTAATTAAGAGTCATATTTAGGTAGGGCGTTCTCACTGTTTGTTTGTGGGTGATTGTCTCCTGTGATGTCTCTCGTGTTCGATGTATTTTCACATATGGGACTGTTTGGCTGTTCATTACGTTTCGATGTCGTCTGTTTCCTGTTCGTGAGTTTACGTTCAGTTATGTAAGTTTATGTTCAGGTTTCGTTCTACGTCGTTTTGTTATTTTGTAAGTTTGAAAGTGTTTTGTTTTGTTTCGTGTGGCCGTCGTATTTATAATAAAAGATGGCTTATTTCCCGCAAACCGCATTTTGGTCTGAAGATCCTTCTCTCCTCACCTCATCCGAGGATGAGGAGAGCGACAGCCTTAACAGAATCACCCACCACGCTAAGACCAAGCGGTATGGGAATGCTCTACGGAGCAACAAGGACTCCTGGACTTGGGAGGAGATCCTGGACGGTAGAGGACCTTGGGCTCAACCAGGGGAATATCGCCGTCCAAAGGAGGAGTTGGAAGCAGCGAAGGCTGAGAGGCGCTGGTATGAGGAGGCAGCGCGACGACGCGGTTGGGAGCCCGTGAGTCAGACCAAAAAATTTCTTGGGGGGGGGGCACACGAGGAGTGTGGCAAAGCCGGGTAGGATACCCGAGCCAACTCCCCGTGCTTACCGTGGAGGTAGAAGGCGTCGTATTGGTAAGACACCGTGTTATGCGGTAAAGCGCACGGTGTCCCCAGTACGCGTGCTTAGCCCAGTGCGGGCTATTCCACCTTGCCGCACTGGGAGGGCTAGGTTGGGCATCGAGCCGGATGTCATGAAGCCGGCCCAACGTATCTGGCCTCCAGTAAGTCTCCTCGGGCCGGCGTACATGGCACCAGCCTTACAGGTGGTGTCCCCGGTTCGCCTGCATAGGCCAGTGCGGGCTATTCCACCTCGCTGCACTGGCAGGGCTACGGGGATCATTCAACCTGGTAGGGTTGGGGAGGCTCGGTGCTCAAGAGCACGTGTCCTCCTTCACGGTCCGGTAGACCCGGTGCCACCTCCATGTACCAGTCCTCTGGTGGCAGCCCCCCGTACCAGGCTGTCTCTCCGGGTTCTCTCTCCTGCTGTTTCCTCCTCTCCAGCGCAGCCAGTGCCTAGACCACGCACCAGGCTGTCTCTCCTTCTCCTTCCTACGGAGCCATCCGTCTCCCCAGCGCCATCTGAGCCATCCGTCTCCCCAGCGCCATCTGAGCCATCCGTCTCCCCAGCGCCGTCTGAGCCATCCGTCTGCCATGAGCCTGCAAAGCCGCCCGTCTGTCATGAGCCTGCAAAGCCGCCCGTCTGCCATGAGCCTACAGAGCCGTCCGCCAGACAGGAGCCGCTAGAGCCGCCCGCCAGACAGGAGCCGCTAGAGCCGCCCGCCAGACAGGATCTGCCAGAGCCGCCAACCAGACAGGATCTGCCGGAGCCGCCAACCAGACAGGATCTGCCAGAGCCGCCAACCAGACAGGATCTGCCGGAGCCGCCAACCAGACAGGATCTGCCAGAGCCGCCAACCAGACAGGATCTGCCAGAGCCACCAACCAGACAGGATCTGCCAGACCGCCAACCAGACAGGATCTGCCAGAGCTGCCAGCGGGCCATGACCAGCCAGAGCCGTCCTGCCATGACCAGCCAGAGCCGTCCTGCCATGACCAGCCAGAGCCGTCCAGCCAGGACCTGCCAGAGCCGTCCAGCCAGGACCTGCCAGAGCCGTCCAGCCAGGACCTGCCAGAGCCGTCCAGCCAGGACCTGCCAGAGCCGTCCTGCTATGACCTGCTAGAGCCGTCCAGCCAGGACCTGCCAGAGCCGTCCAGCCAGGACCTGCCAGAGCCGTCCAGCCAGGACCTGCCAGAGCCGTCCAGCCAGGACCTGCCAGAGCCGTCCAAACAGGACCTGCCAGAGTCCCTCAACCAGGACCTGCCAGAGTCCTTCAGCCGGGATCTGCCCCTTGTCCCGGTGCTGCCCCTTGTCCCGGTGCTGCCCCTTGTCCCGGTGCTGCCCCTTGTCCCGGTGCTGCCCCTTGTCCCGGTGCTGCCCCTTGTCCCGGTGCTGCCCCTTGTCCCGGTGCTGCCCCTTGTCCAGGTGCTGCCCCTTGTCCCGGTGCTGCCCCTTGTCCCGGTGCTGCCCCTTGTCCCGGTGCTGCCCCTTATTCCGGTGCTGGTCCTTATCCTGGTGCTGCCCCTTGTTCCGGTGCTGCCCCTTGTCCCGGTGCTACCCCTTGTCCCGGTACTGCCCCTTGTCCCGGTGCTGGCCGTTTATTTAGGGGAAGGTAGTTTTAGGGTGGTCATTGGAAGGGGTAGACAGAAGAGGGGAGTGACTATGGTGGTGTGGGGACAGCGTCCTGAGCCGGAGCCACCACCGTGGTCAACTGCCCACCCAGACCCTCCCCTGGACTTTGTGCTGGTGCGCCCGGCGTTCGCACCTTGAGGCGGGGGTTCTGTAACAGTCCTGACCTGTTTTATGTTGTTTTTTATGTGTTTATGGTCAGGGCATGTGTTTTGGGTGGGCAGTCTATGTTATCTGTTTCTATGTTGGTTTTGGGTTACCTGGTATGGCTCTTGATTAGAGGCAGGTGGTTTGCGTTTTCCTCTAATTAAGAGTCATATTTAGGTAGGGCGTTCTCACTGTTTGTTTGTGGGTGATTGTCTCCTGTGATGTCTCTCGTGTTCGATGTATTTTCACATATGGGACTGTTTGGCTGTTCATTACGTTTCGATGTCGTCTGTTTCCTGTTCGTGAGTTTACGTTCAGTTATGTAAGTTTATGTTCAGGTTTCGTTCTACGTCGTTTTGTTATTTTGTAAGTTTGAAAGTGTTTTGTTTTGTTTCGTGTGGCCGTCGTATTTATAATAAAAGATGGCTTATTTCCCGCAAACCGCATTTTGGTCTGAAGATCCTTCTCTCCTCACCTCATCCGAGGATGAGGAGAGCGACAGCCTTAACAGGTTCAGTAGTTGTGGTTCAGTAGTTGTGGTTCAGTAGTTGTGTGTTTCAGTAGTTGCGGTCAGTAGTTGTGGTCAGTAGTTGTCATCAGCAGTTGTGTGTGTCAGTAGTTGCGGTCAGTGGTTGTGTGGTTGTGGTCAGTAGTTTCGGTCAGTATTTGTGTGGTTGTGGTTCAGTAGTTGTGTGGTTCAGTAGTTGTGTGGTTCAGTAGTTGTGTGGTTCAGTAGTTGTGTGGTTCAGTCGTTGTGTGGTTCAGTCGTTGTGTGGTTGTGGGAGGTAGTTGTAGTTGTAGTCTGTAGTTTCGGTCAGTAGTTGTGTGGTCAATAGTTGTGTGGTTCAGTAGTTGTGGTCAATATTTGTTTGGTTGTTGTCAGTAGTTGTGATCAGTAGTGGTCAGTATTTGTGTGGTTGTTGTAGGTAGTTGTGGTCAATAGTTGTGTGGTTCAGTAGTTATGGTCAGTAGTTGCGGTCGGTTGTGGTCAGTAGTTGTGTGGTTCTGTCGTCGTGTGCCCTCCAATTAGTACGATATGTATTAGGTATCTTGCTTATTTTATGTTATTGTTATGTGTCTATGGTCCATGGAAATGGGTTAGGGTTAAAATTAAGGTTAGGTTAAAGGGTTAAGGTTAGGGTTAGGGGAAGGGTTAGCTAACATGCTAAGTAGTTGCAAAGTAGTAAGTAGTTGAAAAGTTTCTGAAATGCAGAAGTTGTCCTTGATGAGATTTGAACACCCAACATTTTGGTTGCTAGACGTGCACATTATATGTTTTTGCCTTAATTGTGTAACCATACCAAACATAACAGTTCATACTATTTTCAGTGTCCCGGATTTACATGTACTATACTGTGTCCCGGATTTACATGTACTACGTCTAGTCTATGAGACCAGGCTGCAAACACAGGCCCGATTGCTTCTGCCAAGTATAAGGCCCTGCCTGAAACCCGAAATCAGAAATAACTTCCTCAATTAGTAAATCAATTTGCTGCTCCTCTCTGTCTGTCACTCAATCACTCCCCATACACTCTGCTCATGGCGACTCTGAGCGTGTGAGTGTCCATAGCAACAGCTTCGCTTGGGCTGCTCTGCTCGATGTAGAGATATGAGAGAGCAGTTAGCTGTTAGCTACTTTTCATCACTCTAAACTCCGACAAAACTCAAGGAACGTTATTATTTTCTGTGAAATAATCTCTCCTCTTATATTTGACGAGGTTGAAGCACTTCTGACTTCATGTTTTGATCTTAGTCAGATATAACTGTACTGCGTAGCAGAGCACGAGAAAAATTACTCAAGATTCAAAATGTCAGTGGTCAATTTAGTGATACCCAAGCCGTACCATAGTTATTGATGTGGTCAAAGTAGCTGATTTGTGTCAAAAGTTGCATTATTGAATTTACAGTGAATGGATTGTTGGAAGTGATGTCAAAATGGGGAGTTTTAAAATGTTGAGGAAATACCATGAAAATGAATAAATCAAATCAAAGTTTATTTGTCACGTCCGCTGAATACAACAGGTGTAGGTAGACCTTACAGTGAAACGCTTACTCACAGGCTCTAACCAATAGCGCAAAGAAAGGTGAACAATAGGTAAGTGAAGAAATAAAACAACAGTAAAACGACAGGCTATATACAGTAGCGAGGCTATAAAAGTAGCGAGGTAACATACAGACACCGGTTCGTCAGTCTGATTTGAGGTAGTATGTACTATAAAGATTGACGTAAAGAAGGACAAAAAAATATATAACTTAAAAAGTATAAAATATGTCAAAAAAGCGGAATACAAGCAAATCAAACCAGATCAGTCTACATGTTTTAAAGTTTGAATGGCGTTTCTAGCTTAAACGGTGTAGAAGGTGTTGAGTGCTTAATAATTATAATAATAGGAGGTAGGTTGAAGATTGAAGTGTTTTTTGCTTCACAAGCCCCCAACATTTCTAAAAAGATTAAGGCAGGGTGCTAGGAAGTTCCTGGCTCAGGATGTGTGTGTACAGGATGGAGCATATTTTTACGTGATTGTGGCGGGCTACTGATGGAAGCTCAGCCAGTCTCGCCACTCTCAGCAAATCTAACCCTGTTTTTACCCTTGGCAGACAGCGGGGGTATTTCTTTTTTTTGTTAACTGTATAACTGATTTGAACCAAACATTGACAGATGTTCAAGATGTCTGTACGTGATTGTGTTCTATAATGTTAGTGGTATTAGCTATCTTGTTGTGCGTATTATGATTTTGTCACGTGTCTATGGTTTTATATAGTGGAGAAAAGTAAATGCAGACATTTGTTATGATTCCCATATGGAATATTATTTATAATCATCTTTTTAAGTATCTACCCACTGGGGGCACAAGCTGGTTGAATCAACGTTGCTTGGATGTTATTTGTCAATGTAGGCCGATTGTGACGTTGAATCTACGTTTTAAACACATTTGGATTTGCAAAAAAGTTACCAGTACTGTTTTCATATAATTTAAACCAGCTTTACAAACATTGAAATGAGGGTAAAACTTTAACTTCAATACAATGACTTAATAACCTGACTAACAGGGTTTTACAACATTCTATTGAACAAATATATAAATGTAAAGTGTTAGTCCCAAATAAAAGATCACAGAAAAGTTCAATATGCAAGAAAAACTTGTTTCTATCAAATGTTGTGCACAAATTTGTTTACATCCCTTTTAGTGAACATTTCTCCTTTGCCAAAATAATCCACCTACCTGACATGTGGCATATCAAGAAGCTGATTAAACACATGATCATTACACAGGTGCACCTTGTGCTGAGGACAATAAAATGCCACTAAAATGTGCAGTTTTGTCACAACACAATGCCACAGATGTCTCAAGATTTGAGGGAGTGTGCAATTGGCATGCTGACTGTCACGCCCTGACCATAGAGTGCTGTGTATTCTCTATGTTGGTTAGGTCGGGGTGTGATTAAGGGTGGGTTATCTAGGGGAATTGTATATCTATGTTGGCCTGGTATGGTTCCCAGTCAGAGGCAGCTGTTTATTGTTGTCTCTGATTGGGGATCATATTTAGGTAGCCATTTCTCCATTGTGCTTTGTGGGATCTTGTCTATGTATAGTTGCCTGTGTTCACTATTATTAGCTTCACGTTTTGTTTGTTCACTTTAATGTTTTTGTTCTTTGAGTTTTTCTCTTCCAACTAAAAGAGATGGAAACATACCACGCTGCATCTTGGTCCACTCTTTTCAACAAGCGTGACACTGACTGCAGGAATGTCAACCAGAGCTGTTGCCAGAGAATTTAAGGTTAATTTCTCTACTATAATGTCGTTATAGAGAAATTGGCAGTACTTCCAACCCACCTCACAACCGCAGACCACATGTAACCTTGCCAACCCATGTCCACCACATCCGGCTTCTTCACCTGGGGGTTGCTGAGGGGTAATTATGTCTGTAATAAAGCCCTTCTGTGGGGAAAAAAATATATAATGTGGATGGGCCTGGCTCCCAAGTGTTTTATTGTTGCATGTTGCGTTTATATTTTTGTTCATTGTACATTTATGACATTGAAGTGGCTTTCGTGCATCTTTCATCATCTTTGTGAAACGTCAAGCTGGCATCTTGGAATAATGAAAACAACCTCACCAGGGGTGCAGTGGGTAGTTTATTGGTCAAAGAAGAGGGGCTGAATGTTCAAAAGTATGCCGTGTTGTGCCGACAAGCTCTCCCTCGGGTGAATGCGCACGCACTCAATTGTTCATTGCGGCGTCTTGCTTGTGTGTTGAGATTTCCGATCACGTTATGCTGCGTTTCATTTATTTATTTTATGTCGGTTTGAATGCGGAGGAGGCAAATCAAATGTTAGTTGTCACATACACATGGTTAGCAGATGTTAATGCGAGTGTAGCGAAATGCTTGTGCTTCTAGTGCCGACCGTGCAGTAATATCTAACAAGTAATCAAAAAATTTCACAACAACTACCTTATACACACAAGTGTAAAGGAATGAATAAGAATATGTACATATAAATATATGGATGAGAGATGTCTGTGCAACATAGGCAAGATGCAGTAGATGGTATCGACTACAGTATATACATATGAGAATAGTAATGTAGGGTATGTAAACATTATATGAAGTGGCATTGTTTAAAGTGACTAGTGATACATTTATTACATCCAATTATTCATTATTAAAGTGGCTAGAGATTTGATTCAGTATGTTGGCAGCAGCCTCTCTATGTTAGTGATGGCTGTTTAACAGTCTGATGGCCTTGAGATAGAAGCTGTTTTTCAGTCTCTCGGTCCCAGCATAGGATCGTGTTGAGTAGGGTATATAGTACCCCATTTATATACGCCCACTACTACTTCAGAGGCTATTGAAGATAGTATCTTCTGACCAGGGGGAGTTTTGTTAAAACTTGCTCTAAACATGAACACTCATCGCTTGAGGTACTGTTTGAGAAACATTAGGAATATATATATATTTTTAAAATATCAGCGAGAAATAATACTACAAAAAAGTTCATTATTACACAACTTTTTATAGGCTTACTGTTTCCACCTGTCCAAATCTCCATGGTACACTGTGACAGTAAGTAACATTCTATATATTTTTAGATTCTTTCTCGCTGACATGAAAGAAGACATGAATGATCAGTGTTGAAAGCGATTATTGACATCTCTAAACGTTTTTAACACAACGTTGAAATGGTAGTTTACGCATAGCAAAATGTGGACGAATGTAATGGCTGAAAACCCGTCATATGGAGAAGGGGTTTTCAAAAGCTAGGTAGAGCAAAGACTCTGGTTGATCATCCAGATTTTCATTGAGGATTCAATAGATTTGAAAATCAACGTTGATGGTGTTCCTCTACAAATCATCTCGCTGCAAACAAATGTACCTTTCATTTTTGTGTTTGTATGTATTATGGATCCCCATTAGCTGCCAAGGCAGCAGCTACTATTCCTGGGGTCCAGCAAAATTAAGGCAGTTTATACAATTTAAAAAAACATTACAATACATTAACAGATTTCACAATACACTACGTGCCCTCAGGCCCCTACTCCACCACTACCACATAACTACAGTACTAAATCCATGTGTACGTGTGTATAGTGCGTATGTTATCGTGTGTGTGTGTGTGTATAATGTGTATAATATCGTGTGTATGCATGTGTCTGTGCCTATGTTTGTGTTGCTTCACAGTCCCGGCTGTTCCATAAGGTGTTTTTTAAACCTTAATTTTACTGCTTACATGATTCCCATCCATTTTGTTTCCTTATTCTCTGGAGAGACTAAACCAGAGCCTGTGGATACATGCTTGAGTTATGTCCTGTCTGAGTCATGTCCTGTCTGAGTTCAAGGTGCTCCTGG
Organism: Salvelinus fontinalis; assembly: GCF_029448725.1. NCBI lineage: Eukaryota > Metazoa > Chordata > Actinopteri > Salmoniformes > Salmonidae > Salvelinus > Salvelinus fontinalis. Next base: position 44,017,029 of record NC_074680.1, read on the forward strand.
TTTCAGCTTCTGAAACAGGCAGACTGTCTTCCTCTCAGAAAACCAAGGTTTTTGCGGCTCTGATCTCCTTTCCAGGCTTGTTGCCCAAATAATTTCCCCAAATACAGTTGGCACTTAAAAAAGGATGTAGCTGTTTGAACACCAATTTCTCCAGAATTTTGGCTTAAGAATGGAAGGTTGGAGATTGGCCAGAAATTGCTAAGAGCTGAAGAATCTAGATTACTTCTCTTCGGAAGGGTTTTTTAGTGCAGTGGGGAAAGTACCTGTGTGTGATTAACAATAGCTTGCACTTCTTCAGATATGCAATTAAAAACAGTTTTGAAGAAGGTGGTGGGGATAGGACGGAGAAGGCAGGTAGAAGGCTTAAGTTGTACTATCACTTTCCTGAGCATGTCTGTATCAACCATGGGAAATAACTCCATATTGCCTTTCCGTGGTAGGCTAGGGCACATATCATCTAACTTCTCATCAGTTCTTGCTTGGCTGATGATTATTTTTGAAATATGCTGCAAAATCATCACACCTGACCTTATTTCCTTTTTTTTGTCTCTATTTTGGTTCAGTCAGGGCGTGAGTTGGGGTGGGCATTCTATGTTGTTTTCCTATGTTTTCTATTTCTATGTGTTTGGCCTGGTATGGTTCCCAATCAGAGGCAGCTGTCTATCGTTGTCTCTGATAACCATACTTAGGTAGGCTTTTCCCACCTGGTGTTTGTGGGTAGTTAATTTCTGTTTTGTGTATTTGCACCTTGCAGAACTGTTCATTTGTTGTTTTTAGTTGTAGTATTAGTATTTAATAAAAGGATTATGAATACTTACCTCACTGCACCTTGGTCCTCTTCTCCTTCTCCCGACGACAAGCGTTACAGCAAACTCATTCATTTAGATGTGGCGGAAAGTTCACATAGGTTTGCAGGGGTGGGATTTATCAGGTCCTCAATGGTTGAGAAGAGCGCTGTCAAATTATACAGATTTAATAGAGATCAAGGTATACAAATTGCCTTGTTATATATGCCAAGTTGCACTCTCAGAATATTATAATGGACCTGAACCTTTGACTTTCTCCACTTCCGCTCTGCATTTCTGCAATTTCTCTTTAATTGATTTAGTTTCTTCATTCCAATGGGCTCTCTGTTTGGTTGTGACTTTTTTTTACTTTACTGGAGCTATGGCATCAATGGTTGCCCTTCATTTGCTATTACAGTTATTAACTAAATCACCACAAGAGGAAGGCAGAATAGGTGGTGGAGTATTGTTCATACACTCAATAAAATCTGTAGCAACTTCACAAGTATTGCATTCAGTATTACCCTGTGCTATGAGCAACAAGGTAGTAAAAAAAACACAGTGATGAACAGATAAAGCAACATCAACAATAAAGGATTTGTCAATAGAAAGCCCCTTGATAATAACCAGGTCCAGTAGAAAGCCCCTTGATAATAACCAGGTCCAGTAGAAAGCCCCTTGATAATAACCAGGTCCAGTAGAAAGCCCCTTGATAATAACCAGGTCCAGTAGAAAGCCCCTTTATAATAACCAGGTCCAGTAGAAAGCCCCTTGATAATAACCAGGTCCAGTAGAAAGCCCCTTGATAATAACCAGGTCCAGTAGAAAGCCCCTTGATAATAACCAGGTCCAGTAGAAAGCCCCTTGATAATAACCAGGCCCAGTAGAAAGCCCCTTGATAATAACCAGGTCCAGTAGAAAGCCCCTTGATAATAACCAGGTCCAGAGTACGGCCACGGTTATGGGTGGGCCCAGTAGAAAGCCCCTTGGTAATAACCAGGTCCAGAGTATGGCTGTGGTTATGGGTGGACCCAGCAGAAAGCCCCTTGGTAATAACCAGGTCCAGAGTATGGTTGTGGTTATGGGTGGGCCCAGTAGAAAGCCCCTTGGTAAAACCAGGTCCAGAGTATGGCCGTGGTTATGGGTGGGCCCAGTAGAAAGCCCCTTGGTAATAACCAGGTCCAGCAGAAAGCCCCTTGGTAATAACCAGGTCCAGACTATGGCTGTGGTTATGGGTGGGACCAGCAGAAAGCCCCTTGGTAATAACCAGGTCCAGAGTATGGCTGTGGTTATGGGTGGGCCCAGTAGAAAGCCCCTGGTAATAACCAGGTCCAGAGTATGGCTGTGGTTATGGGTGGGCCCAGTAGAAAGCCCCTTGGTAATAACCAGGTCCAGAGTACGGCTGTGGTTATGGGTGGGCCCAGTAGAAAGCCCCTTGGTAATAACCAGGTCCAGAGTAGGGCTGTGGTTATGGGTGGGCCCATCAGAAAGCCCCTTGGTAATAACCAGGTCCAGAGTACGGCTGTGGTTATGGGTGGGCCCAGTAGAAAGCCCCTTGGTAATAACCAGGTCCAGAGTATGGCCACGGTTATGGGTGGGCCCAGTAACATGTTGGATGAAGTCCATAGAGATCAAAAGATTCATAAATTTAATCGCCTTGGAGTCAGTTTCTTTGACAACACAAATATTAAAATCGTTCTCATGGACAATAGACAATAGTTAGTGCAATAATGAAGTGCAGGAAATCTCCAAGTAAAACAGAAAGAGAACTATATTCAAATAATTTATAATCGGTATGTTTAAACACATATTGACAATTTGTGTACATTCAATTTACTTGGCATGGTTGTATTCTGTATATTGTGTGTTTAGAATCGCAGGAGGAATGTAGTCTCCCAGCTCCAGCCACTACTGCCTCCAAGTTACAGTATGTAAGTATGGTAGCCCGCAATGATGACTAATCAAGCCCTTGTCCCTGAACCCTAGCCACTGAACAAATACCTTTCCTTTTAATAGACTGGGAGGACCTTGTATTACTTAAACTGATCCTTTCAAATCTACAACTATGTGGCTAGTGGGGAGGTAGACTCAACCTAGACAGGACAGTCCATTGTTAGTGTAGTGAAACGTGAAACTGAGCTGAAATCTGTCTGGATTTCCGGGGTAGAGGCTTGGGAGGAATGTTGATTTAAAGTTTGGTAATGTGTTTAGTTTAACTTTTTAAAAGTCTTCCACTTCAGTAACATTTTAACGCTTGTCAAATGTGTGTAGAATAAGGCTGGATGTTATTTTACACATATTTTATTTTCAGGCGAAGGTCTACCCAAGCACCCACCAAAATATGCCCTGACGCACCAGAAAACCTGTGCCACTGCTACCAAGAAGCAAAAATGCTAAAACGCAGCACAGGCCACCAAGTATTACAGTGGAGGACCCTTCGCTACGTAAGCCAACCCCTTATTCTCCTTCTTGATCGATGTACAGTATTTGGGAAAAGTATTCTAATTGTACCAAGAATTTCAATTGAAAATGTTGTCCAATATTTTAATGCAGACAATCTTGAGCCTTCAAGCTCCAGGGATAGATCATGTGGGAGACGGAGGTCTCCTTCTACCTTTTCAGATGAGGAATCCCCTTCACCAAAACGTTTAAAGTCAGATCCTTTTCCTTTGCTGGACGCAACTATGACACTTTTTTTCACAACCATTTTAAATAATATTGAAATTAGGCCGTTTATTTGGATGTGAACACATGTAAAACTACTTTGTTTTCAGAATAAATAAAAAAGTGTCCTACATCTCCTTTAGAAGATCCGTGACCTTCTAAAGGAGTCCGGTTGAGGTATTTTGACTTCAACCTAAACAAAAGGAGGGTTTAATAAAGATGGAAGAGCACATAATAGAGAATCAAATGTAATGTTTCATTGGTATGAGTTGAATAACATTATGTTGCCATATCAGGAATCAAGGTAAGACCCAAGTGCAGACTGTGTGTAGTAACAATGTTTATTGTAACGGGGCAGGCAAATGACAGGTCAAGGCAGGCAGGGGTCGATAATCCAGAGTAGAGGCCAAGGTACAGGACGGCAGGCAGGCTCAGGGTCAGGCAGAGTGGTCAGGCGTGCGGGTAAAGGGTCAGGACAGGCAGAGAGGTCAGGCGTGCGGGTAAAGGGTCAGGCAGTGGTCAGGCGTGCGGGTAAAGGGTCAGGACAGGCAAACGTCAAAAACCAGGCGGACGAGGAAAAGAGAGAATAGGGAAAACCAGGAGCTGAGACAAAATGCTGGTAGGCCTGAACAAACAAGACGAACTAGCAACATATAAACAGAAAACACAGGTATACATGCACAGGGGATAATGGGGAAGATGGGCGACACCTGGAGAGGGGTGGAGACAAGCACAAGGACATGTGAAACAGATCAGGGTGTGACATGTCGTACTGGATGGACAAATCCTGTACATGTGTAATACATTAATTGTCCTTTTGTAAAATTACAGATATCTCAAAGCTTTTGGAGCGGGGGACATTCCGAACCGGGTGTAGAGAGCAGTGCACCAGTAAACTATTGCCATATTTGTTTCACTTGTAAATTAGGTTGTGGTGTGTTGCTTGGAAAGTACATATTTTGTGTTTACAGAACCCTGACAAATGGCCTTGTGTTCTACACAGAACCCTGACAAACGGCCTTGTGTTCTATACAGAACCCTGACAAACGGCATTGTGTTCTAAACAGAACCCTGACAAACGGCCTTGTGTTCTATACAGAACCCTGACAAACGGCCTTGTGTTCTACACAGAACCCTGACAAACGGCCTTGTGTTCTACACAGAACCCTGACAAACGGCCTTGTGTTCTATACAGAACCCTGACAAACGGCATTGTGTTCTATACCGAACCCTGACAAACGGCATTGTGTTCTATACAGGACCCTGACAAATGGCCTTGTGTTCTACACAGAATCCTGACAAATGGCCTTGTGTTCTATACAGAACCCTGACAAATGGCATTGTGTTCTATACAGAACCCTGACAAATGGCCTTGTGTTCTATACAGAACCCTGACAAATGGCCTTGTGTTCTATACAGAACCCTGACAAATGGCATTGTGTTCTATACAGAACCCTGACAAGCGACATTGTGTTCTATACAGAACCCTGACAAATGGCCTTGTGTTCTATACAGAACCCTGACAAATGGCCTTGTGTTCTATACAGAACCCTGACAAATGGCCTTGTGTTCTATACAGAACCCTGACAAATGGCCTTGTGTTCTATACAGAACCCTGACAAATGGCCTTGTGTTCTATACAGAACCCTGACAATGGCATTGTGTTCTAAACAGAACCCTGACAAACGGATTGTGTTCTATGCAGAACCCTGACAAATGGCCTCATGTCAACGATGAAATTTGAAAGGAAACAAAAGGAAGAGGGTCTTTGAGAACTCCAACCTTTGCAGCATCATTATAGACACAGTTAGAAACATGACCTTCTAGATGCCATTTTAATATCTTCTCCAGCTAATATTTATTTCCCCCCCTTTTACAGCAGGTGTGAGTCTTGGTGAATCAAATACTACAGGCAGAAATACTACAGGCAATGTCAACCTGCCTGAAATGTGCAACAGACTGCAAGGGTGCAGTGGGAGGTTCACTGAGCAACGGGAATGAGGGGATGAAAGAGGTCATAAATAGTTAAAAGAATCAAAGCCTTTTTTTGGTTCATTGTATATCCATGTCTTTACTGAAGTCTGTGCTAGAAATGCAAGTTTTTATCTTGTACATCTATTTTCTGGTGCAATTAAGGTGTTCATTTAAATGCATATCATCTTTTACATGGACAGAGGTTTACACGATGCTATTCCACAATACAGCTCTAATTGTGTTACACATCATGACAGTAGCCAACAGTAGTACAGACCCTTAGTCTGGAAGATACATGTTGCATCTTGGGTAGAATGGTATTATACATATCAGGTTTATTTTCAAGTGTGGGCAACATCAAAGGTCCTGGTTGATACACTACATGACCAAAAGTATGTGGACACCTGCTCGTCGAACATCTCATTCCAAACTCATGGGCATTAATACGGAGTTAGTCCCCCCTTTTCTGCTATAACAGCTTCCACTCTTTTGGGAAGGCTTTTCACTAGATGTTGGAACATTGCTGCAGGGACTTGCTTCCATTCAGCCACAAGAACATTAGTGAGGTCGGGCACTGTTTGGCGATTAGGCCTGGCTCGCAGTCTGCGTTAAAATTCACTCCAAAGGTGTTTGATGAGGTTGAGGTCAGGGCTCTGTGCAGGCCAGTCAAGTTCTTCCACACCGATCTCGACAAACCATTTCTGTAAGGACCTCCGTTGTGCATGGAGCCATTGTCATTCTAAAACAGGAAAGGGCCTTCCCCAAACTGTTGCGACAAAGTTGGAAGCACAGAATCGTCTAGAATGTCATTGTATGTGGTAGCATTAAGATTTCCCTTCACGGGAACTAAGGGGCCTAGCCTGAACCATGAATCGCCCCAGACCATTATTCCTCCTCCACCAAACTTTACAGTTGGCACTATGCATTCTGGCAGGTAGCGTTCTCCTGGCACCCGCCAAACCCAGATTCATCCGTTGGACTGCCAGACGGTGAAGCGTGATTCATCACTCCAGACAATGCATTTCCACTGCTCCAGAGTCCAATGGCGGTGGGCTTTACACCACTCCAGCCAATGCTTGGAATTGAGCATGGTGATTTAAGGCTTGTGTGCGGCTGTTCGGCCTTGGAAACCCATTTCATGAAGTTCGTGAGGAACAGCTCTTGTGTTGACGTTGCTACCAGAGGCAGTTGGAATGGACAGATCATTTTTACGTGTTACACCACACGGCGGTCCCGTTCTGTGAGCTTGTTAGGACTACCACTTTGCGGCTAAACCGTTGTTGCTCCTAGACATTTCCACTTCACAATAACAGCACTTATAGTTGACCGGGAAAGCTCTAGCAGGGCAGAAATATAAAGAAGTTTACATCACAAAATGGCAACTACCTCCATGGCTTGGTGTTTTTTTTTTTACCTTTAACATTTAACAAGGCAAGTCAGTTAAGAACAAATTCTTATTTACAATGACAGCCTAGAAACAGTGGAGTAACTGCCTTGTTCAGGGGTAGAAAGACAGACCTTGTTAGCTCAGGGATTCGATCTAGCAATCTTTCAGTTACTGGCCCAACGCTCTAACCACTAGGCTACCTGCTGCCCCAAAATAATGATAATCCCTGTTGAGTTCATGGTGTGTTCTGGTCAAATCAGATCACAATGTGTCTTCAATCTCACTCTAATATTTAAATGTAGTTGATTATTAGTCGAGTATAGTTTTCAAACTGGATATTACAGAGTCGGTTAATTAAAGTTAATCTCATTGATCAACGTCTCAACCAAATATGACTCACATTTCCACATTGAATTGAGGTGGTGTGCACAGTGGGAGTAAACTTGGGTGGGGTCAGTGAATTGTTCTTTACTTCCTATGGTATGTAGATAAATGTGGCTGCAGAGACCACTTCCTGTGTTTGATTAAAGATAGGAAGCGCCAAAAGACAGGAAATGGTGCAAGAGGCCACCTCTAGCCACTGGCCCTCTCCGGCTCTGCTGTCCAATTATTCTGTCCAATCTTTTTTTTTTTTAGCACGTATAAATATGATCTCACTGGCTGGAAACAGTCCACATTCATTACAAATGTTCTGTTAAAAGACTCCTATTATCAAAAGGCTAACAATCAACCCACATTTAAAGATGTAAATGGAGGTTTAGTTGCTAATATGTCAAAGTTTGAGTTGAATGTTGGCTGTCTTGTTCAGACATTAAATTCTATATTAATCTTTTATCTTATAGATATCGTACTATCAAATGAAACTGCACAGATAAACACAGTTTTAGGCAACAATGTTTTTGCTCATGGTTTGGGGAGGTGTGCACATTTTGTTGTACCAGATTTTCTCCCTCTGCCCAGCCCTGATAGAGAGCTCCTGGCCAAGGTAACAGTTTGTATTAATATGGCGTGGCAGTGCCCTCTGCTGGCACAACAGGAGTCTGCAGAGACACTGAGCCAATCCCAAATCATCCCTCATGCATAAACTGGTATACAGTAAGCAATATGGTGAAACTTCAACCTGGCCTATCAGAGGGCAAGGTGGAGCCATTACCAGATTGTTTACACCAATCAAATCCTCTCAGATCGCCACAAGTGCATAGGGCACAGCCTCCCCCCATCCCTTTATCAAAGGAGTAAATTATTTTTGAATAAATTATCAAACATTTCAAAAAACATGTTTTCCCCTTGTCATTATGGGGTATTGTGTGTAGATGTGTGGAAAAAGTCAAATTTAATATATTTATAATTCAAGCTGTAACACAACAAAATGGGGAATAAATCAAGGGGTGTGAATACTTTGTGAAGGCTCTGTAAGAGTGGTTGAGTGGGAGTTGGTGCAGAAAGTCTCTTGAGAAGCAAGTGTGAAGAGTCAGTGAACACAGTCTCTAAGGTGCAGGTGATTGTCTGTGGTCTATTGCACTGATGTTCTGGGTAGGGCTGTGATGGACATGGACGGTTGCTCCAGTATAACTCCCCATAAGAGCACTTGACCCTTTTTCCCCTGGTCTGCTGACACAATCAGGTCCTCAAAAATGAGGAGATCGCCAGGGTTGGGAGGTTATTTAAAAATAATTATATGGCTCTGTCTCCACATCAGAAGAGTTATTTTGACCAACTGACCAAAGCCTGTGAAATTACAGGAGACTAAGTTATTCTGCCCAATAAACAAACGGTCTTGAACACCGGAATCCCAAAACTAAAAAACTACACACTAAAATATCACTTTTCTCAACTCGGTACTGTATTTAAAATGTATGGATTGGTTTACATTTATAAACAAACCTGTCTCTATGGCGACGCAGCCTTCTCTTTTTTATGTCCCGTTCCTTTGCCCTGTCAGGGGTGTTCAACAACTTATGCCTCTGTCTTTCAGTCCAATAGCGATGTGCAGCTGCATCTGAGGAGTCAGTGTGGTGTATTAGAAATGGTTACAGTCAGTGGTGGCGACCGGTCCCCCACCTGTTTAGCATGTTATTTTGGCAGTCAAGAAGTTTTAATACGTGTTACATATCAGTTTGCAAACAATGTAAACAATGTAAAAAAACATTGAGTTCATAAAGACGCATAAAAACTTGGTCTCTTTTTTGCTTTCTTGAGTAAAGCAGCTCCAAATTGCAGGTGTTTCAGCCTAGATCAGTGCTTTCTGTGTTGGTGGGGCAGCCAGCGGAAAATACAGAGCGTAGGGGTTGGTAATGTTCTCTACTTGCGCCATGAATGGCTCAGTGTTCTGTCACTCATGGGGACATTACGTCTATCTACGGATATCTACGGTAAATCTACGGATATAGCTTGAAAATTGAAGTCCCTTGGGTGATGCCATAGAGTTATATTATAAGTGCCCATCCAAGATACTCAGTCATTGGCCACAGATAAAATGAAGTCAAATCACGTTATATCTACCGTAGCTTTAATTGGACTGATCATGTCAACATCATACTTTCAAAATCTTAGCTAGCAGTCATCATCATTAATCAAGTCGACAATCTACTGGCAAATACTTTTCAATCCTGGTCATATGAAGAGAATAATGAAGATACATTCTAGATAAAACGTATCAATGCTCATCGGCCATTGGACATAAACATTACACAACAAGTTGGAAATCACAAATTAAACAATGAGTGGTTTAAAAGGAATCAGTGGCTACCTGCAAGCATTGCAAAGCAATCACTCGCCTGCTATTCAGTGGAGTGGGTGTGTGGTCACAGTCTGGGTGTGTCACGTTCTGACCATAGTTCTTGTGTGTTTTGCTTGTTTTAGTGTTGGTCAGGACGTGAGCTGGGTGGGCATTCTATGTTGTGTCTTGTTTGTCCGTTTCTATGTTTGGCCTAATATGGTTCTCAATCAGAGGCAGGTGTGTTGTGTTGTCTCTGATTGGGAATCATATATAGGTGGCTTGTTTTGTGTTGGGGTTTGTGGGTGGTTGTTTCCTGTCTCTGTGTTTCCTGTCTCTTCTAGTGAAGAGAGGGAAGGCTGCCGTTACAGTCACGGACCATCACTCGCCTGCTGCTCAGTGGAGTGGGTGTGTGGTCACAGTCTGGGTGTAAGGGTCTCTTTTCCAATCTTAAAAGGATAAACATTCAACATGGGCTATAATGTCAATCCAGCATGACTTCTGATGCGCTCAAAACAACTGGAAACTGGGATATCTCAGAATTCAGTGAGGTCAAGACAACTGGAAACTGGGATATCTCAGAATTCAGTGAGGTCAAGACAACTGGAAACTGGGCTATCTCAGAATTCAGTGAGGTCAAGACAACTGGAAACTGGGATATCTCAGAATTCAGTGAGGTCAAGACAACTGGAAACTGGGATATCTCAGAATTCAGTGAGGTCAAGACAACTGGGAACTGGGATATCTCAGAATTCAGTGAGGTCAAGACAACCCGGGAACTGAAAAAAACTAGCTCCGACTGGGAAAATACGTTTTTGAACGGTCATCCAACTAGGAATTGCAAGTTGGGATCTCTGGTCTCTTTCTAGAGCTCTGACCTGAAGACCACTGATGTCATCATGATACGACCTTGTTTTTTTCCCCCCAGTTCCCAGTTGTCTTGAAAGCACCATAAATCCAGTGAATAACAGATTTTGATGCCAAAGTTTGATGACCAAATATGCCCACGAAGGACCGTCGCGCCACCTTCCTGTTCAAGTGAGCACAGCACAACAAGTCCAGTCATGCTGCATCAATGTTTGTAATATGCCAGAAAGATATGCACACTGTAGGTACGAAAATAATACTAAGTGTCTGTTGTGTAGTGAGTTGTTAGTAGCCCATTTGCCTCACCCTAATAATTTGGCCCTTTTTCCCCTCATAATGTAGCCTACTGTTCTGACTTGGTATTTGGTATTTTATTAGGATCCCTATTAGCTGTTGAAAAAGCAGCAGCTACTATTCCTGGGGTCCACACAAAACATGAAACATTACATTTTTAATTAAGGCACATGTAGCCTACAGTACATACGAATACATACACAAACTATCTAGGTCCAATAGGGGAGAGGCGTTGTGCCATGAGCTTTTACTTGATCTGTTTTTTGAAACCAGGTTTGCTGTTTATTTGAGCAATATGAAATGGAATAATGGCTCTATATAATACTTTACGCTTTCTGGAATTTGTTCTGGATTTGGGGACTGTGAAAAGACCCCTGGTGGCATGTCTGGTGGGGTAAGTGTGTGTGTGCGTCAGAGCTGTGTGTAAATTGACTATGCAAACAATTTGGGACTTTCAACACATTGTTTCTTATTTAAAGAAGTGATGCGGTCAGTTTATCATCAACTCTTGGCCAAGAGAGACTGGCATGCATAGTATTTATATCAGCCCTCTGATTACAATGAAGAGCAGAATGCGTTGCTCTGTTCTGGGCCAGCTGCAGCTTAACTAGGTATTTCCTTGCAGCACTCGAACACACGACTGGACAATAATCAAGATTAGACAAAACTAGAGCCTGCAGAACTTGCTTTTTGGTGTGTGGTGTCAAAAAAAAGAGCATCTCTTAATTACGGACATATCTCTCCCCATATTTACAACCATTGACTCTATATGTTTTGACCATGACAGTTTACAATCTAAGGTAACGCCAAGTAATTTAGTCTCCTCAACTTGTTCAACATACACACCATTCATATCCAGATTCAGCTGAGATCTAGAACTTAGGGAATGATTTGAACCAAATACAATGCTCTTAGTTTTAGAGATTGTCAGAACTAGTTTATCTACTGGAAACCCATTTCAAAACAGACTGCAACTCTTTGTTAAAACCTGTTTGGGATAGGGGGCAGCATTTTCACCTTTGGATGAAAAGCGTGCCCAGAGTAAACTGCCTCCTACTCAGTCCCAGATGCTAATATATGCATATTATTAGTAGTATTGGATAGAAAACACTATTTGAATGATGTCTGTGAGTATAACAGAACTCATTTGGCAGGCGGAAACCTGAGAAAAATCCAACCAGGAAGTGGGATATCTGAGGTTTGTAGTTTTTAAAAGCTTGGCCTATCGAATACACAGTGTCTATGGGGTTATTGTGCACTTCCTAAGGCTTCCACTAGATGTCAACCGTCTTTAGAAACTTGTTTGAGGCTTCTACTGTAAAGGAGGGGCTCATAAGTGCTCTTTGAGTGAGTGGTCTGGCAGAGTGCCACAAACTCTGACGCTCGTTCACGTGAGTGGTTACTCTCGTTCCATGGCTTTTCTACAGACAAAGGATTTCTCCAGTTGTACCATTATTGAAGATTTATGTTAAAAACATCCTAAAAATTGATTCTATACATCTTTAGAAATGTTTCTACATTCTGTAACGGAACTTTTGGACTTTGTCTGGACGTAGTGCTCTCGCCTCATGAAGATGGATTACTGGGCTGAACGCGCTAACAACAAGGAGGAATTTGGACATAAATAATGAACTTTATCGAACAAATCAAACATTTATTGTCGAACTGGGATTCCTGGGAGTGCATTCTGATGAAGATCATCAACGGTAAGTGAATATTTATAATGCTATTTCTGACTAATGTTGACTCCAACATGGTGGATATTTCTTTGGCTGATTTTGTCGTCTGAGCTCCGTACTCAGATTATTGCATGGTGTGCTTTTTCCGTCAAGTAAAAAAAAAAATCTGATACAGCGGTTGCATTATGGAGAAGTCTATCTTTAATTCTTTGAATAACAATTTTATCTTTTATCAATGTTTATTATGAGTATTCCTGTGAATTGATGTGGCTCTCTGCAAAATCACTGGATGTTTTGGAAGCAAAACATTACTGAACGTAATGCGCCATTGTAAACTGAGATTTTTGGATATAAATATGAACTGTATCGAACAAAACATACATGTATTGTGTAACATGAAGTCCTATGAGTGTCATCTGATGAAGATCATCAAAGGTTAGTGATTAATTTTATCTATATTTCTGCTTTTTGTGACTCCTATCTTTGGCTGGAAAAATGGCTGTGTGTGTTTTTGTGACTTGGCTCTGACCTAACATAATCATATGTTGTGCTTTCACTGTAAAGCCTTTTTGAAATTGGACACGATGGGTAGATTAACAAGAAGTTTATCTGTCATTTGGTGTATTGCACTTGTTAATGTGTGAAAGTTACATACTTCTAAAAAATTTTTTTGAATTTCCCGCGATATCTTTTCAGCGGAATATTGTCGAGGGGTTCCGCTGGCACTAAGAAGTTTTTAAGGGTTTCAGTGACTTCACTAGCTGTGGTTGCTGATGCGTACAGTTAAAGTCAGAAGTTTACATACACCTTGGCAAAATACGTTTAAACTCAGTTTTTCACAATTCCTGACATTTAATCCGAGTAAAAATTCACAGTTTTAGGTCAGTTAGGATCACCACTTTATTTTAAGAATGTGAAATGTCAGAATAATAGTAGAGAGAATTATTTATTTCAGCTTTTATTTCTTTCATCACATTCCCAGTGGGTCAGAAGTTTAAATACACTCAATTAGTATTTGGTAGCATTGCCTTTAAATTGTTTATCTTGGGTCAAACTTTTTCGGTAGCCTTCCACAAGTTTCCCATAATAAGTTGGGTGAATTTTGGCCCATTCCTCCTGACAGAGCTGGTGTAACTGAGTCAGGTTTGTAGGCCTCCTTGCTCACACACGCTTTTTGAGTTCTCCCCCTTTTTTCTCCAGACATAGGGATGATCATTATGGCCAAACAGTTCTATTTTTGTTTCATCAGACCAGAGGACATTTCTCCAAAAATTACGATCCTTGTCCCCATGTGCAGTTGCAAACCGTAGTCTGACTTTTTTATGGCGGTTTTGGAGCAGTGGCTTCTTCCTTGCTGAGCAGCCTTTCAGGTTATGTCGATTATAGCACTCGTTTTACTGTGGATATAGATACTTTTTTTACCTGTTTTCTCCAGCATCTTCACAAGGTCCTTTGCTGTTGTTCTGGGATTGATTTTCACTTTTTGCACCAAAGTGCATTAATCTCTAGGAGACTCTAGGAGACTCTAGGAGACTTCCTGAGCGGTATGACGGCTGCGTGGTCCCGTGGTGTTTATACTTGCATACTATTGTTTGTACAGATGAACGTGGTCCCTCCAGGCGTTTGGAAATTGCTCCCAAGCATGACCCAGACTTGTGGAGGTCTACAAAAAAATTCTGAGGTCTTGGCTGATTTATTTTGAATTCCCCATGATGTCAAGCAAAGAGGCACTGAGTTTGAAGATAGGCCTTGAAATACATCTACAGGTACACCTCCAATTGACTCAAATTATGTCATATAGCCTATCAGAAGCTTCTAAAGCCTTGACATCATTTTCTGGAATTTTCTAAGCTGTTTAAAGGCACAGTCAACTTTGTCTATGTAAACTTCTGACCCACTGGAATTGTAATACAGTGAATTATAAGTGAAATAATATGGAAAAATTACTTGTGTCATGCACAAACAAAGTAGATGTCCTAACCGACTTGCCAAAACTATAGTTTGTTAACAAGAAATTTGGGGAGAGGTTGAAAAACGAGTTTTAATGACTCCAACCTAAGTGTATGTAAACTTCCGACTTCAACTGTATATGACTGACCCTCAAACCTCCCTCTCCCTCTCCCTCCCTGTTTGATGAAGATCATCAAAGGTTAGTGATTAATTTTAACCAGTCATTGTTTGTGCTTGATGAACGCCGTTCTGGTGCTGTTGGTGGAGGAGTGCCTTGCTGCAGCTGCTGTTGTTGTTTTCAATAGTTGAGGTACAGTACTTGTGCCAGCATTTTTGTTCATATAAGCCACCGTGTTTTAGTCCGGCATCTTTCTCAGCCTGGCCATGAGTTGCTGGAAATCCATGCCCTCGTTTGTTGTTGCATCTTTCCCTTGCACAAACAAATTGTATCATAATAATAAAGAGCAAATAGCCATTTGTCTCCTTTGCTGTATATTACTAGGTTTTGTTAGCTAGCTAGCTACCAAGCTATCCGTCCTTCCACCAAAGTTGGGTAGCTAACATTAGCCAACAATTTTTTTGGTAGCTAGCTAGTTAACACAAACTATCTTTGACCTAGATAGTTTGTGTGTATGCATTGATATGTAGGCTACATGTGCCTTTTTTAAAAATGTATGTAGTTCTGTCCTTGAGCTGTTCTTGTCTGCTGATGTTCTGTATTATGTCATTATGTTTCATGTTTTGTGTGGACCCCAGGAAGAGTAGCTGCTGCTTTTGCAACAGCTAATGGGGATCCTAATAAAATACCAACAACTTGCCAGCAACATTAGCTAGCTAACTATCTTGTTTGGTCAAAACAGCAAATTGCAATTTCTTAATTATACAACTAAAATCCATATAACATGATTGTGGTAACTACAACATTTGTTAGCTAGCTAGCTAGTAACTCTAGTTATTGATTACTTTGGCTGTAGTAATTTGCTAATTGCTAACGTTACAGCTGCTATAGTGCTAACTAGCAGAGATAGCTAATTATGCTAGCTAGCTAGATTGCTTTGTTGACTGTCACGTTCCTGACCTGTTTTCTGTTAGTTTGTGTATGTGTTAGCTGGTCAGGACGTGAGTTTGGGTGGGCAGTCTATGTTTTCTGTTTCTATGTTGGTTTAAGGGTGACCTGATATGGCTCTCAATTAGAGGCAGGTGGTTTTCATTTCCTCTGATTGAGAGCCATATTAAGGTAGGTGTTTTCACACTGTTTGTTTGTGGGTGGTTGTCTCCTGTGATGTCTCTCGTGTCGTCGATGTATATTAACATACGGGACTGTTTGGCTGTTCGTGCGTTTTGATGTAGTCTGTTCCTGTCCGTGAGTTTACGTTTAGTGATGTGAGTTTATGTGCAGGTGTCGTCTACGTCGTTTTCTTATTTTGTAAGTTTGTTAAAGTGTTTGTTTTCGTGTTGCCATCATCA
Organism: Salvelinus fontinalis; assembly: GCF_029448725.1. NCBI lineage: Eukaryota > Metazoa > Chordata > Actinopteri > Salmoniformes > Salmonidae > Salvelinus > Salvelinus fontinalis. Next base: position 44,032,812 of record NC_074680.1, read on the forward strand.
TCGGTTTTGAAATAAAAGATGGCTTATTTCCCTCAAGCTGCATTTTGGTCTGAAGATCCTTCTCTCCTCACCTCGTCCGAGGATGAGGAGAGAGACAGCCGTTACAGAACCACCCACCAAATTACCAGAACCAAGCAGCGGGGAAGAGGACAGCAACCGCAGAAATCCCAGGACTTGTGGACTTGGGAGGAAGAGTTGAACGGAGAAGGACCCTGGGCACAGGCTGGGGAGTATCGCCGCCCCAAAGCTGAGCTGGAGGAAGCGAAAGCTGAGCGGCGGCGATATGAGGAGGCAGCACGGCAGCGGGACAGGTACGAGAGGCAACCCCAGAATTTTTTTGGGGGGGGGGCTAGAGAGGAGTGTGGCTAAGCCAGGTAGCAGACCTGAGCGCACTCCTCGGGCTTATTATAAGCAACGCGTCACTGGTCAGGCACCGTGTTATGCGGTTAAGCGCACGGTGTCGCCAGTGCGTGCCCATAGCCTGGTGCGCTATAGGGCAGCCCCCCGAAAGTGTCAAGTGAGTGTGGGCATCCAGCCGGGGCGTATTGTGCCTGCTCAGCGCGTCTGGTCTCCGGTACGCAGTTTCGGTCCAGTGTATCCTGCGCCGGCTCTGCGTGCTGTGTCTCCGGGGCGCTGGGAGGGTGCAGTGCGTCCTATGCCTACGCTCCGCTCGTACCGGGCAAATGTGGGAGTGGAGCCTAAGGGAGAAGTGCGCGTAGTAGGCACTAGATCTCCAGTGCTCATCCACAGCCCGGTTCAACCTGTGCCTGCACTCTGGAGGGTACGGGCTGGAGTAGTATGCCAGCCTGGGGGAGTGGTGCCAAGGCTGCGCACCAGAGCTCCAGTGCTCCCCCACAGCCCGGTCCTTCAGGTGCCTTTTAACATCAAGCCTCCTGTAGGTCTCTCCAGCCTGGTGGGTCCTGTGGCAGCCCCACGCACCAGGCTGTCTCTCCGTCTCCTCCTTACAGGTGTGCCCGTCTGCCCAGCGGTGCCTGAGCTGCCCGTCTGCCCAGCGTCGCCTGAACTGCCCGTCTGCCATGAGCCTGCAAAGCTGCCCGTCTGCCATGAGCCTGCAAAGCCGCCCGTCTGCCAGGAGCCTACAGAGCCGTCCGCCAGTCAGGAGCCGCTAGAGCCGTCCGCCAGACAGGAGCTGCCAGAGCCTTCCGCCAGACCGGATCAGCCAGAGCCTTCCGCCAGACCGGATCAGTCAGAGCCTTCCGCCAGACCGGATCAGCCAGAGCCTTCCGCCAGACCGGATCAGCCAGAGCCTTCCGCCAGACCGGATCAGCCTTCAGAGCCGTCCAGCCAGGACCAGCCTTCAGAGCCGTCCAGCCAGGACCAGCCTTCAGAGCCGTCCAGCCAGGACCAGCCTTCAGAGCCGTCCAGCCAGGACCAGCCTTCAGAGCCGTCAGCGAGCCATGACCAGCCAGAGCCGTCAGCGAGCCATGACCAGCCAGAGCCGTCATCCAGCCAGGATCCGCCAGAGCCAGCCAGCCAGGATCCGCCAGCCAGTCCGGTGTTGTCCCTCAGTCCGGAGCTGCCGTCCCTCAGTCCGGGGCGGCCCCTAAATCCAGCGGGACCCATGTCTAGGGTTCCCAGTCCAAGGTCGGTGGCGAGGGTCGCCACCTTGAGGAAGACACAGAAGCGGGGATTTATTATGGTGGGATTGGGACAGCGTCCGGAGCCGGAGCCACCACCGTGGTCAGATGCCCACCCAGACCCTCCCCTAGACTTTTGGTGGTGCGTTCGGAGTACGCACCTTGAGGGGGGGGTTATGTCACGTTCCTGACCTGTTTTCTGTTAGTTTGTGTATGTGTTAGCTGGTCAGGACGTGAGTTTGGGTGGGCAGTCTATGTTTTCTGTTTCTATGTTGGTTTAAGGGTGACCTGATATGGCTCTCAATTAGAGGCAGGTGGTTTTCATTTCCTCTGATTGAGAGCCATATTAAGGTAGGTGTTTTCACACTGTTTGTTTGTGGGTGGTTGTCTCCTGTGATGTCTCTCGTGTCGTCGATGTATATTAACATACGGGACTGTTTGGCTGTTCGTGCGTTTTGATGTAGTCTGTTCCTGTCCGTGAGTTTACGTTTAGTGATGTGAGTTTATGTGCAGGTGTCGTCTACGTCGTTTTCTTATTTTGTAAGTTTGTTAAAGTGTTTGTTTTCGTGTTGCCATCATCATCGGTTTTGAAATAAAAGATGGCTTATTTCCCTCAAGCTGCATTTTGGTCTGAAGATCCTTCTCTCCTCACCTCGTCCGAGGATGAGGAGAGAGACAGCCGTTACAGAACCACCCACCAAATTACCAGAACCAAGCAGCGGGGAAGAGGACAGCAACCGCAGAAATCCCAGGACTTGTGGACTTGGGAGGAAGAGTTGAACGGAGAAGGACCCTGGGCACAGGCTGGGGAGTATCGCCGCCCCAAAGCTGAGCTGGAGGAAGCGAAAGCTGAGCGGCGGCGATATGAGGAGGCAGCACGGCAGCGGGACAGGTACGAGAGGCAACCCCAGAATTTTTTTGGGGGGGGGGCTAGAGAGGAGTGTGGCTAAGCCAGGTAGCAGACCTGAGCGCACTCCTCGGGCTTATTATAAGCAACGCGTCACTGGTCAGGCACCGTGTTATGCGGTTAAGCGCACGGTGTCGCCAGTGCGTGCCCATAGCCTGGTGCGCTATAGGGCAGCCCCCCGAAAGTGTCAAGTGAGTGTGGGCATCCAGCCGGGGCGTATTGTGCCTGCTCAGCGCGTCTGGTCTCCGGTACGCAGTTTCGGTCCAGTGTATCCTGCGCCGGCTCTGCGTGCTGTGTCTCCGGGGCGCTGGGAGGGTGCAGTGCGTCCTATGCCTACGCTCCGCTCGTACCGGGCAAATGTGGGAGTGGAGCCTAAGGGAGAAGTGCGCGTAGTAGGCACTAGATCTCCAGTGCTCATCCACAGCCCGGTTCAACCTGTGCCTGCACTCTGGAGGGTACGGGCTGGAGTAGTATGCCAGCCTGGGGGAGTGGTGCCAAGGCTGCGCACCAGAGCTCCAGTGCTCCCCCACAGCCCGGTCCTTCAGGTGCCTTTTAACATCAAGCCTCCTGTAGGTCTCTCCAGCCTGGTGGGTCCTGTGGCAGCCCCACGCACCAGGCTGTCTCTCCGTCTCCTCCTTACAGGTGTGCCCGTCTGCCCAGCGGTGCCTGAGCTGCCCGTCTGCCCAGCGTCGCCTGAACTGCCCGTCTGCCATGAGCCTGCAAAGCTGCCCGTCTGCCATGAGCCTGCAAAGCCGCCCGTCTGCCAGGAGCCTACAGAGCCGTCCGCCAGTCAGGAGCCGCTAGAGCCGTCCGCCAGACAGGAGCTGCCAGAGCCTTCCGCCAGACCGGATCAGCCAGAGCCTTCCGCCAGACCGGATCAGTCAGAGCCTTCCGCCAGACCGGATCAGCCAGAGCCTTCCGCCAGACCGGATCAGCCAGAGCCTTCCGCCAGACCGGATCAGCCTTCAGAGCCGTCCAGCCAGGACCAGCCTTCAGAGCCGTCCAGCCAGGACCAGCCTTCAGAGCCGTCCAGCCAGGACCAGCCTTCAGAGCCGTCCAGCCAGGACCAGCCTTCAGAGCCGTCAGCGAGCCATGACCAGCCAGAGCCGTCAGCGAGCCATGACCAGCCAGAGCCGTCATCCAGCCAGGATCCGCCAGAGCCAGCCAGCCAGGATCCGCCAGCCAGTCCGGTGTTGTCCCTCAGTCCGGAGCTGCCGTCCCTCAGTCCGGGGCGGCCCCTAAATCCAGCGGGACCCATGTCTAGGGTTCCCAGTCCAAGGTCGGTGGCGAGGGTCGCCACCTTGAGGAAGACACAGAAGCGGGGATTTATTATGGTGGGATTGGGACAGCGTCCGGAGCCGGAGCCACCACCGTGGTCAGATGCCCACCCAGACCCTCCCCTAGACTTTTGGTGGTGCGTTCGGAGTACGCACCTTGAGGGGGGGGTTATGTCACGTTCCTGACCTGTTTTCTGTTAGTTTGTGTATGTGTTAGCTGGTCAGGACGTGAGTTTGGGTGGGCAGTCTATGTTTTCTGTTTCTATGTTGGTTTAAGGGTGACCTGATATGGCTCTCAATTAGAGGCAGGTGGTTTTCATTTCCTCTGATTGAGAGCCATATTAAGGTAGGTATTTTCACACTGTTTGTTTGTGGGTGGTTGTCTCCTGTGATGTCTCTCGTGTCGTCGATGTATATTAACATACGGGACTGTTTGGCTGTTCGTGCGTTTTGATGTAGTCTGTTCCTGTCCGTGAGTTTACGTTTAGTGATGTGAGTTTATGTGCAGGTGTCGTCTACGTCGTTTTCTTATTTTGTAAGTTTGTTAAAGTGTTTGTTTTCGTGTTGCCATCATCATCGGTTTTGAAATAAAAGATGGCTTATTTCCCTCAAGCTGCATTTTGGTCTGAAGATCCTTCTCTCCTCACCTCGTCCGAGGATGAGGAGAGAGACAGCCGTTACAGAACCACCCACCAAATTACCAGAACCAAGCAGCGGGGAAGAGGACAGCAACCGCAGAAATCCCAGGACTTGTGGACTTGGGAGGAAGAGTTGAACGGAGAAGGACCCTGGGCACAGGCTGGGGAGTATCGCCGCCCCAAAGCTGAGCTGGAGGAAGCGAAAGCTGAGCGGCGGCGATATGAGGAGGCAGCACGGCAGCGGGACAGGTACGAGAGGCAACCCCAGAATTTTTTTGGGGGGGGGGGGGCTAGAGAGGAGTGTGGCTAAGCCAGGTAGCAGACCTGAGCGCACTCCTCGGGCTTATTATAAGCAACGCGTCACTGGTCAGGCACCGTGTTATGCGGTTAGCGCACGGTGTCGCCAGTGCGTGCCCATAGCCTGGTGCGCTATAGGGCAGCCCCCCGAAAGTGTCAAGTGAGTGTGGGCATCCAGCCGGGGCGTATTGTGCCTGCTCAGCGCGTCTGGTCTCCGGTACGCAGTTTCGGTCCAGTGTATCCTGCGCCGGCTCTGCGTGCTGTGTCTCCGGGGCGCTGGGAGGGTGCAGTGCGTCCTATGCCTACGCTCCGCTCGTACCGGGCAAATGTGGGAGTGGAGCCTAAGGGAGAAGTGCGCGTAGTAGGCACTAGATCTCCAGTGCTCATCCACAGCCCGGTTCAACCTGTGCCTGCACTCTGGAGGGTACGGGCTGGAGTAGTATGCCAGCCTGGGGGAGTGGTGCCAAGGCTGCGCACCAGAGCTCCAGTGCTCCCCCACAGCCCGGTCCTTCAGGTGCCTTTTAACATCAAGCCTCCTGTAGGTCTCTCCAGCCTGGTGGGTCCTGTGGCAGCCCCACGCACCAGGCTGTCTCTCCGTCTCCTCCTTACAGGTGTGCCCGTCTGCCCAGCGGTGCCTGAGCTGCCCGTCTGCCCAGCGTCGCCTGAACTGCCCGTCTGCCATGAGCCTGCAAAGCTGCCCGTCTGCCATGAGCCTGCAAAGCCGCCCGTCTGCCAGGAGCCTACAGAGCCGTCCGCCAGTCAGGAGCCGCTAGAGCCGTCCGCCAGACAGGAGCTGCCAGAGCCTTCCGCCAGACCGGATCAGCCAGAGCCTTCCGCCAGACCGGATCAGTCAGAGCCTTCCGCCAGACCGGATCAGCCAGAGCCTTCCGCCAGACCGGATCAGCCAGAGCCTTCCGCCAGACCGGATCAGCCTTCAGAGCCGTCCAGCCAGGACCAGCCTTCAGAGCCGTCCAGCCAGGACCAGCCTTCAGAGCCGTCCAGCCAGGACCAGCCTTCAGAGCCATCCAGCCAGGACCAGCCTTCAGAGCCGTCAGCGAGCCATGACCAGCCAGAGCCGTCAGCGAGCCATGACCAGCCAGAGCCGTCATCCAGCCAGGATCCGCCAGAGCCAGCCAGCCAGGATCCGCCAGCCAGTCCGGTGTTGTCCCTCAGTCCGGAGCTGCCGTCCCTCAGTCCGGGGCGGCCCCTAAATCCAGCGGGACCCATGTCTAGGGTTCCCAGTCCAAGGTCGATGGCGAGGGTCGCCACCTTGAGGAAGACACAGAAGCGGGGATTTATTATGGTGGGATTGGGACAGCGTCCGGAGCCGGAGCCACCACCGTGGTCAGATGCCCACCCAGACCCTCCCCTAGACTTTTGGTGGTGCGTTCGGAGTACGCACCTTGAGGGGGGGGTTATGTCACGTTCCTGACCTGTTTTCTGTTAGTTTGTGTATGTGTTAGCTGGTCAGGACGTGAGTTTGGGTGGGCAGTCTATGTTTTCTGTTTCTATGTTGGTTTAAGGGTGACCTGATATGGCTCTCAATTAGAGGCAGGTGGTTTTCATTTCCTCTGATTGAGAGCCATATTAAGGTAGGTGTTTTCACACTGTTTGTTTGTGGGTGGTTGTCTCCTGTGATGCCTCTCGTGTCGTCGATGTATATTAACATACGGGACTGTTTGGCTGTTCGTGCGTTTTGATGTAGTCTGTTCCTGTCCGTGAGTTTACGTTTAGTGATGTGAGTTTATGTGCAGGTGTCGTCTACGTCGTTTTCTTATTTTGTAAGTTTGTTAAAGTGTTTGTTTTCGTGTTGCCATCATCATCGGTTTTGAAATAAAAGATGGCTTATTTCCCTCAAGCTGCATTTTGGTCTGAAGATCCTTCTCTCCTCACCTCGTCCGAGGATGAGGAGAGAGACAGCCGTTACAGAACCACCCACCAAATTACCAGAACCAAGCAGCGGGGAAGAGGACAGCAACCGCAGAAATCCCAGGACTTGTGGACTTGGGAGGAAGAGTTGAACGGAGAAGGACCCTGGGCACAGGCTGGGGAGTATCGCCGCCCCAAAGCTGAGCTGGAGGAAGCGAAAGCTGAGCGGCGGCGATATGAGGAGGCAGCACGGCAGCGGGACAGGTACGAGAGGCAACCCCAGAATTTTTTTGGGGGGGGGGCTAGAGAGGAGTGTGGCTAAGCCAGGTAGCAGACCTGAGCGCACTCCTCGGGCTTATTATAAGCAACGCGTCACTGGTCAGGCACCGTGTTATGCGGTTAAGCGCACGGTGTCGCCAGTGCGTGCCCATAGCCTGGTGCGCTATAGGGCAGCCCCCCGAAAGTGTCAAGTGAGTGTGGGCATCCAGCCGGGGCGTATTGTGCCTGCTCAGCGCGTCTGGTCTCCGGTACGCAGTTTCGGTCCAGTGTATCCTGCGCCGGCTCTGCGTGCTGTGTCTCCGGGGCGCTGGGAGGGTGCAGTGCGTCCTATGCCTACGCTCCGCTCGTACCGGGCAAATGTGGGAGTGGAGCCTAAGGGAGAAGTGCGCGTAGTAGGCACTAGATCTCCAGTGCTCATCCACAGCCCGGTTCAACCTGTGTCTGCACTCTGGAGGGTACGGGCTGGAGTAGTATGCCAGCCTGGGGGAGTGGTGCCAAGGCTGCGCACCAGAGCTCCAGTGCTCCCCCACAGCCCGGTCCTTCAGGTGCCTTTTAACATCAAGCCTCCTGTAGGTCTCTCCAGCCTGGTGGGTCCTGTGGCAGCCCCACGCACCAGGCTGTCTCTCCGTCTCCTCCTTACAGGTGTGCCCGTCTGCCCAGCGGTGCCTGAGCTGCCCGTCTGCCCAGCGTCGCCTGAACTGCCCGTCTGCCATGAGCCTGCAAAGCTGCCCGTCTGCCATGAGCCTGCAAAGCCGCCCGTCTGCCAGGAGCCTACAGAGCCGTCCGCCAGTCAGGAGCCGCTAGAGCCGTCCGCCAGACAGGAGCTGCCAGAGCCTTCCGCCAGACCGGATCAGCCAGAGCCTTTCGCCAGACCGGATCAGTCAGAGCCTTCCGCCAGACCGGATCAGCCAGAGCCTTCCGCCAGACCGGATCAGCCAGAGCCTTCCGCCAGACCGGATCAGCCTTCAGAGCCGTCCAGCCAGGACCAGCCTTCAGAGCCGTCCAGCCAGGACCAGCCTTCAGAGCCGTCCAGCCAGGACCAGCCTTCAGAGCCGTCCAGCCAGGACCAGCCTTCAGAGCCGTCAGCGAGCCATGACCAGCCAGAGCCGTCAGCGAGCCATGACCAGCCAGAGCCGTCATCCAGCCAGGATCCGCCAGAGCCAGCCAGCCAGGATCCGCCAGCCAGTCCGGTGTTGTCCCTCAGTCCGGAGCTGCCGTCCCTCAGTCCGGGGCGGCCCCTAAATCCAGCGGGACCCATGTCTAGGGTTCCCAGTCCAAGGTCGGTGGCGAGGGTCGCCACCTTGAGGAAGACACAGAAGCGGGGATTTATTATGGTGGGATTGGGACAGCGTCCGGAGCCGGAGCCACCACCGTGGTCAGATGCCCACCCAGACCCTCCCCTAGACTTTTGGTGGTGCGTTCGGAGTACGCACCTTGAGGGGGGGGTTATGTCACGTTCCTGACCTGTTTTCTGTTAGTTTGTGTATGTGTTAGCTGGTCAGGACGTGAGTTTGGGTGGGCAGTCTATGTTTTCTGTTTCTATGTTGGTTTAAGGGTGACCTGATATGGCTCTCAATTAGAGGCAGGTGGTTTTCATTTCCTCTGATTGAGAGCCATATTAAGGTAGGTGTTTTCACACTGTTTGTTTGTGGGTGGTTGTCTCCTGTGATGTCTCTCGTGTCGTCGATGTATATTAACATACGGGACTGTTTGGCTGTTCGTGCGTTTTGATGTAGTCTGTTCCTGTCCGTGAGTTTACGTTTAGTGATGTGAGTTTATGTGCAGGTGTCGTCTACGTCGTTTTCTTATTTTGTAAGTTTGTTAAAGTGTTTGTTTTCGTGTTGCCATCATCATCGGTTTTGAAATAAAAGATGGCTTATTTCCCTCAAGCTGCATTTTGGTCTGAAGATCCTTCTCTCCTCACCTCGTCCGAGGATGAGGAGAGAGACAGCCGTTACATTGACAAATAATAGGACTGCTTCTTGTTATTGTTCTTTTTTTGGGGGGGGGGAGTAGATCAGCTTTAATATTGCAGATGGGATGTGGCTTCCATCAATATAATTGTTTGCATAATTTCCAATCCCCATATATATTTTTTATAAATATATACAGTACCAGTCAAAAGTTTGAACACAGCTACTCAATCCAGGAGTTTTCTTTATTTTTTACTATTTTCTACATTGTAGAAAAATAGCGAAGAAATCAATACTATGAAATAACACATATGAATCATGTAGTAACCCAAAAAGTCTGAAACATCATCAAAATATATTTATATTTGACATTCTTCAAAGCTACCCTTTGCCTTGATGACAGCTTTGCACACTCTGCTAAGTGGTTCGCCACTGACAGACAGACGGTCCATTCAACCGGATGCAGAGCTAACACCATGCATCGTTACACAGTTTTTGTCTTGTTATGTGCTAGTTGGAAAACATGCATTTCTCATGTCATGGTTGTGTAAATTGGTTCCAGAAACATCCGAATCAATATAATTTCAAGCCCGCTGTTGTGGTTTAGGGCAAGGCATTGCAATCTGTATCAGAGGCACAGTTTATTCCAGTTCAGAGAATTATGAAGTGCTGTGCCTGTATAAAGTGCAGTTTGCCATGACTACAGAGAAAGTAACTGTGGTAGTACCAATTTTTAAGCAGGGCTGCTTTTTAGGTATTAGGCTACTTGAAGGTGAAACTATAAGAAATCAAGGAGCATTGGGAATTTGATGGATCCCCATTCCTGGGATCCAGAAAAATTAAGGCAGTTTATACAATTTTTAAAACATTACAATACATTCACAGAATTCACAACACACTGTGTGCCCTCAGGACCCTACTCCACCACTACCACATATCTACACTACTAAATCCATGTGTACAGTCGTGGCCAAATGTTTTGAAAATGACACAAATACATTCTCACAAAGTCTGCTGCCTCAGTTTGTATGATGGCAGTTTGCATATACTCCAGAATGTTATGAAGAGTGATCAGATGAATTGCAATTAATTGCAAAGTCCCTATTTGCCATGCAAATGAACTGAATCCCCCAAAAACATTTCCACTGCATTTCATCCCTGCCACAAAAGGACCAGCTGACATCGTGTCAGTGATTCTCTCGTTAACACAGGTGTGAGTGTTGACGAGGACAAGGCTGGAGATCACTCTGTCATGCTGATTGAGTTCGAATAACAGACTGGAAGCTTCAAAAGGAGGGTGGTGCTTGGAATCATTGTTCTTCCTCTATCAACCATGGTCACGTGCAAGGAAACATGTGCCGTCATCATTGCTTTGCACAAAAAGGGCTTCACAGGCAATGATATTGCTGCCAGTAAGATTGCAACTAAATCAACCATTTATTGGATCATCAAGAACTTCAAGGAGAGCGGTTCAATTGTTGTGAAGAAGGTTTCAGGGCGCTCAAGAAAGTCCAGCAAGCGCCAGGACTGTCTCCTAATGTTGATTCAGATGCAGGATCAGGGCAACACCAGTACAGAGCTTGCTCAGGAATGGCAGCAGGCAGGTGTGAGTGCATCTGCACGCACAGTGAGGCGAAGACTTTTGGAGGATGGCCTGGTGTCAAGAAGGGCAGCAAAGAAGCCACTTCTCTCCAGGAAAAACGTCAGGGACAGACTGATATTCTGCAAAAGGTACAGGGATTGGACTGCTGAGGACTGGGGTAAAGTCATTTTCTCTGATGAATCCCCTTTCCGATTTTTTGTGGCATCCAGAAAAAAGCTTGTCCGGAGAAGACAAGGTGAGCGTTACCGTCAGTCCTGTGTCATGCCAACAGTAAAGCATCCTGAGACCATTCATGTGTGGGGTTGCTTCTCAGCCAAGGGAGTGGGCTCACTCACAATTTTGCCTAAAAACAGCCATGAATAAAGAATGGTACCAACACATCCTCCGAGAGCAACTTCTCCCAACCATCCAGGAACAGTTTGGTGACGAACAATGCCTTTTCCAGCATGATGGAGCACCTTGCCATAACTAAGTGGCTCGGGAAACAAAACATCGATATTTTGGGTCCATGGCCAGGAAACTCCCCAGACCTTAATCCCATTGAGAACTTGTGGTCAATCCTCAAGAGGATGGTGGACAAACAAAACCCCATAAATTCTGACAAACTCCAAGCATTGATTATGCAAGAATGGGCTGCCATCAGTCAGGATGTGGCCCAGAAATGAATTGACAGCATGCCAGGGCGGATTGCAGAGGTCTTGAAAAGAAGGGTCAACACTGCAAATATTGACTCTTTGCATCAACTTCATGTAATTGTCAATAAACACTTATGAAATGCTTGAAATTATACTTCAGTATTCCATAGTAACATCTGACAAAAATATCTAAAGACATTGAAGCAGCAAACTTTGTGACACAAATATTAATTTCCATTCTCAAAACTTTTGGCCACGACTGTATGTATAGTGCGAATGTTATCATATGTGTGTGTGTGTGTGTGTGTGTGTGTGTGTGTGTGTGTGTGTGTGTGTGTGTGTGTGTGTGTGTGTGTGTGCGTGTGCCTGCCAATGTTTGTGTTGCTTCATAGTTCCCGCTGTTCCAGGTGTTTTTTTATCTGGTTTTTTAATCAAATTTTACTGCTTCCATGATTTCCATCAATTCTGTTTCCTTATCTTTGCATCAATTACTTGATGTGGAATAGAGTTCATGGCTCAATGTAGTACTGTGTGCCTCCCATAGTCTGTACTAGGCGGTGTCAGAGGAAGGCCACAAAAATTGTCAAAGACTCCATTCACCCAACTCATAGACTGTTCTCTGTACCGGAGCGCCAAGTCTAGGTCCAAAAGGCTCCTTAACAGCTTCTACCTCCCAAGCCATAAGACTGCTGAACAACTAATCAATTCAACTTTGCACCCCAATAAAGGTGAAAAAAAATATTGGACAAGGTGTTAGGGGCTGTTAGCATGTGTAAAGATCCACGACCTTCCAAAGTCAACTAATCAATACTGTTTTTATTATGATTTCTCAATATTGAGCGTCGTCTTCTTGTCATTAAAGATATTCTGATCGACATGTACACACTCGTAAACAGGCCATTTCACGCAGTGAAAAGGATTGGATTGGGGGAGGTTTAGGCGTGAGTGACTTTCCACTATATTTCTTACACTTAAAGTTTTCTTTCTAATTAGTGAAGGGAAGTGGACAAGGCCACACTTTTAATATATTTATTTTATTTTATTTCACCTTTATTTAACCAGGTAGGCCAGTTGAGAACAAGTTCTCATTTACAACTGCGACCTGGCCAAGATAAAGCAAAGCAATACGACACAAACAACATCACAGAGTTACACATTGAATAAACAAACATGCAGTCAAAAATACAATAGAAAAGGTACAGTGTGTGCAAATCAGGTAGGATAAGGGAGGTGAGGCAATAAATAGGCCAAAGTGGCAAAATAATTACAATATAGCAATTAAAAACTGGAATGGTAGATTTGCAGAGGATCAGTGTGGCTGTTGACTTTGGGAGAGATAATTGGGACACAGCCACAGGCCATCATTCACATGAAACATATTTATGACTGGTTGCAGTTCCGGATGATCCAGAAACCAATTTGCCCGTGGCTGTTGATATGGAGTTTACTCTGCATGTGCAGGATACTTTTTTTTTTACACAGATGCTGCCTACTGCTGCCTACGTAGCTTGGGACACATTCTTTTCACTTCACTTTGGTATGAAGTGATTTTCATAACAGGTTAGGAGAGTATTTTCCCTAACCCTTTTCCTAACCTTAACCTCAGTCTTCTAACCTGGTGCGTAAATTCTTTTAATCTGCTACGAAAAAGTCACTTCAGCATCGAAGTGGCGTGAAAAGAGTGTTTCACTGTGTAGCTTCTGCTCAGTGCATCGGCTCTGCTGCCACTTCACCCTTACTGTCATTGGGGGGGGACTTCATGTTCACCCTTACTGTCATGGAGGGGGACTTCATGTTCACCCTTACTGTCATGGAGGGGGAAACGTCATGTTCACCCTTACTGTCATGGAGGGGGAAACGCCATGTTGTACACCACCCCGCTGCGTGTCATGGAGGGGGAAACGTCATGTTCACCCTTACTGTCATGGAGGGGGAAACGTCATGTTCACCCTTACTGTCTTTGAGGGGGAAACGTCATGTTCACCCTTACTGTCTTTGAGGGGGAAACGTCATGTTCACCCTTACTGTCTTTGAGGGGGAAACGTCATGTTCACCCTTACTGTCATGGAGGGGGAAACGTCATGTTCACCCTTAGTGTCATGGAGGGGGAAACGTCATGTTCACCCTTAGTGTCATGGAGGGGGAAACGTCATGTTCACCCTTAGTGTCATGGAGGGGGAAACGTCATGTTCACCCTTAGTGTCATGGAGGGGGAAACGTCATGTTCACCCTTAGTGTCATGGAGGGGGAAACGTCATGTTCACCCTTACTGTCATGGAGGGGGAAACGCCATGTTGTACACCACCCCGCTGCGTGTCATGGAGGGGGAAACGTCATGTTCACCCTTACTGTCATGGAGGGGGAAACGTCATGTTCACCCTTACTGTCATGGAGGGGGAAACGTCATGTTCACCCTTAGTGTCATGGAGGGGGAAACGTCATGTTCACCCTTACTGTCATGGAGGGGGAAACGTCATGTTCACCCTTAGTGTCATGGAGGGGGAAACGTCATGTTCACCCTTAGTGTCATGGAGGGGGAAACGTCATGTTCACCCTTAGTGTCATGGAGGGGGAAACGTCATGTTCACCCTTAGTGTCATGGAGGGGGAAACGTCATGTTCACCCTTACTGTCATGGAGGGGGAAACGCCATGTTGTAGACCACCCCGCTGCGTGTCATGGACGGGGAAACGCCATGTTGTACACCACCCCGCTGCGTGTCATGGAGGGGGAAACGCCATGTTGTAGACCACCCCGCTGCGTGTCATGGACGGGGAAACGCCATGTTGTAGACCACCCCGCTGCGTGTCATGGACGGGGAAACGCCATGTTGTACACCACCCCGCTGCGTGTCATGGAGGGGGAAACGCCATGTTGTAGACCACCCCGCTGCGTGTCATGGAGGGGGAAACGCCATGTTGTAGACCACCCCGCTGCGTGTCATGGAGGGGGAAACGCCATGTTGTAGACCACCCCGCTGCGTGTCATGGAGGGGGAAACGCCATGTTGTAGACCACCCCGCTGCGTGTCATGGAGGGGGAAACGCCATGTTGTAGACCACCCCGCTGCGTGTCATGGACGGGGAAACGCCATGTTGTAGACCACCCCGCTGCGTGTCATGGAGGGGGAAACGCCATGTTGTAGACCACCCCGCTGCGTGTCATGGAGGGGGAAACGCCATGTTGTAGACCACCCCGCTGCGTGTCATGGAGGGGGAAACGCCATGTTGTAGACCACCCCGCTGCGTGTCATGGACGGGGAAACGCCATGTTGTACACCACCCCGCTGCGTGTCATGGAGGGGGAAACGCCATGTTGTAGACCACCCCGCTGCGTGTCATGGAGGGGGAAACGCCATGTTGTAGACCACCCCGCTGCGTGTCATGGACGGGGAAACGCCATGTTGTAGACCACCCCGCTGCGTGTCATGGAGGGGGAAACGCCATGTTCCAACTATACATTTCATGCCTCAAGCACTATTCTATGTAATTTGTTCATGTTGTAGCCTACTCACAAAAGACATGATCGACACGTTTGTACTAACATTGTTGTCCGTTGTAACAGTATATTTAGGCAAGGGTATCCAACACAAGCAAGACATACAGGCAGTCAAAATAGTGATTATTTTCTCATTGCAAACATTGGCCAGTTTTTTTTTCTTCAGCAATTCTCACTAAGAAATGGCAACATAGCTATGAAGATTATCATCACAGATAGTAGACACTAAAGCAGTAGTTGATGAAATATGTCAAGATTGTTCGGCTGCCCTGAGGTGGAACAGCTGGGTAGCCTACTCCTGCTTGGTACTTCATCATTGAGTGACTAAAGCGCAGGTCGTTTTTTGCCCCAATGCAAAACTCAAGTGGGGAGTAATTTATTTTGTTAGTGGTTAGTGTCTACGATGTGGCAACAACTATAAAGATGAGTTTACATTATCACACAAACCACAGATTGTTTTTGCACCGATGCAATGTGTAGGGACTTAATTCTGGTTGTGCAACTGCAATATCCATTATAGCAGACAAAGATGGTTGTATAGCCTTCAATAAATATTTTGGGGAATGTTTTTTATTTATTTCAGCAGTTCAGAAATACGAGGCAGAGAGAGGCTACGTTGTCATGGTTCAGAAGAGGGTGAGTAAATGAGGGGTGGAGTGTGAGCAGTAGCTATGTAGTGTGCATGTAAAATAACACAGGCGCAGAACCTGATCCGAATCCTTAGCTTTGAGGGATGGGAGGGGGCAGGCACAACCATTGTAGGGGGGAGGGGGGGCGAACTTGAAGACATCACGATGAATTACGGGGAGTGGGTTCTGAACCACAAAGGCAAAACATATGTACCCCCCAAATAATATTTTAGGGGAAATTATACCTCCACCCAATAGGTCACTTTGGAGCCTAGGTGCTAAGGGGCGTGTGCTCTTCACAGGTAGAGCCCTGTCAGTTTAGGACCACCACACAATGTAACTATTCCTTTGCTGAGGAATGTTGTTAGATAATTGCATAAAATGCATGTATGATTCCACCACAGGGAGTGTTCTTTCAATGCTTATGGTCCCGTGTGGCTCAGTTGGTAGAGCATGGCGCTTGCAACGCCAGGGTTGTGGGTTCAATTCCCACGGGGGGACCAGGATGAATATGTATAAACTTTCCAATTTGTAAGTCGCTCTGGATAAGAGCGTCTGCTAAATGACTTAAATGAAAAATGAAATGCTTATGTTAAGTCATGTGACCTCTGTAGTCAAAGTCAAGGAAGCTTATTGTAGGAGTGCTACAGACAACAAGTCTTCTCCTTTGTATACCTTGGGTTGTTATTTGATAGTCAGCGTAAAAGTGGTTTGTGCAAGAACTAGCAGGTTTGACATTTAAGTCTCCATGCTGTCAATCGAGTTGCCCCAAGGCCTTGTCAGTGACTCAGCAGGAGCTTACATCCTCAAATGAACTAAGACAAGCATGCAAGTGTGAGAACATAGAAAACCTTCTGTTATATAAGGAACAGAAGAAAAACTGGCTCAACTTTGCACCACAAAAGATGGCCTTTTGGAGACCCCAACATAATTTACAAGATGACTGACATCTTGATGGCTCTATGAAATGATTTTTAACAAACATACAGTATGTTATTACATACACTGTACTATGTCACGTCAATGCAGGTAGACTTTGATCTGAAGCCATTCTTTTGATTATTGTGACTTTTGCCATTGTAATTGTTTGTAAGCTTGCGTAGTCTAAAATGAATCTATGATCGTATGCTATCCATTTGTTTTTTGTATGCTGTTCTTTGTATGCCATTTTAATATTTGAGAATTAACCAATGATATTAGGCCACACTTGGCCATGATTACAGACACCTGTGTGTGTCTTTTGACACTATATAAATGAGTCATCCCGCAGTGTTTGTGATTATACCCTGATGAAGACAGCTTGCCTGTCGAAACGTTGGACATTACATTGTTGCATCTGAGCTCCTAGAGTGTGCGGCTCTCCTTTGTTTTCAAGAAAACCTGGAAATTACCATTAGTTATTTATTTAGTCACTTTATTGTATGTTATTATCAAACATAGACAGTAGCATAGGATGATTCATTTAAATTGTAATTAAAAAAAATATATATACAAGATAATAATAGTTTCAGAAATACAAGACTGCTTTAGACATTCCACCTCATTTTATGTGACACGTTTAACTGAGGGAGGAGGCCAGTGATAAACGGAGAACATTTTAATAAAATAACATTTTAAATTCTGCAGAACAAGTTTATGGTACATGAGTATGATTGTGGTATTGTCAACATTAGGTATGTCATGATTTTTGTACTTTCTGTGTTTGTTGTGGCTGTTTTTTTTTCTCGCTTGGCAGTTACTCTAAATGTCAAATTTTGTTTTGGAAAATCATTAAAATGCCAAGTCTTGCTGAAGGAAGAAAAGACAAGCCCATGCAGGTGGGAAAAAATATGCTTGGACTAACATCTGCTGCCTACAGTGATAGAACATTTCACAGGATCAAACAACTGACTGTAGCTCAACTAGTTCCCAGGCTTCACTTGATTATTTGCCTTTTGTAGTTAACACTTTCAAGTTAACACTTTCAAATAGGCTAGCCTACACAATATTTATACAGCCTATCTAATTTAGCAACATACATCAGTTGGCATTTGCCCTTTTCAAGTCTTGTGAACCTATTCTTTCTTTCTGTATTTTCAGAAGTTTCTCTTCTGATCTAAAGCAAAAATTAAAACGGATGGCTATATGACTGACTAAACAAGATTTGCCACTACCTTATCCAATGGAAAGCTATGGTAATATGAGAAGCTAGGAAAGCAATGTATGTATTGGAGACCTACATAATATGGGCGTGGTTTGTGCCACTCCCACATTCAGCAGCCTACAGCACACTAGAAATCTCTGGAACCTTCAGGTATATAAGATGACGATGACCTGAATTTGTTTCTAAAAGATTGAAAACTTTGAATATAACAACCATTCCTGCGATATTCTGAGGTGAGGCACTTTACTTGACTCTGATTTACAGCCAGTGTTATTAATGGTTTGTGTAGGCTACAGGTGCCTGAAACAGACACGTTCATGTTACAATTTTACCATGGCTTATGTATTCATGTGATCTCTGTGTGACTCAAACATTACAACAAAATATTTTGCTCAGAGTAGTCTTTTCTTCATCTCTGATGAAATATTGGTGATCTCAATGTTGTATTATTTAGTGGTCACATATATCTGAACTGTTTCCCCCACTAGGAGGAAGGAGGAGGTTACTTTTTCTCTTGGGACTTCATGAGACAAATGAGCTTGGATTGAGACTTACATTTGAGAAATATGAGACATTGATGAGATCTTATCATTGTACCCTCCTCATGAGCACATTACTGTTTCGTTTATTATAAATGACACATTTCTGTATTTTACTTTCAATACATTTGCTAAAATTTCCAAAAAAACATGTTTAACTTTGTCATTATGTGTGTATATATATATTATACATTTTCCATTGCAGAATGTACATTTAGAATGTCGTTGCATTCATGGATTGTTAACTTTTTAGGGATAGGGGGCAGCATTTTCACTTTTGGATAATTTGGTGCCTAAATTGAACGGCCTCCTACTCTGTTCCAGATGATAATATATGCATATTACTATTGCATAGAAAACACCCTGAAGTTTCTAAAACTGTTTGAATTATGTCTGTGAGTATAACATAACTCATATGGCAGGCAAACATCCAAACAGGAAGTGAGAATTCTGAAAAGGGTCGATGTGAAAGTCATCGCCTATTCAATTCCCTGTAATTTATGGATCTGTTTGCACTTCATACGCCTTCCACTAGATGTCAACAGGCAGTAGAACGTGGAATGAAGCCTCTAGGTATACTCAGGTATACGCCATATACCCACTAATGTTTCAGTGGGCATTGCCTATATTAACCAACTCCATCTCATATGCTAGGCTATTTACAAATGTGAATGTCTTAGATATTCCCTAAACCTCAAAAGGGGGCTCCTGATGTGGTTTAAGCAACCCTAAGTCTAAATATTGCTGTTACATTGCACAACCTTCAATGTTATGTCATAATTATGTAAAATTCTGGCAAATTAGTTTGCAACGAGTCAGGCGGCCCAAACTGTTGCATATACCCTGACTCTGCTTGCACTGAACGCAAGAGAAGTGACACAATGTCCTTAGTTAATATGCCTGCTAACATGAATTTCTTTTAGCTAAATATGCAGGTTTAAAAATATATACTTATGTGTATTGATTTTAAGAAAGGCGTTGATGTTTATGGTTAGGTACATTCGTGCAACGATTGTGCTTTTTTCGCGAATGTGCTTTTGTTAAATCATCCACCGTTTGGCGAAGTATGCTGTGATTCAATGATAAATTAACAGGCACTGCATTGGTTATATGCAATGCAGGACAAGCTAGTTAACGTAGTAATATCATCAACCATGTGTAGTTGACTAGTGATTATGTGAAGATTGATTGTTTTTTACAAGATACGTTTAATGCTAGCTAGCAACTTACCTTGGCTCCTTGCTGCACTCGTAACAGGTGGTCAACCTGCCACGCTGTTTCCTCGTGGAATGTAATGTAATCGGCCATAATCAGCGTTCAAAAATGCTGATTACCGATTGTTATGAAAACTTGAAATCGGCCCTAATTATCCGGCCATGCCAGGACGCAGTTGTAAATGAGAACTTGTTCTCAACTTGCTTACCTGGTTAAATAAAGGTGAAATACAAATACAAACAAATAAACATAGGTGCGTGGTCGCCAAGGGCATCAGTGTCATAACAACGCAATTTGCCAAGGCAAGAAACTCTGAGTGCATCCCTATCCAGAAATCTGGCAGTGGCTTCTGGTTAAATAAAATTTTCACAGAACCACTTGTTGGAATTTTGATGAGGCTCTCTTGTTCAGATATCGGTAAGTGGACTGGAGGCAGGGCATGAAAGGGATAACGAATCCAGTTTTGTGGAAAGTAACTGCGAAATTTTGCACCCAGCTCACTCAAGTGCTTCTCTATATCACATTTGACATTGTCCGTAAGCTTGAGTTCATTTGCACACAAAAAAATCATACAGTGATGGAAAGACCTGTGTGTTGTCCTTGTTAATGCAGACAGAAAAGATCTCCAACTTCTTAATCATAGCCTCAATTTTGTCCTACACATTGAATATAGTCGCAGAGAGTCCGATCATTCAGGCGAGAAAAAACATCACCCAGATAGGCCAGTCGTGTGAGGAACTCGTCATCATGCAAGTGGTCAGACAAGTGAAAATTATGGTCAGTAAAGAAAACTTTAAGCTTGTCTCTCAATTAAGAAAAACGTGTCAATACTTTGCCCCTTGATAACCAGCGCACTTTTGTATGTTGTGAAAGCATTACATGGTTGCTGCCCATATCATTGCATAATGCAGAAAATACACGAGAGTTCGGGGGACTTGCTTTAACAAAGTTAACCATTTTCACTGTAGTGTCCAAAACGTATTTTAAGCTGTCAGGCATTCCCTTGGCAGCAAGAGCCCCTTAGAGGATGCTGCAGTGTACCCAAGTGGTGTCGGGGGCAACTGCTTGCACACGCGTTACCACTCCACTATGTCTCCCTGTCATGGCTAGTGCGATATCAGTACAGATACCAACACATCTTGTGTCCATTTGATGTCACAAAGCTGTCCAGTTCTTTAAAAATACCCTCTCATGTTCTGGTTTCCAGTGGTTTGCAGAAGAGGATGTCTTCCTTAATTCACCCTCCATAAATGTAGCGGACATATACCAGGAGCTGCGCCAGGCCCGCCACGTCTGTTGACTCATCCAGATGTAACGGCTAGAATTCACTGGCTTGTATGCAAAGCAGTAATTGTTTCAAAATATCTCCTGCCATGTCACTGATGCGTCGTGAAACAGGGTTGTTTGATGAAGGCATTGTCTGTATAGTTTTTTGGGCCTTTTCCCCCAGCATTGTCCCAGCCATATCCGCGGCAGCAGGAAGAATTAAGTCCTCCACATTAGTATGGGGCTTGCCTGTCCTAGCCACTCGGTAGCGCACCATTACTCATCTCACATGTATATACTGTACCCGATACCATCTACTGCATCTTGCCTATGCCGTTCTGTACCATCACTCATTCATGTATCTTTATGTACACATTCTTTATCCCTTTACACTTGTGTGTATAAGGTAGTAGTTGTGGAATTGTTAGGTTAGATTACTTGTTGGTTATTACTGCATTGTCGGAACTAGAAGCACAAGCATTTCGCTACACTCGCTTTAACATCTGCTAACCATGTGTATGTGACAAATAAAATTTGATTTGATATAAGACACTTCTAACCTCTTCTTATTAATGGTGTCTGTTGCTTTTATACATGTCTTGCCACTCAAAAGTCATCATTATTCTCGCTCAAAAAACTCCTGTGGCTTATTTTTCAAATTGTCATGTTTTGTTTCTAAATGTCTGTGCAAGACTGAAGGTTTCCCGCGAGAGAGTAACGGTTAATGTGATTGGAAGTTAATTATTCGACTAGGCTACCTGTATTTGACGTTGTGTTTTTATTTCGCTGAACACTAGATGGTTTAATTTTGATTTTTGGCAGTGAAACGAGGCTACTCTGGCGAGGAAAAACACCTCACCCAAATGTATAGCCTCGTTGGAAAATACAAAATGTACAGTTTGAAAATGTGAAGATTTTTCTGTTTTTAGTTGTGAATCACATTTATATTTGACGTACGCCCGACGGCATTGCACGTACCCCAGTTTGGGAGTACCTTCTGTAGACTATTCTTTCTTGCATTTTTGGGGGGACTTTTCATGTGATAGATTGGATGTAGGCTATGTATTATGAATAAGATCCTTTAAAATATAAAATAATATCTGTAAAAATGAATGTACAATATACTACTGTATTAAGTAGTTTTGTATGTCTGTTTATTGTTACTTGTCATCAACACATAATAATGCAGTATGTTATTTATATTTAGTCTCCACCTATTCATTCTGAGCATTTTCTTAATTTCACCCTACTAACAGATCCTGCATAAAGTACAACAATGCCTCCTCCCGGTGTGTGTATGAGTATAATGCAGGAGCGCCACAAGAAAGAGGGTGTTGGGAGTCTTGCCAACCCAGAGAAACACAGCAACCAAGACTTTCAGCAGCTGACGCAATACTGTGTGGCCAGGGGAGTGAGGTACATCGATGAGATGTTCCCCCCAGACCAGAACTCCATTGGTGATGGGCTCCTTTCCCCTGATGACATGAGCAGAGTGGTGTGGTTGAGACCAGCGGTATGACATCACCCAGATCTGCACACATCACAACACAAAGTATTAACTGATTTTAATGTGTAATTATGAATAGAAATGATACACATTAATAGTAGGTGTAATGTCTGCATTCACTCTTACAGAAAATGGTACAGTATCCAGATTTTATTGTTGATGGACTTTCAAGGTTTGACTTTGGGCAAGGAATGGTTGGTAAGTGGAACAAACACTCAAACTAGACAGTTGTATCTCCATCTCTTCATTCAAAGACTCAATCATGGACACTCTTACTGACAGTTGTGGCTGCTTTGCGTGATGTATTGTTGTCTCTACCTTCTTGCCCTTTGTGCTGTTGTCTGTGCCCAATACTGTCTGTACCATGTTTTGTTCTGCTACCATGTTTTGTTCTGCTACCACTGGAGTGAAGTACTAAAGTAAAAACACATTAAAATACTACTTAATCGGTACTATACTTTACTATTTATATTTTTAACAACTTTTACTTTTACTTCACTACATTCCTAAAGAAAATAATGTACTTTTTACTCCATACATTTTCTCTGACTACCAAATGTTCTCGTTACATGTTGAATGCTAAGCAGGAACATGGTCCAATATCAACAGAACATTCCTGGTCATCCCTACTGCCTCTGGTCTGCAGGACTCACTGAACACAAATGCTTAATTTGGAAATTATGTCTGCATGCTGTATTGTGCCCCTGGCTATCCATCAATGTAAAAAAAAACAAGAAATTTGGTTTGCTTAATATAAGCACTTTAATACTTATGTATATTTTTTGCAATTACATTTACTCAACTATGACAATTGGGTACTTTTTCCACCACTGGCTGCTACCATGTTGTGCTGCTGCCATGTTGTGTTACTACCATGTTGTTGTCATGTTGTGTTTCTACCATACTGTGTTGTCATGTGTTGCTGCCATGCTGTGATGTTGTCTTAGTTCTCTCTTTATGTAGTATTGTGTTGTCTCTCTTGTTGTGTTGTCTCTCTTGTTGTGTTTTGTCCTATATTATATATATATATTAAATGACTTACCTTGTTAAATATAATGAATAAAAAGTGGATTTCTTAGTAAGCAAGCGTCAACATATACCACACCATGCCCCTACCACACCATGCCCCCACCACACCATACCCCCACCACACCATGACCCCACCACACCACGCTCTCACCACACCATGCCCCCACCACACCACGCTCTCACCACACCATGCCCCCACCACACCATGCCCCCACCACACCACGCTCCCACCACACCATACCCCCACCACACCATGCCTCAACCACACCATGCTCCCACCACACCATGCCCCAACCACACCATGCCCCCACCACACCATGCCCCCACCACACCATGCCCCCACCACACCACGCTCTCACCACACCCCTTGCATTACAAATGTCATGATCTTCATAAACTTGTCATTTTTTAGGAGATTGCTGGTTTCTTGCTTCCATTGGGGCTTTGACATTCCAGGAGCACATCCTGGAACAAGTAGTGCCCCTAAAGCAAAGCTTTACAGAGGATTACTGCGGAATATTCCACTTCAGGGTAAATTACCTCGGGCTAACTAACTTATTAAAATAACCATCATCCTTTGAGGATGTAATGTATTGACACAAAATATATTGTAATGAAAAGCTTCTGAGATGTATTGAGAACTCTTGAATTGTAATGAATGATGACTGCTTAGGCTGCGCCTTTCTCTAGTCATGTAGAGAATAGTCTCTGTAGGAATCATTGTCCTCTCCTCCTATCTTTCAGTTCTGGAGATTTGGGAGGTGGGTGGACGTTGTGATCGATGACAAGCTACCAACAGTTGACGGCAGGCTCGTTTTCGTTCATTCAAAAACTCCCAATGAGTTTTGGCCCGCCTTGCTGGAGAAAGCCTATGCCAAGTATGTGAACCACCATCAGTTATTTATATAACTTTCTTATATAAAATGAACAAAACATCACCTTAATCATCACCTTAATTGTTAATCTTATTTACCTGTCTTCTTCTGGCAGGGTGTGTGGCTCCTATGTAGACATGAATGCAGGGACCCTTTCAGAGGCTATGATGGACTTCACTGGAGGGGTTCACATCACTGTCAAGCTCACTGATGCTCCACCAAATCTGTGGGACCTGCTGTTCAGAGCTGCCAAGTCAAAATCGCTGATTGGGTGTGGCACACCTCAAGGGGTAGCTTTGATGAAACTTTGAACGAAATACTTCATAGGGCAGGTAGCCTAGCGGTTAGAGTGTTGGGCCAGTAACTGAACGGTTGGTGGTTCAATTCCTATTGTTCCGAACAAGGCAGTTAATCCACTGTTCCCCAATAGGCTGTCATTGTAAATAACAATGTGTTCTTAACTGGCTTGCCTAGTTAAATAAAGGTTACTCTTCTTTTTTTTTTAAAACACATGTGTTATTAAGATACCGCATATCATCCATTGATGTCAGTAACATATCTGTAGAGTAATATGAGACCTGGCGTAGTTTAACTTGTAAACACAAAAGTCCTATTTTGTGACTGAAACCGTTCTGTTACGGTCCAATTACTTTACTGTATAATACCCTGTGTCTATTGTTCTGTAGGAAACGTCAGCGAACACGGTGGCACCCAACGGATTAGTGAGAGGTCATGCCTACACCGTCACAGGAGTTAAACAGGTACTGTATGGAACTAACAATCTGAGAGAAATGCTTTGGCAATATCTAGTTTCTTCCTGGAGGGAAATTGGAGCGTTTGTGTGGTTTGATTTGTTGCACAACCCAAAATTAACCCGTCTCCGTATGTTCATTCTGGTTTCTTCCACAGGTCATGAGCCAAGGCATGGTAGTGAATCTGATCCGCCTCTTCAACCCCTGGGGCCGGGGAGAGTGGAAGGGAGACTGGAGCGATAAGTAAGTATTTACAGTGTAGTCTGACTGTGACATGTCATCACACCCATTGTCTTCAAAAGGTCTTTATGAAATGTCAGCTAATCTCCCTTACCTTTTACATTGCATTCAGTCGTCACTCACAAGCAGATTTTACATTGTCTCTTGTTTTGTGTTTTTAACTTCAAATGACACATTTCTAGTTTCCCTAAAGCTAATTTAACCCCCCCACCTCTTCCTGAAAAACAAGTTGGTCTGTCAAAAGACTGATAATTCAGTCTAAGCATTACATTTTCACTCAGCTGACCTTCGTGTAATGGTACTGTATGTAATGGTGCTGTATGTAAAGGTGCTGTATGTAAAGGTGCTGTATGTAATGGTACTGTATGTAAAGGTACTGTATGTAATGGTACTGTATGTAATGGTACTGTATGTAATGGTACTGTATGTAATGGTACTGTATGTAATGGTACTGTATGTAAAGGTACTG
Organism: Salvelinus fontinalis; assembly: GCF_029448725.1. Classification (NCBI taxonomy): domain Eukaryota; kingdom Metazoa; phylum Chordata; class Actinopteri; order Salmoniformes; family Salmonidae; genus Salvelinus; species Salvelinus fontinalis. Next base: position 44,057,988 of record NC_074680.1, read on the forward strand.
TATGTAAAGGTGCTGTATGTAAAGGTACTGTATGTAAAGGTGCTGTATGTAAAGGTACTGTATGTAAAGGTGCTGTATGTAAAGGTGCTGTATGTAAAGGTGCTGTATGTAAAGGTGCTGTATGTAATGGTACTGTATGTAAAGGTGCTGTATGTAATGGTGCTGTATGTAATGGTGCTGTATGTAATGGTATGTTCCTTCATGTAAGGTCATAAAAGTCTGCCAAATATTTGCATACAGCAAGGTTTATGGTTTTGCTCTCACTTGCTCGCTTGCTTACGACATGATGTCTGTGACTAACAGCGTAACATTTGAAAACTACTTAAGACTTTTCCCAAGAGCCTTTTTCCCAGATCACCTATTGATGTATAACATTTGCTTTCCTGTCAGGTCTTCCATGTGGCAAACAGTGAGTCCTGACGATCGGAAGATGTGTCTGTCAGTGGAAGAGGATGGGGAATTCTGGTAAACCATATATAATGCAGAAATTGTGTTTGCAGACCATGTTAATAAGTGACAACAACTGACACATGCAGCATTTCAAGTGATGATATTTCAACACCTTATCGTTCACAATTTTGCTTGTCTTCTCAGGATGACAATGAAACATTTCTGTGAGCACTTCGCAGACGTGGATATCTGTTGTCTGTGCCCTGATTTTCTCGATGGCAACTCCACTTGTCATTGGACCCCCTCATTCCACGATGGCAGATGGGTTGCAGGAACCACTGCTGGTGGTTGCCTGAATTTCCCAAGTAAATCTTACCTTGAATGACACGGAATTATATGCAGTTCATGATGACTACAACATTTCCTGAATCTACAAGCAAACTATCCATATTCTTTTGTGTTGTCTCCCAGACAGTTTCTGGACAAATCCCCAGTATCGAGTGAAGATTGGGGGATTGAGCGGGAACTGCTCTGAGACACAGGGGGACAACAATATGTTGGTGTCTCTGATGCAAAAGCCTGACAAAAGAAACAGACGCCTGGTCAAAAGTCTCCACATCGGCTTCTCCATCTTTGAGGTCAGTGCCCTTCTTTGGTGCACATGTTTCATAAGCCGTATAACACTTTTCACATAAGACCCACATATCACACTTCTCACATATGACCCAGATGATAAGCCCTATAACACTTCTCACACATGACCCAGATGATAAGCCCTATAAGACTTCTCACATATGACCCAGATGATAAGCCCTATAACACTTCTCACACATGACCCAGATGATAAGCCCTATAACACTTCTCACACATGACCCAGATGATAAGCCCTATAAGACTTCTCACATATGACCCAGATGATAAGCCCTATAACACTTCTCACACATGACCCAGATGATAATCCCTATAACACTTCTCACACATGACCCAGATGATAAGCCCTATAACACTTCTCACCAACGACCCAGAAGCACTACATTTGCTGCTGAAAATGTGTATTTCTACAAAGAAGCTGACATGTCTAGACTTTGATCTAAAGCAATTAAAACAAGTTTATCTACAAAGCTTTTTTATAAATCATTAAAACATTTAAAATATGATCCAGACACAATTTTCCAACATGAACCTACAAGTATGATGTCATCCCATAAGAGTAAATTCAACAGCCCAGATATGCTATTATTCCTGCTATTGAATTGTATATGTTTTACTTTCTACAGGTGCCTGACCAAGTAAGCCACTTTTATACATCATTTTCACAAATACAGTTACACAGGAGCTAACAAAATACACTGTTGCTCTAGATAGGCCTGTGCATTCTCCTTGGTCTGTAGTTTCTGTTGTACTATGGTTGTGCAACCTGGTCTCAGATCATTTCGCATTATTATGTATGTAAATCTGAGATAACCCATTTATTATGATATGTTACTTTTGGTATAGTTACATCCCAAAGTTGGTCAAAACAAAAGGAGGGTGGTTGGGTAGGCATAGAACGTTAATATCTAGCAACCCAAAGGTTGCGAGTTCCAATCTCCTCGAGGACAATTTTAGAAAATTTGCCATTTTTTGAACAGCATACTACGTAGCATGTAGCTAAACCTTCCCTGAACCGTAACCTTAACCCTTTAACCTAACTCCTACCTTTAACCCTAATCCCTAACCCCTAGCCTAGCTAACGTTAGAGAGCTAGCTGATGTTAGCCACCTACCTAGAATTCACTACAGATTGTACGTTTTGCGAATTCTTAACATATCATATGAATTGTAATTCGTGACATATCATACGTAATGGACCTCCACAAATTAACACATACCATACGAAACGTAACATATCATACTAAATGGAGTGTCTCAGATCTACTTATAGAATAATGCGAAATGGTCTGAGACCAGGTTGGGTTGTTGCACAACTATTATATAACATATATACGACCAAGTAGCTTTGTTTAATTGTTGCATTACGGTTCAAAAGTAACATTTTATTAAGACATATTTTAGCACAGCCTTTTGTAATTTGTGGTTTTATTGTGATCTCAGTTCAAAGGACAGAGTGGGAAGTTTTCTGCCTCCTTCTTCAGCAACAATGTGCCTGTCTCCCAATCGAAGAACTACATGAACGCTCGGGAAGTGATGGAGTTCTTCAGGCTGAAACCTGGTGAATACCTGATCGTGCCGTCAACTTTCAAACCAAATGAAACCGCCTCCTTCATCCTGTCCATCCTCTCCAAGGCAGAGACACACATCCAGTAAGCACAGCCCCACCCCATAACCACATGAATAATAATGTCCATTTTTTTCTCCAATATTGTTATTGTATTTTTTATATAGTCTGTGATCATAGCTAACATTAGGTCTCACTATAATTAATGTATTCCTAACAGAAACAAAATGGTACATTTTCTTCCTCAGTGAAAACTCAAATGACCAAGATATGGAGGATATCTTGTTTTCCCCGAAAACCCCAAAGGTATTTAAGGCCAAAAGTGTTTCATCCCTCATATTTATGTAGGTGTATTTTAATGTAACACTGGTATTGCTTTGCTTCCACCTCCTTTATAGCTCATTAAAACACTATTTACATTTTTTTAGCCCACATCTACAGACACATTTGAATTCAACGGAGGAGAACTGGATGACAAAAGAACTCTGTTTCAGAAGTATTCCGATGAGGCAAGTTCAGAGTATTTTTGAGTTTTAACAACAACAACAAAAAAGGTATTGCAAAGTCAAATTAAAGACATAACCGGAGAAATAAAAAAGCTGTAAAAGAAGACTAATCGTTTAAATTAATTGAAGCCAAACTTGAACATTAGAAACAGTTTTAGTTCAAGTTCAAGCATTGGCCAATTAAAATTGTTGACGTAGTTGCACTTGATCAAAGGCTACATGTTAGCTGTTCCCATGACATAATCTGGCATATTTAGCCCTTTGCTAACGTCACCAGGTGGCCGTGTTTATATTTGGTTCAAAATTGACACTGCTACATAAAGAATCGTCACTACTATAGGGTTAAGGAACATCTTCTCTTTCCATGACATAGACTGACCAGGTCAAAGCTATGATCCCTTATTAATGTCACCTGGTCATTTCACTTCAATCAGTGTAGATGAAGTGGAGGAAACAGGTTAAATAAGGATTTTTAAGCCTTTAGGCAATTTAGACATGGATGCTGTATGTGTGTCATTCAAAGGGTGAATGGGCAAGACAAAATATTTAAGTGCCTTTGAACGGATATGGATAGTAGGTGCCAGGTTCACCGGTTTGAGTGTGTCAAGAACTGCAACGTGGCTGGGTTTTTCACGCTCAACAGTTTCCCGTGTGTATCAAGAATTGTCCACCACCCAAAGGACATCCAGCCAACTTGACACAACTGTGGGAAGCATTGGAGTCAACATGGGCCAGCATCCCTGTGGAATGCTTTCGACACCTTGTAGAGTCCACACCCCGACGAATTGAGGCTGTTCTGAAAAAAAGGGGGTGAAACTCAATATCAGGAAGGTGTTCCTAATGTTTTGTACACTCAGTGTAAGTGGATGCATGCGGCATTCCGGAAACTTTGGGCAAAAACGACTTAGTTGACCCTGTTGTTCACACACGTATCTGCCCTGTTATTGGTTAGAATGGTCCCAACTGATCTTGCCTGCCTTCAAACATTGAGGCCATATCTTTCCAATGTTAGAGCGGTCATTCAGATATCTTGTCAATAAAATAGATCGTCTTTGGTTTTAAATATATTTCCAAACTATGATGTTGGAATAATAATGTGAAATTGTGAAAATTAAGATAAGGCTCTTTTTACTGTAAGAGCTGTTTAAAACGGCTACCTGAAATGTTTGCCTGTTTTTGGTGGGATGGAGGTGTGGCCTATATTGACATCACCAGCCGGTAAATTAGTTCATAGACCAATAAGAATGAGACTTCCAAACCTCTCTGCCAATAATAGCTAGTTTTTAGTTTTCTCCTCCCCACCCAGACCACTCTCAGACAGTCCTAGCAAAATTCTTGCTTGAAAAATTGCTATTTGCTAAAAAGCTATTTTTGTTTCTTTTTGACCGTTTTAATTTAAAACAATCACAGTAAGGTACTTCATTGTTACACAGAAATTATTTAATATTGAGAAAAAAAAACTGCTGCATTGTCCCTTTTAAGATCTTTTTTTGTTACAGGAAATAATCACTCCCACCTTGCGAGATTAGCATACGGCTAAATGTGCCAGATTTTGAAATGGGAACAGCTAACATATAGCCTTTGAACTACGTCGATTTAATTAGCTGATTCTTAAACTTGAACTAAAGTTTAAACTTTTTATAATTTTCGTATGTATGGCCCCATTGTTTTTAACTAATCGTTAAAAAATAATAATAACAGTATCATTTTCTTTTTACTAAAAAGTTTGAGGTGGTGAATGCTGAACAGCTTCAGAGCTGTCTGAATGAAAATCTGATCCAAGGTATGTAAAGAGAAAATCTATTGTAATGTATAGTGTTGGGCACTGATATAGAAAATCTATATCGATATCAGTAGCATTTTTTCGAACCAAAATCAATATCTTAACGGTTTGAATAAATAACAATGCAACTTCCACAGCTTTATGAAGTTCAGACAACTGCTTGCTGATTGGCCCATGGGCCAGGTGTGAATGTTCTGGGTGTCTAAACTACCCAACCAATAGGAAGCCCGTTGATAGCTCATCAGCAGACAGTGAAATCCGCTATAAATTGAGAGCACGTGAGAAGGTAATACATGCAGGAACAGTCATGTATTTTTCTTTTGCATAATGTAGGTTATTAACAGATATCACGTTATGCCTTGCTCATATCGATATCATATCGAATGATCGATATTGGTGCCCGCCACTAGTTCTGAATAAAATCAGGAGTTTGTACACGGAGAATTGTTTAAAAAGGATCTGTATGGTTTTCTAATGTACCACCTTTTCCCATGTTACACAGGAAATACAAAGAAAACACAAGGCTTCAGCTTGGAGTCCTGTCGCAGCATGGTGGCATTAATGGATGTATCCTTCATGAGCTTAGTGACAGTCTCCCATGATGTTTTCTGTCGTCAAACACCTCGAACAGTACTTTACAAGAGTACATTGTTCAACACTCCCATGTAACAGTAAAATATGTGAATGAATGTATGAGTCTCTATTGTATTGACTAGAGAGAGAGAGAATTAGTTTAATTTTTCATCTTCATGTAATCTGAAAACCAGTTTACAAACCCAGCAATCTGAATTGGGAAAAGAGAAAATACCACAAATAAAGTTACAGCAACATAAAACAGACCACAAACAAACAGCGTTATCCCACTACATGTCAAAATGTCCACCGTTTTTTTAATCAGCCCTTGAGATATTCCCTTAACCCAGGGGTTACCAGATGTGTTTGGTCCACTACCTCATTTAATCAGCCCTTGGGATATTCCCTTAACCCAGGGGTTACCAGATGTGTTTGGTCCACTACCTCATTTAATCAGCCCTTGGGATATTCCCTTAACCCAGGGGTTACCAAATGTGTTTGGTCCACTACCTCATTTAATCAGCCCTTGGGATATTCCCTTAACCCAGGGGTTACCAAATGTGTTTGGTCCACTACCTCATTTTGATATCTGAAAATTCTCACAACCCCATCAATGCAAAAATGTTTTATTTCATTAACTGCCATTGTTAACTTATATTTGGATCCGAGTGTATTCATTCCGCCGATTCTGTTGAAAAACTTTTCTTAAACGGAAGCAAGCGGAAAAAAATGGGGATAAACATACCTGAATTTGTCCAATAGCAAACTTTAATTTGCTCACTAATGATTATTACTCACTAATGATTACACCCTAGATCAGCTAGATCCAGGCAAGCGTGTGTAAGGTGGTATTGAATGTGTCACTGTCTGTCACCTTGATTATTCACTTTTATATCTTGACCTGTGTGCACCTACGTTGTAAACTTTCATTCATAGGCTAGGTTGTAGCAACCTCATGATGGGTATAGGGAACATTGGAGTATCATGTAGTAGCCTCAACCTATCACTGTTACATTGAACTGGGTGAATGGAATTTGAATGACAGTCATCCAATATGCTGTAATTGAAATAAGGCCATGCTCATATGAAAAATAGCTTCCTCCCTCATCTTAAATGGCACCGACCGCCACTGCCGTGAATGCATTTGGTCACATGACAGCTCGATCAGCTGTTTGATTTCACTTACCGTCTTGTCAACTGAGCCAGAGTCACAGTCAAACGGATCGGGAAGTAGGTCCCAAAGTGTATCTTCCAGGTGTTGGAGGTGAGCAGTCATCACTGGTGTGGGACAATTTACTGATGCTGTTTATGTTAGAAACATGCACAGCTGAGGGAAGGTTCGCTTTTGAAAGATGCTCTCTCCAATAAGAATTATTTCCTCTGAATCCAATGATTCGGTCACTCGTATGGCCTTAATGGCCATGTACTGTTATAATCTCCACCCAGCACAGCCAGAAGAGGCCTGACCACCCCTCAGAGCCTGGTTCCTCTATAGGTCTCTTCCTAGGTTCCTGCCTTTCTTGGGAATCTTTCCTATCCACACTGCTTCTACATCTGCATTGCTTGCCGTTTGGGGTTTTAGGCTGGGTTTCTGTATAAGCACTTTGTGACATCTGTTGATTGTAAAAAGGTCTTTATAGGTACATTTGATTGATATGTTTTTGTATTTCCCCTGCATGCTTGATTTCAGTTTGTTCAGTTTCCAAATATTTCTGTCATGCTCTGATCCCATATCTCCACATAGTGTTGTGAACAGGAATAGCATACTGGATGTGGTTTGATGTAGTTTACAATCGAAGTTACCTGCTGCAGTACATCTCAGAGAAATGTGCTCAACTCTTTTGGATGCCAGTTGCTCTCGGTGTGTCATATAATGCTTCCATATGGCAGAGGGAGACACATTCATAACTAGAGTGCAGAGGCCTGCTTGCCGTTCCCGCCATAGATCAAATAAAACATTTTTATCAAATCAAACTTTATTTGTCACATGCGCCGAATACCACAAGTGTAGACCTTACCGTGAAATTCTTACTTACAAGCCCTTAACCAACAGTGCAGTTCAAGACGAAAATATTTACCAAATAAACTAAAGTAAAAAATGTAAAATAATAAAAAGTAACACAATAACATAACAACAACGAGGCTTTATACAGAGGGTACCGGTACCGAGTCAGTGTGGGAGGGTACAGGTTAGTTGAGGTAATTTATACATGTAGGTGGGGGTGAAGTGACTATGCATAGATAATAAACAGCGAGTAGCAGCAGTGTAAAAAACAAATGGAGGGGGGGTTCAATGTAAATAGTCCGGGTGGCCATTTGATTATTGTTCAGCAGTCTTATGGCTTGGGGGTAGAAGCTGTTAAGGAGCCTTTTGTCCTAGTCTTGGCGCTCCGGTACCGCTTGCAGTGCGGTAGCAAAGAAAACAGTCTATGACTTGGGTGACTGGAGTCTCTGACAATTTTATGGGCTTTCCTCTGACACCGCCTATTATATAGGTCCTGGATGGCAGGAAGCTTGGCCCCAGTGATGTACTGAGCAATACGCACTACCCTCTGTAGCGCCTTATAGTCAGATGCCAAGCAGTTGCCATACCAGGCAGTGATGCAACCAGTCAGGATGGTCTCGATTGTGTAGTTATCTGACAAAGGTATTGATGTGAGTTTCTGTGCCTCTGCCTCCCTACACATTTTTTCACCATATAATTTGCGGACGGTAATATCAAAGTCTCTGCAATAGTGTGTGGTTTCATAGCGTAGTGGGCCTAGCCTTTCACCGTGAGAATGATTCAAGTGCAACGATCAAGTGCTACCTTTTCCAATGATCTAAGGGCACTCGCTGGTAGAGTTGTATCTAAAAATGTTGTATTCTGCCTTTGTAGATTTCCTTAACCATTCCTTCTCCAGACATCAATCACTGGAAAACTGAACGTTGCTGAATTTCTACGTCTATGGAGAAAAGTTACCGTGTACAAGGTAAATTAATTAGCAGGTCTGTGGCAAAACCTGTATCGAGTTATAAATATATTATTATTATTAAGTTTATTTTCCAAGTAAAATTTACCTGAAAGTATTATTATTTTCTTACATCATCCAGGACATCTTCTTCCGCACAGATGTAGACCGTTCTGGAATGTTGTCGTTGAGTGAACTGAGGAACGCAATCATGGCTTCAGGTAACTTTCGACATGACAAACAAACAAACCAAAAGGATTTTAGGGCCTAAAATGTAAAATCAGGAAAACTTAACATCAGTGCATGATTTATGCACAAGTCTGAGTTAGGATAATCAGGTTAGCAGTCAGTCCTTAAATTTGAAATAATCCAAACAGATGGGATGGGCTATACTGTAACTCCAACTAGAGACCTTCACAGGTCCAAAAAGTTGGACCTGTTCTGAAATGGACCTGGGGCTTTCCCATCCATTTTTTTTTTAAACAGAGAGACCCATTCCAAACGGACCTAAGGACAACTAGACCAGTTCCGTACAGACCTGGTCAGATCCAGACCCGGTCCGATCCGAGTGAGGGAAGCTGTAGAAATGTCAATTTTTAAGCTACTTTATTAACCGGAGCTGATAAAGCGCCAGGGAGAGGAGGTAGAGAGAGGTGCCGCTCTAGCAGAGGCCGTGCTGTGCTGTGTGTGTAGGATAATGCGAGTGTGAGCGAGTGACACTGGTGCAGGGAGAAGGGAGAGACAGCAACCAACCAAGCTGACTCGCGCTATAGTAGATTAATAGCTGCCATAGCTAGGTTATTTATCATCACATATGATTACATAGTACCTGTCTTGACTCCATCAAACTGCATAAATTCTCTCTCTCTTGCTCTCTCAGAACCATGTGTAGTAGGTTTGAAGCCTGTCGTTTCACACAGAATGAACATATTTTAGGCCCTTTAGACTGATGATGGTTTTGAAGCTTTTTGCTGAGAATTTCTTCCCATAATAATGTTAGAGAGCTTAGATGTTATTTGAGGAAGTGGAATTTCCCTGTGCAGACGAGGTAGACGGCTTGCAGCTAGCCACATACTGTAACTGGCTATAGCCACTCTAAAGTCACAATTTCAAATCAAATCAAATTGTCACAAGCGCCGAATACAACGAATTCACCTTACAGTGAAATGCTTACTTACGAACCCCTAACCAACAATGCAGTTTATAAAATATATATATATGAATAAGCAATAAAAGTAACAAATAATTAAAGAGCAGCCGTAAAATAACAATAGTGAGATTTATATACAGGGGGGTACCGGTACAGAGTCAATGTACCGGTTAGTTGAGGTAATATGTACATGTAGGTAGAGTTATTAAAGTGACTATGCATAGATGATAACAACAGAGAGTAGCAGCGGTGTAAAAGGGGGGGGGGGGGGGGGGGGGGCAAATGCAAATAGTCTGGGTAGTTATTTGATTAGATGTTCAGGAGTCTTATGGCTTGGGGGTAGAAGCTGTTTAGAATCCTCTTGGACCTAGACTTGGAGCTTGCCGTGCGGTGGCAGAGAGAACAGTCTATGACTAGGGTAGCTAGAGTCTTTGACAATTATTAGGGCTCTCCTATGACACCGCCTGGTATAGAGGTCCTGGATGACGGGAAGCTTGGCCCCAGTGATGTACTGGGTCGTTTGCACTACCCTCCGTAGTGCCTTACGGTCGGAGGCAGAGCAGTTGCCATACCAGGCAGTGATGCAACCAGTCAGGATGGTCTCGATTGTGCAGCTGTAGAACCCATGGCAAATCTTTTCAGTCTTTTGGGGGGGAATAGGTTTTGTCATGCCCTCTTCACGACGTTGAGGGAGAGGTTGTTGTGGGGCCAGGTCTCTGATCTCCTCACTATAGGCTGTCTCATCATTGTCGGTGATCAGGCCTACCACTATTGTTTCATCGGCAAACTTAATGATGGTGTTGGTGTCGTGCCTGGCTGTGCAGTCAGGAGTGAACAGGGAGTACAGGAGGGGACTGAGCACATACCCCTGAGGGGCCCCTGTGTTGAGGATCAGCGTGGCGCATGTGTTGTTACCTACCCTAACCACCCAGGGGCGGCCCGTCAGGAAGTCCAGGATCCAGGTGCAGAGGGAGGTGTTTAGTCCAAGAGTCCTTAGCTTATTAACCTGTTTGGGCTGCAAGCCCGAAATCGGACGAAAATGACAACAGCTGCAGGGCGCGAAATTCAAAATCTATTTTTTAAAAATATTTAACTTTTACACATTAACAAGTCCAATACAGCATTTGAAAGATAAACATCTTGTCAATCCAGCCAACATGTCCGATTTTTTAAATGTTTTACAGAGAAAACACCACATATATTTATGTTAGCTCACCACCAAATACAAAAGTGGACAGACACGTATGGATATGATTATGAAGTATGAATTATGATTCAAGTAGCATGCACAAGCCAACCGAAATAAACTAAAACCAACCTAAAGAGCCCAGAAAAAACTACCTCAGATGACAGTCATATAACATGTTACACAATAAATCTATGTTTTGTTCATAAAAAGTGCATATTTTAGCTATAAATCAGTTTTACATTGATGCTACCCAAAAATGCTAACACATAGCTAGAGTCTGAATCCAGACGGGAGTAGCCAGAGAAAATACATACACCAACGTCGGCTACTAATTACACCTCATAAAACATTTCAGAAAAACATATGGTGGATAACTAATGAAAGACAGATATCGTGTGAATAAAGCCAACATTTCCGATTTTTGAAGTGTTTTACAGCGAAAACACAATATATCGTTATATTAGCTAACAACATAAGCTAGCATAAGGCAGCATTGATTCTAGTCAAGCGCTAGCCTAGCACAGTTAGCACAGTTAGCATACAACAGTTCGACAGATATATGAAAAAGCATCCCAAATTGGGTCTTATCTTTGTTGGTATTCCATCAGAATGTTGTAACGGGGTCCAATGTCCAGTAGAGTCTTTAGTTGGGTTCCAGAACAAATTATTTCCCTCTTTGGTTAGCCAGCATAATAGCATTGCGGCTCTACACAGCGTTTCTTAAAAAAAAAAAAAAAATCTTCCGTCGTATCACATCTAAGGGCGAGGAATAAATTGCAATAATATAATTAAAGTATATTGAAAAAACATACTTTAGAATGATTTTGTGACATGTATCAAATAATATCGTAGTCAGACATCATATTCAACGTTATCTACCTTCTTCCATAAGCCGAGACCAAATTCTGCATCGCGCCCGGAATTTTTTTTTAACTGCGCAGGTCTCACAAGAAGGTGTGTTATTCAGTCCATGGACGAGATATTCGACTCCTTTCAATTCTCACTTCCGCATTACAGCCTGACGAAGGCGTGTGACGTGTTTATATGGTTCCAAGTCAAAGGGCCTTTTATAGAGAAGGTCTTAAAGAGACACATCGCATTTTGGAAATCTCAATTCGGCTGGGAAAATGGCTGTAAAAATATTTCTGTTCGACTTAGAGAAACAATTCAAACCTTTTTAGAAACTATAGACTGTTATCTATCCAACAGTAGTAAATATATGCATATTGGAAAATAAAAAGTTTCTTAGGAGGCCGTTTGAAAATGTGCACACATTTTCCAGTTTTTTCAATATTCAGCTTGCAGCCCAAACAGGTTAATGAGCTTTGAGGGCACTACGGTGTTGAACGCTGAGCACAATTTGGCCCGTTGTCTGGCATGATCGGCAACATCTGTATTTTTACAGGGGCTAGTTTGTATTTTGAACCTTCCACCTTTGTGGCATTTAATTCAATAAGTTCCTGTCACAACACCCATCATAATTTCACTCACTGCAGATATCTCTACTATTAGGGTAAGACTAAACATTAGTCCATTTACATGACAGCTGATGCGTAATACATCTTACCCAGTGAACTAAAGGTGTGAGATGTGAACCCAGTCTGCCTCTCCTCTCCTCTCCAGGGATCAGGGTGGGTGATGACATGTTAAACCTGATGGCTCTGCGCTACGGTGGATCTTCTGGAAACATCAGCCTGGAGAGTTTCATCAGCCTCGTTCTACGCATGAATTGCATGTCCAGTAAGTCCACAAAATGAATAGTTCACAATGCATCTGTGTGCATGCACACAAGACACGTTCCTCATTATGTCCGTCGTGGCACTCACAGGGTTTCCTCATTATGTCTGCCGTGCCACTCACAGGGTTTCCTCATTATGTCTGCCGTGGCACTCACAGGGTTTCCTCATTATGTCTGCCGTGCCACTCACAGGGTTTCCTCATTATGTCTGCCGTGCCACTCACAGGGTTTCCTCATTATATCTTCCGTGCCACTCACAGGGTGATCCTCATTATGTCCGCCGTGCCACTCACAGGGTTTCCTCATTATGTCTGCCATGCCACTCACAGGGTGATCCTCATTATGTCTGCCGTGGCACTCACAGGGTGATCCTCATTATGTCTGCCGTGCCACTCACAGGGTGAACCTCATTATGTCTGATTAGAAAACTAATTAGGTTCACCCAGTGAGTGGCACGACAGACATAATGAGGAAACCCTGTGAGTGGCATGGCAGACATAATGAGGAAACCCTGTGAGTGGCACGGCGGACATAATGAGGATCACCCTGTGAGTGGCACGACAGACATAATGAGGAAACCCTGTACTAGATGAGGGTTTGAAGCCACGGTACTGTGTTTGTCTACATTGTAAATAATGTAATTCACTTCCTTTCTCAACAGACATTTTCCGACAACTCAATGATGGAGGGGTCATATCTCTTCAAGAGAATGAGGTAATGAACAGTTCATAAAGTTACTCATCACCAGGGGTTTTCAACTCCAGTCCTACAGTACGTTTTGAACCATTGACTGTATGCCAACGTTATGAGATGGCACACCTTCCCAGTTGTTAAGACAACGGAGAATAACGTAAAATGTTTATTGCATTTCATTTGGGGACATTTCTTCTTGGAAGAGGTCCACTCAGAGGTCAAACCCAACTTGATACTATTATATGCACTAATATACACTACATGTATACTAATATATACTGCACTAATATACACTACATGTATACTAATATATACTGCACTAATATACACTACATGATGTTTCTCGATTTTTTAAATTTTCTTCCAGTGGATGTACATCTCTATGTATACATAAACTGCAGACCAACTTGGACGGACAGAAGACTGGCAGTTGGAATCGTGAGATGCGTGCTAAGGTGGTACTTTGCTGGACAAACCATTCCTTTGTGCTGCAGCAGTTTCAGGGGGATTTGTTGCACTTTTGAGATGTGAAGCTCCTGCAGTTCAAACAGAGCACTCAAGATCGGGTGCTTAGTAAGTGACTGTACTCTTGAAATTGATGCGTTCAATAGGCTTTAAAACATAATGGGTTACATTCTGGTACACATCTGGTACATTATATTTTATATTTGCTAATGTGGTAGTTTGTGTTTTTGTTTCTTGGTATACTGTAAGGGTTATTAAGGTCCTAACTGTATATGTGTAGAGCAGTGGTCTCCATCTCTAATAGTTCTGGGGAGCTACTTAAAAAAAAAAAAATATATATATATATATATATACATGTAACCTTTTTTTAAGTAGGCAAGTCAGTTAAGAACAAATTCTTATTAACAATGACAGCCTACACCAGCCAAACCTGGATGAGGCTGGGCCAATTGAGTGGCGCCCTATTGGACTCCCAATCACAACCGGTAGTGATACAGCCTGGATTCGAACCAGGGTGTCTGTAGTGCCTTAAACCACTGTGCCACTCGGGAGCCCACTTGCGAGCCCACTACTGTACGTGTGCCGGCTTTTGGTCCAGCCCTGCACTAACACAACTGATTAGACTGACGGTGGTCCAGACTGAGGATCACCTGTTTATTTGAAACAGATGTGTTAGTGCAACAAACAAACAAAAAACAACACAGAATAACTAGACTATTAACTATTCAAAACTCAAACCTTTTTTTCTATACCAGCAACTAACATCCATTGGATTCTATATTAGTTTTTATCTTTGCCTAGTAGTGTATTCTCTGCATATTTAGAATGTCTACTACCTTTCATTATCCATGTAACCGTGGTGATATATTGATTGTTGGGTTTTATATTCGTTTTTTTGTTGTTGTTAAATAGAAATGCAGTCATATAACTTCTCCTATGATGGTTTGACGCAATGGGGCCCGTGTTCTATTGTCTACACAAGTATTGGATTAGAAATGCGAATAAAAACTCCTTGTTCTACTCTTTATAACACCTTCATCGTATTGCCATGTATTCATAAAACAAGGTTGCGTGCTATTTAAATGATTATGATGTCATTCAAGGAGTTTCTAAATGGATACAAGCTTTGACAAGACTTTAAACAAATGATCCCTGCTGTGCTTTGTTGCTCGAAACCAGAGAGCGAGAGGAAAAACGAGTGTTCCCTCTGCCCAAAATCTGTCCATATTAAGTAGATCATTAATTATTACCGAGTGGCTACGGTTGCGGATTTTCTGGAATCTGATTTGCCGTGGCTATTGATATGGTGATTTGTGCGCATGTGCAGGATAGTTGTTTATGTGTCTGCTGCCTTACATAGCTTCTCCTTAGTGCTCATCTAGCCTACGCTAAATAAATAACCTTCATGTTCGAACTACGCGTTCCATGCCTCAAGTGCGATTTCATGTTATTGTTTCATGTTGTAGCCTACACAAAAGACATCATCGACATGTTCATACACATTTAGTTGTAAAGAGTATATTTTGGCAAGCTGTATCAAACATGAGCCGCTCCTACAAGCCCGTCTGGATCGTGCACGCCACAGCTCGTGCAAGGCTACTTATTTCAAACACAAGCGAGACACATCCAGGCAGTGAAAATGGCGATAATTTTCTCATTGGCATTGCAAATATAATATAATTTTTTCCCCCCAGCAACTCTCGCTAAGATATGGCAGCATAACTATGAATATTATCGTCACAGATAGTAGGCAGTCTAAAGCAGTAGTTGACAAACGACATAAGGAATAATGGCGCACCAGGTCCGGTGTGGTGAGATAATAGAGCCATGTGATGAAAGGACCGTTTACTTCAGAGCGCTCCATTAACGACGCCCTATTGGGCAGAGCTTGGCATTTTGCACTGGGACAGTTTTAATAGGAGAAAAAATAAACTCACATTTTACAATGGGTCCACCGCGGTTCTGTGTAGCCTAGTCATGCTAATATATTTGAGACCCGTTAATTTCGTAGTTGACTTAATAAGTATAATATGTTGAATAGTAAACAGAGAAACAACAATTATTCTAGACAGTTCGCAATACGCAATAGATCATACAAGCGGGCATAATTTACTACCTACATTATTGGGATCATCTAGTTAGCGGCAGTGTTTGGAATATATTAGAGATACACACAGAGAGAAATAAATGGTGTTTTGTTTGAAAAGATGGGCCTTTCTGAGAATAGAACATTCAGTTTTCTGCCTGAGTGTGGCGCTGTTTGTATAATTTCTCTGGAAAATGTAGTTTTATACAGTGCTTGATCTGTTATCCTACGTACTACTGCAACAACATGTCAGTTATACCTTAATACCTTTTTTTATTTTTTATTTTTACTATTGACTCAATGGTGTGTGACCATTAACATTGGCTGTATATCCATTGTCCTTCTCCCAAAGTGTGGACTTACACATTTCTTCTCATCTCAGGGATTTAACCACGGTATAAAATAGCTCAAGACAATGCTTACACTTATCTAATGCTTGGATATCCACGAGGAGAGGGATGGACAATTGGTACGCAGCCATTGATTTCAGGTGGCTTCATCAACAGTTGAAATGTAAATGGTGCCCTATTCCATGTACATAGTACACTAATTTAGAGCTCTGGTCAAAAGTAGTGCATCAAACAGGGAAACGTTATAGGGAATAGGTTGCCCTATGGGACACATGCCGCCTGTTGATCCCTACTCTGCCTATTGTAAACCATTTCTCCATTCCATTCACCCTGTTACACAAATGAAGGGGAGCGGCTGTGACTATAATTTATGTAGTAAATTACTTTTCCTATCAATGACTTTATTTGATAAACTTCCTTTATTGTGTATGTGTGTGTGTGTGTGTGTCCCTTTTGAAGGTTTAAGAAAACCCTCATTCAGCCAAGAAATCCATCTTTTCACTGATGGGATATTCAACAGACTGAACAGTCATGTACCAATAAGATTAATTGTGGGGCTTGCGAAGCAAAAGCTCGAAATTCAAAACGTCCAGAATGGTCTGTGTTAAACTTTTTTACGTTATTCATATTTTTGTCTGTTTTTTTAACCTAAATCCACTTTCATTGCATTTCATCAATATTCTAAATATTCCAATTGTAACATCATCACTTTCAACTGTCATTCTCTTAAGGAAATCATGCAGCTAATTTTTCCACTTTGCAACAACTTAGACAAAAAGCAAAAAATGTATATTCGGATAAAACGTAACAGCAGTTTAAGTATCCGCATCAACACCCTTTTCTGTAACATTTTTGCGAACAACTTCCGCTTTGACCACTACCTCAACAAGTTTGGTCTACTTCTCTGCTATTCATATCTGTTCGTGGAGTCAACATATTCACTACGGAACTTACTTGTCCTCTTGTTCAGTTGTGCACCGGGGCCTCCCACTCCTCTTTCTATTCTGATTAGAGCCAGTCTGCGCTGTTCTGTGAAGAGATTAGTACACAGAGTTGTACGAGATCTTTAGTTTCTTGGCAATTTCTCACATGGAACAGCCTTCATTTCTCGGAACAAGAATAGACTGACAAGTTTCAGAAGAAAGGTCTTTGTTTCTGGCCATTATGAGCCTGTAATCAAATCCACAAATGCTGATGCTCCAGATACTCAACTAGTCTAAAGAAGGCCAGTTGTATTGCTTCTTTAATCAGAACAACAGTTTTCAGCTGTGCTAACAGTATTTCAAAAGGGTTTTCTAATGATCATTTAGCCTTTTAAAATTATAAACTTGGATTAGCTAACAAAACGTGCCATTGGAACACAGGAGTGATGGTTGCTGATAATGAGCCTCTGTACGCCTATGTAGATATTCCATAAAAAATCTGCCGTTTCCAGCTATAATAGTCATTTACAACATTAATAATGTCTATACTGTAATTCTGATCAATTTGATGTTATTTTAATGGAGGAAAAAATTAGCTTTTCTTTCAAAAACAAGGTGTAACGGCTGTCTATCTCTTCCTCCTCATCTGACGAGGAGAGGCGAGAAGGATCGGAGTACCAATACGCAGAGTGGTAAGTTTCCATGTTTTAATATAATCCACGAAAACAAGACACAATACAAAATAACAAAAGAACTAACCGAAACAGTCCCGTGTGGCAACAAACACTGACACGGAAGACAAAACACCCACAAACCAACAGTGAAAACAGGCAACCTAAATATGGCTCCCAATCAGAGACAATGCAAAACACCTACCACTGATTGAGAACCATATCAGGCTAAATGAACAAACCTAAACATAGAAACACATAACACAGACTGCCCACCCCAACTCACGCCCTGACCAAACTAACTAAAGACAAAACAAAGGAAAATAAAGGTCAGAACGTGACACAAGGACATTTCTAAGTGACCACAAACTTTTGAACGGTAGTGTACTTACAACACCTTAAACAACAATGCAGTTTTAAGAAAAATAAGACTTAAGAAAATGTAAAATAGCAATAACGAGGCTATATACAGGAGTCAATGTGCGGGGGTACAGGTTAGTAGAGGTAATTGAGGTAATAGAGGTCATTGAGGTAATATGTACAGTATACAGTATGTAGGTAGGGGTAAAGTGACTTTGCATATAAAATAGACAGTGAGTAGCAGCAGCGTAAAAAAGGTGTGTGTGGGGGGGGGGGGGGGGGGGGGTCAATGCAAATAGTCCAGGTAGCCATTAGATTGACTGTTCAGCAGTCTTATGGCTTTGGGGGGTAGAAGCTGTTAAGGAGCCTTTTGGACATAGTGAAAAATAAAAAAGCCATTCTGCTCCTCTCCTCTCTAGATACCTCCCAGACAGTTCTTGGAACTTACTCAAGCACAGAGTAATTCACGACCCTGTGGCACCAGGCCACATCTGATAAGGTCTCAGCCTGGCAGATTCTCACACAAGGCTGGAGTGAGAGGATGCCATAAACATTGAGCCTTTATCAATCCAAGTAATAAGTGTTTCTTTCTCTCTCCAAGAAGTGAATGTTTAAGTTTAAATCGAGGATGTATTTATAGCCCGTTATAGACATGGTGTAAGTAAAATGCCATTTGTCATTTATTCATGTACGTATACAGTACCAGTCAAAAGTCTCCAAGAAAGAGAGTGATGATGCTGCATTAGATGACCTGGCCTCCACAATCACCCAACCTCAACCCAATTGAGATTGTTTGGGATGAGTTGGACCACAGAGTGAAGGAAAAGCAGCCAACAAGTGCTCAGCATATGTGGGAACTCCTTCAAGACTGTTGGAAAAGCATTCCTCATGAAGCTGTCCCGTGTGGCTCAGTTGGTAGAGCATGGCGCTTGCAACGCCAGGGTTGTGGGTTCATTCCCCACGGGGGGACCAGGATGAATATGTATGAACTTTCCAATTTTTAAGTCGCTCTGGATAAGAGCGTCTGCTAAATGACTTAAATATAAATAAATATATAAATATAAGCTGGTTGAGAGAATGCCAAGAGTGTGCGAAGTTGTCATCAAGGCAAACGGGTGGCTCCTTTGAAAAATCTCAAATATAACATATCTTTTTTGGTTACTACATGATTCCATAAGTGTTATTTTATAGTTTTGTTGTCTTCACTATTATTCTACAATGTAGAAAACAAAAAATAAAGAAAAACCCTTGAATGAATAGGTGAGTCCAAACTTGTTCTGTATGTATATATTATAGTTATAACCCTTCACTAATACTGTTTACATGTGTGAATATCATTGTCTTATAGAACCACAACAATAAGATTCCAAGTCTCTTTCAGATGACCAAACACAGCTGTGTGTGTGTGTGTGTGTGTGTGTGTGTGTGTGTGTGTGTGTGTGTGTGTGTGTGTGTGTGTGTGTGTGTGTGTGTGTGTGTGTGTGTGTGTGTGTGTGTGTGTGTGTGTGTGTGTGTGTGTGTGTGTGTGTGTGTGAGAGAGAGACTATCAAGAGTACCTTCTAACCAGACAGCACTATAGAGGACAGAACCACACCAATCAGCTGTACAGTAAGTATATAACGGGTGAGGACATTCACAGCCGACTGCTCAGACGGGTGAGGGCAGCCGACCGCTCAGACGGGTGAGGGCAGCCGACCGCTCAGACGGGTGAGGGCAGCCGACCGCTCAGACGGGTGAGGGCAGCCGACCGCTCAGACGGGTGAGGGCAGCCGACCGCTCAGACGGGTGAGGGCAGCCGACCGCTCAGGCGGGTGAGGGCAGCCGACCGCTCAGGCGGGTGAGGGCAGCCGACCGCTCAGACGGGTGAGGGCAGCCGACCGCTCAGACGGGTGAGGGCAGCCGACCGCTCAGACGGGTGAGGGCAGCCGACCGCTCAGACGGGTGAGGGCAGCCGACCGCTCAGACGGGTGAGGGCAGCCGACCGCTCAGACGGGTGAGGGCAGCTCTGTGGTACTTTGCCATGTCTGTGCCATGAATCAGTCGAGCTGGATAAATGTTTTTCCAAGGACCGCCCCCGTGACGTAACGTTGAAGTGATGATATAAACGGATGTAATGATGCAGCTGACCACCAGAGGGAAGCAAATACAAGATAATTCGACAGAGGATGTTTAAATGGCTGTTTTTTTTACAAATAAAATGGTGAGAAATCAATAATATAATCATGAAAGCATATTTTTTAAGTAATTCTTGGGCTGTTTTTGGGGACTGTCAAGACATGAGAGTTCCTTAAACCAAATACATGAGAGTTCCTTAAAACAAAATACATGGGAGTTCCTTAAACCAAAATACCTGGGAGTTCCTTTAACGAAAAGACATGGGAGTTCCTTTAACCAAAAGACATGGGAGTTCCTTTAACCAAAAGACATGGGAGTTCCTTTAACCAAAAGACATGGGAGTTCCTTTAACCAAAAGACATGGGAGTTCCTTTAACCAAAGTACATATGTGGTCCTTTAACACAGAAACTATAAAACAATGACGTATTACTAAACAGGTCAGATACTGTATACTCACTTCAGGCGGTCTGACAGAATGGTCTTCAGTATGTTCACGTCCAGAGAATACTGATTAGAGACAATGGCATTTAACTCTGAGATTCCATAATTACACAAGATTTTCCATTAGAATAGCCTAACCAATGGCAAGCTGTGGTGATAGGGGACACGGCTCACAGCAAAAGCAATGTGTGTGTGTGTACTGTGGGTGGTGCCTGTCCACACATTACGTCACAGCCTGCTGTACAGTGCAATACGGCAGCAATCAAGTATATAAGAAGACTATTACTTGAATTGGTTTACAGAAGATGAAAATCCTGGTTAAAATAGTGATATTCTGAGGTAAGAAACTTTAACCAACTCTGATAGCTTATGTCCCTGGTGGAGTAAGATTTTCCATACCGTAGTATATCTCACTACTGCTTTGTTATGCATCAGACGTGATCATGTTTCCATTTGCAATTATTGAGTCAATTGTAATTGATTAAAGACCAAATTTACTTAATCTAGATAGCGTGATAAAGGATAATGTGTGTAACATTACCTAGTTAGTATGATAGAGGATCATGTGGGTAACATTTGGAATCAAGAGTCAAAGCCAAAATGAAATAGCTAACATTTAATGGTTGTCAGATGTAATTTGTCAATTTTCAACATTGACTTCCCTGAAACCATTTTTAGTGTGTTCCTGGAGTCCAGGAGTCCTGGACTTTTAATTACACCGGTGAACTTGCTGCACCCAGCTTTATATATTTTCTAAATGTGCTACCATGTTTTATCACTTTCCATTTCGTTTTTGATTTGGATGTTAATATTTATTGCGTGATTAAGATATTGAAAAAATATGAAGCAAATTCTGGAAAGACACTTTTGCAAAACTAGGGATCCTACGATATGCTGAAGGATGTCCTTTTCAATAGTGTTGCATAAACTAGGGATCCTACGATATGCTGAAGGATGTACTTTTCAATAGTGTTGCATAAACTAGGGATCCTACGATATGCTGAAGGATGTCCTTTTTAATAGTGTTGCATAAACTAGGGATCCTACGATATGCTGAAGGATGTCCTTTTCAATAGTGTTGCATAAACTAGGGATCCTACGATATGCTGAAGGATGTCCTTTTCAATAGTGTTGCATAAACTAGGGATCCTACGATATGCTGAAGGATGTCCTTTTCAATAGTGTTGCATAAACTAGGGATCCTACGATATGCTGAAGGATGTCCTTTTCAATAGTGTTGCATAAACTAGGGATCCTACGATATGCTGAAGGATGTCCTTTTCAATAGTGTTGCATAAACTAGGGATCCTACGATATGCTGAAGGATGTACTTTTCAATAGTGTTGCATAAACTAGGGATCCTACGATATGCTGAAGGATGTCCTTTTTAATAGTGTTGCATAAACTAGGGATCCTACGATATGCTGAAGGATGTCCTTTTCAATAGTGTTGCATAAACTAGGGATCCTAAGATATGCTGAAGGATGTCCTTTTTAATAGTGTTGCATAAACTAGGGATCCTACGATATGCTGAAGGATGTCCTTTTCAATAGTGTTGCATAAACTAGGGATCCTACGATATGCTGAAGGATGTCCTTTTCAATAGTGTTGCATAAACTAGGGATCCTACGATATGCTGAAGGATGTCCTTTTCAATAGTGTTGCATAAACTAGGGATCCTACGATATGCTGAAGGATGTCCTTTTCAATAGTGTTGCATAAACTAGGGATCCTACGATATGCTGAAGGATGTCCTTTTTAATAGTGTTGCATAAACTAGGGATCCTACGATATGCTGAAGGATGTCCTTTTCAATAGTGTTGCATAAACTAGGGATCCTACGATATGCTGAAGGATGTCCTTTTCAATAGTGTTGCATAAACTAGGGATCCTACGATATGCTGAAGGATGTCCTTTTCAATAGTGTTGCATAAACTAGGGATCCTACGATATGCTGAAGGATGTCCTTTTCAATAGTGTTGCATAAACTAGGGATCCTACGATATGCTGAAGGATGTACTTTTTAATAGTGTTGCATCGTTGTTTTGAATAGCTGTTATATTGTTAATTGTCATCAACACTTAATAATGTGATTTACATTTACGCTGCACCTATGAATTCTGAGTATTTCTTCATTTCACCCTGGTAACAGATCCTGCATACAGTACAACAATGCCTCCTCCAGGTGTGTGTATGAGTATAATGCAGGAGCGCCACAAGAAAGAGGGTGTTGGGAGTCTTGCCAACCCAGAGAAACACAGCAACCAAGACTTCCAGCAGCTGACGCAATACTGTTTGGCCAGGGGAGTGAGGTACATCGATGAGATGTTCCCCCCAGACCAGAACTCCATTGGTGATGGGCTCCTTTCCCCTGATGACATGAGCAGAGTGGTGTGGTTGAGACCAGCGGTATGACATCACCCAGATCTGCACACATTACAACACAAAGTATTAACTGATTTTAATGTGTAATTATGAATAGAAATGATACATATTAATAGTAGGTGTAATGTGTGCGTTCACTCTTACAGAAAATGGTACAGTATCCAGATTTTATTGTTGATGGACTTTCAAGGTTTGACTTTGGGCAAGGAATGGTTGGTAAGTGGATTTGGTTGTAAGAAAGCGACCACACCATGCCCCCACCATGCCCCCTACCACACCATGCCCCCACCATGCCCCCTACCACACCATGCCCCCACCACACCATGCCCCCACCATGCCCCCTACCACACCATGCCCCCACCACACCATGCCCCCACCATGCCCCCTACCACACCACACCATGCCCCCACCACACCATGCCCCCACCATGCCCCCTACCACACCACACCATGCCCCCACCACACCATGCCCCCACCATGCCCCCTACCACACCATGCCCCCACCACACCATGCCCCCACCACACCATGCCCCCACCATGCCCCCTACCACACCATGCCCCCACCACACCATGCCCCCACCATGCCCCCCACCACACCACGCTCCCACCACACCATGCCATTTGCATTACAAATGTCATGATCTTCATAAACTTGTCATTTTTTAGGAGATTGCTGGTTTCTTGCTTCCATTGGGGCTTTGACATTCCAGAAGGACATCCTGGAACAAGTAGTACCCCTAAAGCAAAGCTTTAAAGAGGATTACTGTGGAATATTCCACTTCAGGGTAAATTACCTCAGGCTCAGTACATTATCTTTGTGAGAAATGCGTTGACCTATTGCAATAACTGTCCTTCTTAAAGGATTTTTAATGTATTGAAAAGGTTCTCAGTGGTATTGAGAACAATTCAATTACCATGAATGACTCTCTATATTTAGGCTACGCCTTCCTCTAGCCATGTAGAGAATAGTCTCTGTAGCAATCATTGTCCTCTCCTCCTATCTTTCAGTTCTGGAGGTTTGGGAGGTGGGTGGACGTTGTGATCGATGACAAGCTACCAACAGTTGACGGCAGGCTCGTTTTCGTTCATTCAAAAACTCCCAATGAGTTTTGGCCCGCCTTGCTGGAGAAAGCCTATGCCAAGTATGTGAACCACATCAGTTATTTATATAAGGAACTTTCTTATATAAAATGAACAAATATCACCTTAATCATCACCTTAATTGTTAATCTTATTTACCTGTCTTCTTCTGGCAGGGTGTGTGGCTCCTACGCAGACATGAATTTAGGGACCCCTGCAGAGGCTATGATGGACTTCACTGGAGGGGTTCACATCACATTCAAGCTCACCGACGCTCCATCAAATCTGTGGGACCTCCTGTTCAGAGCTGTCCAATCCAAGTCTCTGATGGGGTGTAACACACCTCAAGAGGTGAGCAGCACTACCACCCCCTGAAACACCATGATGAGCCTTCAAACAAACCAGGTTGTAGAGCAGAAATGCTGTGATAAGTTATCATGCACCGATGTCAAGATATATGATAAATGACCATGAATCATGCACCGATGTCAAGATATATGAGGATGTGAGTTATTGAGCGTAGTTGAAGTCAAGACTTGTCCTTTAACATCCCGTAACACTCAAGATATATGAGAATATGATAAGTTACCATGAATCATGCACCGATGTCAAGATATATGAGGATATGAGTTATTGAGCGTAGCTGAAGTCAAGACTTGTCCTTTAACATCTCGTAACAAGACATTAAGGTTGTGTTCATATCGTGTCCTATTTTGTGACTGAAACCTTTGTTCTGTTACGGTCCAATTACTTCACTTTATAATACCTATAATAACCTGTGTCTATTGTTCTGTAGGAAACATCAGCGAACACGGTGGCACCCAACGGATTAGTGAGAGGTCATGCCTACGCCGTCACAGGAGTTAAACAGGTGCTGTATGGAACTAACAATCTGAGAGAAATGCTTTGGAGCTGATATCTTTTGGCCATATGCTCTCTTTCCTTTATTGCCAAGAAAAAAACATTGTTTGCTTTGTCAGAATAGAGCCAACTATTTACTTTAGTTCCACCTGGAGGGAAATGGGAGAGGAAGTGTGGTATAATTCTGCCATGAACAATTTACCCTATCACTGTGTAGCGAACTTGAGTTGGTCTCGTGGTCTTGTGATGAGGTAGCCTTGCCTGAAACTTCTAAATTAGTGCCAGCATTCGGTCCGCTATGGAATTCCTCTTGGTCTAATGGTCAAGATGTTGGTTTGTCCCATCGGGGATGCAGATTCATTTCCTGCTCTGAGATTACAGCTGGTGTTCATTCTGGTTTCTTCCACAGGTCATGAGCAAAGGCAGGCCAGTGAATCTGATCCGCCTCTTCAACCCCTGGGGCCGGGGAGAGTGGAAGGGAGGCTGGAGCGATAAGTATGAACGAGCTATTCACAATAGATAACTTTGTTTCTTAGATTCTTCCTCAGTATTGTGACGGCCCTGAATTTCCTGAACCGTCTCAGTGCTTCTCCTTCTAATAGGGCGCTATTAAGTGTAATTGTTCTGTTTTGCTGTATCAACAGTATAGTCTACATACTTTGTTTATATATACTACCGGTCAAAAGTTTTACAACACCTACTCATTCAAGGTTTTTATTTTATTTATACTATTTTATACATTGTAAAACAATAGTGAAGACATCAACACACTCAAATAACAGATATGGAATCATGTAGTAACAAAATCTAATCAAACATATATTTTATATTTGAGATTCTTCAAATAGACACCCTTTGCCTTGATGACAGCTTTGCACACTCTTGGCATTCTCTCAACCAGCTTCACCTGGAATGCTTTTCCAACAATCTTGAAGGAGTTCGCACATATGCTGAGCACTTGTTGGCTGCTTTTCCTTCACTCTGCGGTCCGACTCATCCCAAACCATTTCAATTGGGTTGAAGTTGGGTGACTGTGGAGGCCAGGTCATCTGATGCAGCACTCTATCACTCTCGTTCTTGGTAGAATAGCCCTTACACAGCCTGGAGGTGTATTGGGTCATTGTCCTGTTGAAAAACAAATGATAGTCCCACTAAGCGCAAAACAGATGGGATGGTGTATCACTGCAGAATGCTGTGGTAGCCATTCTGGTTAAGTGTACATAGAATTCTAAATAAAAATCACAGACATCGTCAACAGCAAAGCACCCCTACACCATAACACCTCCTCTTCCATGTTTTACATGGGGAAATACACATGCGGAGATCATCCGTTCACCTACTCTGTGTCTTACAAAGACATGGTGGTTGGAGCCAAAAATCTCCAATTTGGACTAAAGACAAATTTCCACCGTCTAATGTCCATTGCTTGTGTTTTTTGGCTCAAGAAAGTCCCTTATTCTTATTGGTGTACTTTAGTAGTAGTTTCTTTGCAGCAGTTTGACCATGAAGGCCTGATTCACAGTCTCCTCTGAACAGTTGATGTTGAGTTGTCTGAACTCTGTGAAGCATTTATTTGGGCTGCAATTTCTGAGGCTGGTATGAACATATGAATGTATCCTCTGCAGCAGAGGTAACTCTGGGTCTTCATTTCCTGTGGAGGTCCTCATGAGAGCAAGTTTCATCACAGCGCTTGATGGTTTTTGCGACTGCACTTGAAGAAACTTTCAAAGTTCTTGACATTTTCCGTATTGACTGACCTTCATGTCTTAAATTAATGATGGACTGTTGTTTTTCTTTACTTATTTGAGCTGTTCTTGCGATAATATGGACTTGGTCTTTTACCAAAACAGGGCTATCTTCTGTATAACACCCCTACTTTGTCACAACACAACTGATTGGCTCAAATGCATTAAGAAGGAAAGAAATTCCACAAATTAACTCTTAAGAAATTAATTGAAATGCATTCCAGGTTACTACCTCATGAATCCTCAGTATGTACATGTTGTGGCCAATAATTCTGATTCTGTTACACTTTATTGAAAAGGCACTTTTGTATTGATATCTTCAGTGTTATAAATAAAAAAAACTGAAATGGACATAACATTAGTTATAACACTGTAAACATCACCGTTCAATCATGAATATCTTGATGTGATAATGATCCACAAACCCAAATGATTTTGGTACTGAAAGTGACATGGCTTTAGCTCAGAGTGACTGCGATGTCATCACACCCATTGTCTTCGACAGGTCGTTTTATGAAATGACAGCTAATCTCCCTTACCCTTTTTTTAAATTTTTTATACAGTGTATTCGGAAGTCACTCACAAGCAGCCAGAGCGTTAAAGCTTTTACATTTTTGTCTCTCGGCCACCTAGTCTCTGGAGTACTACCACTAACTAACCAGTGGCCTTACCGCATCCAAACTATTGACATGATGTTTGTTCTTCAATCAGGTCTTCCATGTGGCAAACAGTGAGTCCTGACGATCGGAAGATGTGTCTGTCAGTGAAAGAGGATGGGGAATTCTGGTAAACCATATATAATGCAGAAATGTTTTCTATATTTTGTTGTAAGCGATTAACACGTACAGTGTCAGTACACATTTATACTGATATTTCAATACCAGAACCAATTCACAATTTTGGTTGTCTTCTCAGGATGACAATGGAAGACTTCTGTAGGCACTTCACAGATGTGACTATCTGCTGTATGTGCCCTGATTTTCTTGACGGCAACTCTAAAGGTCTTTGGACACACTCCTTACATGATGGCAGATGGGTTGCAGGAACCACTGCTGGTGGTTGCATGAATTTCCCAGGTAAATTACATCTTGATTGAAAGGTTTTGCTTTCAACAAGGAATTATTTGCAGTTGATGACTATAAATTTACCAGAATTTACCGTCAACATGTCCATATTTTTTTGTCTCCCAGACAGTTTCTGGACAAATCCCCAGTATCGGGTGAAGATTGAGAGATTAGACAAGGACTGCTCTGAGACACAGGGGGACAACAATATGTTGGTATCTCTGATGCAGAAGCCTGACAAGAGAAACAGACGCCTGGTCAAAATTCTCCACATCGGCATCAACATCTTCGAGGTCAGTGCTCTTCTTTGGTGCCTTTTGCTATGTTATATACTGTAGTTTATCTCATCTTTATCCCCCCGAAAACATGTAGAGATTGAAGCAAAGCTATGTGCTTCCTCTGAGGACTTTGTTACAGGTAGCACTGTTATTGTGCCATAAACTGTCACGTCAGTAGTGTACGTAAAACGGGAGATCTCTTTGTAAGGTCCTCTTACGTATGTTGGCACTGTGCAGTTCTCAATGCAAATATGCCCATTTGTGAACCAACATGTAGGTTGATATCCCAGAACAATACATTCAACTGGCCCAGGTATGCTATTGTTCCTGCAGTTTAATGTCTTTGTTTTACTTTCTAACAGGTGCCTGCCCAAGTAAGTCACTTTTAAAAATACATTTCACAAATAACGTTATAAAAGTTAGAGCGGCCACTAGACTACCTGGCCAATATAATGGATCATCACATGTGGTAGAACTGGTTTCAAGGTCCAGATTTGAATTGGAAATGATCTGCAGTCTTATGTAAAACATTTTATGATTGTGATCTCAGTTCAAAGGACAGAGGGGGAAGTTTCCTGCCATCTTCTTCAGCAACAATGTGCCTGTCGCCCAATCGAAGAAGTACCTGAACGCTCGGACAGTGGTGCTGTTCTGCAGGCTGAAACCTGGTGAATACCTGATCGTGCCATCATCCTTCAACCCAAACGAAACCGCCTCCTTCATCCTGTCCATCCTCTCCAAGGCAGAGACCCACATCCAGTAAGCACAGCCCCCCCCCCCCCATTCATAATAAAAGGGGTTGTTTATCCAAGTTACACCATTTCATATTGGTTTCCTTACAAATAAAGTTAGTTTAAGATGATTTGAACATAATGCGTGAAAAATATATCCAAAGCATGGATTGCGGTCCTAGCTTATCCATTGATTGCTTTCAGGGAAACCAAAATGTAATTTTGTAACTTGGGTGAACTATACCCTTAATTAATGTCACATTTTTTTTGTTTTTACAGTCAGTGATCATAGCAAACATTATGACCGGGATTCAATCCGTTTGCGCCTGTAAACAATGCACCAAAGGTCATTTTCAATTGAGCAAATATCTGCAATGTTTTACTGTGAATGCAATCTCTGCGAACGCTGTAACTTTGCCTTTAAAAATCTGCATTATCGACAACCGGTGACGAGATTGAATCCTGGCCTTAGGTTCACTATGATTTCTGTTTTCCTGGGTTCACTATGATTTCTGTTTTCCTGGGTTCACTATGATTTCTGTTTTCCTGGGTTCACTATGATTTCTGTTTTCCTGGGTTCACTATGATTTCTGTTTTCATGGGTTCACTATGATTTCTGTTTTCCTGGGTTCACTATGATTTCTGTTTTCATGGGTTCACTATGATTTATGTTTTCATGGGTTCACTATGATTTATGTCTTCCTGGGTTCACTATGATTTCTGTTTTCCTGGGTTCACTATGATTTCTGTTTTCCTGGGTTCACTATGATTTATGTTTTCCTGGGTTCACTATGATTTATGTTTTCCTGGGTTCACTATGATTTATGATTTCCTGGGTTCACTATGATTTATGTCTTCCTGGGTTCACTACGATTTATGTTTTCCTGGGTTCACTATGATTTATGTCTTCCTGGGTTCACTATGATTTATGTTTTCCTGGGTTCACTATGATTTATGTCTTCCTGGGTTCACTATGATTTATGTTTTCCTAACAGAAACAAAACAGTGTTCATTTTTTTCCTCAGTGAAAATTCAATTGACCAGGAAACTGTGGAAATCCCCAAGGTATTTAAGGAAAACCTTATTTCATCCCACATATGTAGATATTGAGGGAATCCCCAAGGTATTTAAGGTGACCCGTGTATTTCTATTTATCTTCTAATATTGTCTTCTTTTTTAATATCTTATATTTCATTTTTTTAGCCCATGCCTACCCACAATAGAGCAGATATGGACAACAAACAAACTCTGTTTCGGCAATATTCTGATCAGGCAAGTTCCCAATATTTTTCATTTGAACACAAAATAAGACAATGTGAAAATAAAACACTTAAACTAATAAAAATGATAGCATTTGAGAATATTACTACTTTTTAACAATTGTTAAATTATATATATATATATATATATATATATATATATATATATATAATTTATATATATATAAAATCAATAACATTCGTTTTATTTTTACTGAAAAGTTTGAGGAGGTGGACGCTGAACAGCTCCAGAGGATTCTAAATGAAACTCTCCTCCAAGGTATGTAGAGAGAAAATCAATCACCATGGAGATTCCCAGTCATTTGTGACCAGAAGCAGGAGTTTGAACAGACATACATTAGTTGTGATGAGATCAGAATCACACACAAGGATACGGTGGGTGTTTGGTGAACAATGTGTTGCTTGGTGGTATCTGTAGGATTTGTTTTCTAATGTACCACCTTTTCCCATGTTATACAGGAAATACAAAGAAAACACAAGGCTTCAGCTTGGAGTCCTGTCGCAGCATGGTGGCATTAATGGATGTATCCTTCATGAGCTTAGTGACAGTCTCCCATGATGTTTTCTGTCGTGAAACACCTTGAACAGTATTTTACAAGAGTACATTGTTCAAAACTCCCATGTAGCAGTAAAATCTGTGAATGAATGTATGAGTTTTTGCAATGATCCTTCGGCCCTGTTTATAGCTGGTGCTAACATGCACCCTTTGTCCTGATTGTGCCCACATTTGTAGACAGGTATATACTATCAAAAGACACACTGGGATCTGACAGTGATCAGATCTTCCTCACCACCTCCGGATGTGTCTGGATATCCTTCAAATGTAGACGGATCTGGACAGTGAAACCATTTAAAATCATAATAATCCTGCCTTCTTAAATAATTGACATGTGGCACCATTGACTTTATGACATCAATATGTGTTTTAAAATAAATAACTGCATATTATTTGGAAAGAATATCAGTCAAATAATTAGTGTACAGGGAGGGACAGGGAAAATCTAGTCTCAATGCAGAAACAGTGGACAGGTAAGAGACAATAACATTCCACTGGGTACAAACTGGATAAATCAACATCATTTGTCAATGTATTGTGACGTGGAATCAATGTGGAAAATACTTTCGATTTAAAAAAAGTCAGTTGCACTGTTATTTTGAGGGTCACATTTCCATAGGATTGTGTCATCATGGTAACCAAATTTCAACATAGACAAACCTCGTATTCAATATTTTCAATTTGTTTTCATAAAAAAAAAAGTCAGATCTTCAACGTAATATCCACTGTTACAAAAAAACAATAGGATGGGCAGCACCTCCTACTGGAGAGTTGATCTCACTACAGCACCTCCTACTGGAGAGTTGATCTGTCTACAGCACCTCCTACTGGAGAGTTGATCTGTCTACAGCACCTCCTACTGGAGAGTTGATCTGTCTACAGCACCTCCTACTGGAGAGTTGATCTGTCTATAGCACCTCCTACTGGAGAGTTGATCTGTCTACACCACCTCCTACTGGAGAGTTGATCTGTCTACAGCACCTCCTACTGGAGAGTTGATCTCACTACAGCACCTCCTACTGGAGAGTTGATCTATCTACAGCACCTCCTACTGGAGAGTTGATCTGTCTACAGCACCTCCTACTGGAGAGTTGATCTATCTACAGCACCTCCTACTGGAGATACAGCACCTCCTACTGGAGAGTTGATCTGTCTACAGCACCTCCTACTGGAGAGTTGATCTGTCTACAGCACCTCCTACTGGAGAGTTGATCTGTCTACAGCACCTCCTACTGGAGAGTTGATCTGTCTACAGCACCTCCTACTGGAGAGTTGATCTATCTACAGCACCTCCTACTGGAGATACAGCACCTCCTACTGGAGAGTTGGTCTACAGCACCTCCTACTGGAGATACAGCACCTCCTACTGGAGAGTTGGTCTACAGCACCTCCTACTGGAGATACAGCACCTCCTACTGGAGAGTTGATCTATCTACAGCACCTCCTACTGGAGAGTTGATCTATCTACAGCACCTCCTACTGGAGATACAGCACCTCCTACTGGAGAGTTGATCTGTCTACAGCACCTCCTACTGGAGATACAGCACCTCCCACTGGAGAGTTGATCTGTCTACAGCACCTCCTACTGGAGAGCTGATCTATCTACAGCTACCCGTTGGTCTACCATTCAGGGTTATAACCAAGCCCTGCTTATCAAATCAAATTTGATTGGTTGTGTATACAGATTTTGCAGATGTTATCACGTCTGTCGCAAAATGCTTGTGTTCCTAGCTCCTACAGTGCAGTACTACCTAACTAAATGCTTATGTTCCTGGCTCCAACAGTGCAGTAATACCTAACTAAATGCTTATGTTCCTGGCTCCAACAGTGCAGTAATACCTAACTAAATGCTTATGTTCCTGGCTCCAACAGTGCAGTAATACCTAACATTACACAACAATACACGCAGACCTCAAAACATAAAGAAAATAATTAAGAGTCAGAGTCCAGAATATAAATATATTTGTACATATTTTGTTACGTTACAGCCTTATTCAAACATTTATAAAAAAAAAAACATTTCCTCAGCAATCTACTCACAATACCCCATAATGACAAAGCGAAAACACATTCTTAGTAATTTTTGCTATTAAAATTTTTGTTATTATAAAATAAAAACCTATTTCCATAAGTATTCAGACCCTTTGCTATGAGACTCAAAATTGAGCTCAGGTGCATCCTGTTTCCATTAACCATCCTTGAGATGTTTCTACAACTTGATTGGAGTCCACCTGTAGTAAATTCAATTGATTTGACATGATTTGGAAAGGCACACACCTGTCTATATAAGTTCCCACAGTTGACAGTGCATGTCGGCTACCAGCTGGTACTCTTCCCTGCACCTTAGAGACTGCTGCCCTATGTACATAGTCAATGAACACTGCACACTTTAATAATGTTTACATACTGTTTTACCCACTTCATATTTTTATACTGTATTCTAGTCAAGGCTCATCCAAGAAAACTATTCATACAGTGGCTTGCGAAAGTATTCACCCCCCTTGGGATTTTTCCTATTGGGTTGCCCTACAACCTGGAATTAAAATACATTTTTGGGGGGGTTTGTATCATTTAATTTACACAACAAGCCTGCCACTTTGAAGATGCAAAATACAAACAAGAAATACGACAAAAAAACAGAACTTGAGTGTGCATAACTATTCACCCCCCCAAAGTCAACACTTTGTAGAGCTACCTTTTGCAGCAATTACATCTGCAAGTCTCTTGGGGTATGTCTTTATAAGCTTGGCACATCTAGCCACTGGAATTTTGGCCCATTCTTCAAGGCAAAACTGCTCCAGCTCCTTCAAGTTGGATGGGTGCACAGCAATCTTCAAGTCATACCACAGATTCTCAATTGGATTGAGGTCTGTGCTTTGACAAGGCCATTCCAAGACATTTACATTTTTCCCATTAAACCACTCGAGTGTTGCTTTAGCAGTATGCTTAGGGTCATTGTCCTGCTGGAGAGTGAACCACCATCCCAGTCTCAATCTCTGGAAGACTGAGGTTTCCCTCAAGAATTTCCCTGTATTTAGCGCCATCCATCATTCCTTCAATTCTGACCAGTTTTCCAGTCCCTGCTGATGAAAAACATCCCCACAGCATGATGCTGCTACCACCATGCTTCACTGTGGGGATGTTGTCCTCGGGGTGATGAGAGGTGTTGGGTTTGCGTAGACATAGCCTTTCCCTGATGGCCAAAAAGCTAAATTTTAGTCTCATCTGACAAGAGTATCTTCTTCCATATGTTTGGGGAGTCTCTCAAATGCATTTTGGCGAACACCAAACGTGTTTGCTCATTTTTTTTCTTTAAGCAATGTTTTTTTTCTGGCCACTCTTCTGTAAAGCCCAGCTCTGTGGATTGTACGGCTATGGACGGATACTCCATTCTCCGCTGTGGAGCTTTGCAACTCCTTCAGGGTTATCTTTGGAATCTTTGTTTCCTCTCTGATTATAATGCCCTCCTTGCCTGGTCCGTGAGTTTTGGTCGGCGGCCTTCTCTTGGCAGGTTTGTTGTGGTGCCATATTCTTTCAATTAATGTTTTTTTATTTTTTATAAAAAAAAATGGATTTAATGGTGCTCCGTGGGATGTTCAAAGTTTCTGATGTTTTTTTATAACCCAACCCTGATCTGTACTTCTCCACATCTTTCTCCCTGACCTGCTTGGAGAGCTCCTTGGTCTTCATGGTGCCGCTTGCTTGGTGATGCCCCTTGCTTAGTGGTGTTTCAGACTCTGGGGCCTTTCAGAGCAGGTGTATATATACTAAGATCATGTGACAGATCATGTGACACTTAAATAAAGTCCACCTGTGTGCAATCTAACTAATTATGTGACTTCTGAAGGTAATTGGTTGCACCAGATCTTATTTAGGGGCTTCATAGCAAAAGGGATGAATACATATGCACGCACCACTTTTCCGTTTTTTATTTTCGATACTTTTTTGAAACAAATCATTTTTAAATTTCACTTCACCAATTTGGACTATTTTGTGTATGTCCATTACATGAAATCCAAATTAAAATCCATTTAAATTACAGGTTGTAATGCAACAAAATAGGAAAAATGCCAAGAGGGATGAATTTTTTAGCAAGGCACTGCAGTTGGTGGAACTAACATAAAACAGACCACATAACTAAACACATGGCTTAAGCCCATTACAGGGCAAAATGTACAAACTTTTTATATTTTGCCTTTGTAGATTTCATTAACCTTTCCTTCTTCAGACATCAATCACTGGAAAACTGAACAGTGCTGAATTTCTACATCTATGGAGAAAAGTTACCGTGTACAAGGTAAATTAATTAGCAAGTGTGGTAAAAGGTTATTAAACAACTAATTACTAGTTCAGATTTTTCCAGAATACAAATGACCTGAAAATATTCATATTTTCTAATATTTTCCAGGATATCTTCTTACGTTCAGATGTGAACCGTTCCGGAATGTTATCATTGAGTCAACTGAGGAACGCAATCATCGCTTCAGGTAACTTTTGGCTAGACCAACAAACAGGGCCTGCCACTGACCTTAGATAACAGTACCTGCTTACAGGGACTAATGTAAAAATCTGATCACCTAACTAGCAATCTCCGACTGACATCAACGCATGATTGAAGAGTTAGGACTGTCAAATTAGGATGAGCAGATGGATTAAAGTAACCTCTGTCATTACGACTAAACAGCAGTCTGTTTGATGCTCAATAGTTTAAAGTTTTATATTAGTCGCATGTATATGGGATACACATGGTATACACCGTCCAACGAAATGCTTAGTTGCAGGTTCCTTCTGGACATGCAACAATAATAAGAAATAAGAAAAGATAAGAAAACCAACATAAAGTAAATGACAGTAGAATAGAATAAACAGTTTAGCATAAGTACAATACTGGAAGGCACAATTTGTAGTCCAATATTTACACATGGTTTGGGGAAGGAGGAATTGGGGGGCAAGTGTTTAAATTGTGCAGTATTTAGCAATCATAATGAGTCTGGTCGCAGCAGTTGTAATGTGTGTGTAGCGTGTGATGTGTGTGTGTGTGTGTGTGTGCGCGTGTGTTCTACGGTGCAGAGAATCATAGCAGATGGTCAGTCCTGTTACTGTTAGAATCATAGCAGATGGTCAGTCCTGTTACTGTTAGAATCATAGCAGATGGTCAGTCCTGTTACTGTTAGAATCAGAGCAGATGGTCAGTCCTGTTACTGTTAGAATCATAGCAGATGGTCAGCCCTGTTAGAATCAGAGCAGATGGTCAGTCCTGTTACTGTTAGAATCATAGCAGATGGTCAGTCCTGTTACTGTTAGAATCATAGCAGATGGTCAGTCCTGTTACTGTTAGAATCATAGCAGATGGTCAGTCCTGTTACTGTTAGAATCATAGCAGATGGTCAGCCCTGTTAGAATCAGAGCAGATGGTCAGTCCTGTTACTGTTAGAATCATAGCAGATGGTCAGTCCTGTTACTGTTAGAATCATAGCAGATGGTCAGTCCTGTTACTGTTAGAATCATAGCAGATGGTCAGTCCTGTTACTGTTAGAATCATAGCAGATGGTCAGTCCTGTTACTGTTAGAATCAGAGCAGATGGTCAGTCCTGTTAGAATCATAGCAGATGGTCAGTCCTGTTACTGTTAGAATCATAGCAGATGGTCAGTCCTGTTACTGTTAGAATCAGAGCAGATGGTCAGTCCTGTTAGAATCATAGCAGATGGTCAGTCCTGTTACTGTTAGAATCATAGCAGATGGTCAGTCCTGTTACTGTTAGAATCAGAGCAGATGGTCAGCCCTGTTACTGTTAGAATCATAGCAGGTGGTCAGTCCTGTTACTGTTAGAATCATAGCAGATGGTCAGTCCTGTTACTGTTAGAATCATAGCAGATGGTCAGTCCTGTTACTGTTAGAATCAGAGCAGATGGTCAGTCCTGTTAGAATCATAGCAGATGGTCAGTCCTGTTACTGTTAGAATCAGAGCAGATGGTCAGTCTTGTTAGAATCAGAGCAGATGGTCAGTCCTGTTAGAATCATAGCAGATGGTCAGTCCTGTTATTGTTAGAATCAGAGCAGATGGTTAGTCCTGTTAGAATCATAGCAGATGGTCAGTCCTGTTACTGTTAGAATCATAGCAGATGGTCAGTCCTGTTACTGTTAGAATCAGAGCAGATGGTCAGTCCTGTTAGAATCATAGCAGATGGTCAGTCCTGTTACTGTTAGAATCATAGCAGATGGTCAGTCCTGTTACTGTTAGAATCATAGCAGATGGTCAGTCCTGTTACTGTTAGAATCAGAGCAGATGGTCAGTCCTGTTACTGTTAGAATCATAGCAGATGGTCAGTCCTGTTACTGTTAGAATCATAGCAGGTGGTCAGTCCTGTTACTGTTAGAATCATAGCAGATGGTCAGTCCTGTTAGAATCATAGCAGATGGTCAGTCCTGTTAGAATCAGAGCAGATGGTCAGTCCTGTTACTGTTAGAATCAGAGCAGATGGTCAGTCCTGTTACTGTTAGAATCATAGCAGATGGTCAGTCCTGTTAGAATCATAGCAGATGGTCAGTCCTGTTAGAATCATAGCAGATGGTCAGTCCTGTTACTGTTAGAATCATAGCAGATGGTCAGTCCTGTTACTGTTAGAATCAGAGCAGATGGTCAGTCCTGTTAGAATCATAGCAGATGGTCAGTCCTGTTATTGTTAGAATCATAGCAGATGGTCAGTCCTGTTACTGTTAGAATCATAGCAGGTGGTCAGTCCTGATACTGTCAGAATCATAGCAGATGGTCAGTCCTGTTACTGTTAGAATCATAGCAGATGGTCAGTCCTGTTACTGTTAGAATCAGAGCAGATGGTCAGTCCTGTTAGAATCATAGCAGATGGTCAGTCCTTTTACTGTTAGAATCATAGCAGATGGTCAGTCCTGTTACTGTTAGAATCATAGCAGATGGTCAGTCCTGTTACTGTTAGAATCATAGCAGATGGTCAGTCCTGTTACTGTTAGAATCATAGCAGATGGTCAGTCCTGTTACTGTTAAAATCAGAGCAGATGGTCAGTCCTGTTACTGTTAGAATCATAGCAGATGGTCAGTCCTGTTACTGTTAGAATCATAGCAGATGGTCAGTCCTGTTACTGTTAGAATCAGAGCAGATGGTCAGTCCTGTTACTGTTAGTATAATAGCAGATGGTCAGTCCTGTTACTATTAGAATCAGAGCAGATGGTCAGTCCTGTTACTGTTAGAATCATAGCAGATGGTCAGTCCTGTTACTGTTAGAATCATAGCAGATGGTCAGTCCTGTTACTGTTAGAATCATAGCAGATGGTCAGTCCTGTTACTGTTAGAATCATAGCAGATGGTCAGTCCTGTTACTGTTAGAATCAGAGCAGATGGTCAGTCCTGTTACTGTTAGAATCATAGCAGATGGTCAGTCCTGTTACTGTTAGAATCATAGCAGATGGTCAGTCCTGTTACTGTTTGAATCATAGCAGATGGTCAGTCCTGTTACTGTTAGAATCAGAGCAGATGGTCAGTCCTGTTAGAATCATAGCAGATGGTCAGTCCTTTTACTGTTAGAATCATAGCAGATGGTCAGTCCTGTTACTGTTAGAATCATAGCAGATGGTCAGTCCTGTTACTGTTAGAATCATAGCAGATGGTCAGTCCTGTTACTGTTAGAATCATAGCAGATGGTCAGTCCTGTTACTGTTAGAATCATAGCAGATGGTCAGTCCTGTTAGCGTTAGAATCATAGCAGATGGTCTGTCCTGCAGCGGTCAGTCTAGCAGGTGGTCAGTCTTGCAGCGGTCAGTCTAGCAGGTGGTCAGTCCTGCAGCGGTCAGTCTAGCAGGTGGTCAGTCCTGCAGCGGTCAGTCTAGCAGGTGGTCAGTCCTGCAGCGGTCAGTCTAGCAGGTGGTCAGTCCTGCAGCGGTCAGTCTAGCAGGTGGTCAGTCCTGCAGCGGTCAGTCTAGCAGGTGGTCAGTCCTGCAGCGGTTGAATTTGGAGAGAATCTAAGGTGGCCACATATCTACAGCAGCCTTAGGAAGTAGCGACTCTGTTGCGCCCTCTTGACAAGAGTGGTGGTGTTATTGGTTTATGTCAAGTACTCAGTGATGTGGACGACGTGGAACATAAAACTTCTGATTCTCTACTTCAGTCCCGTTGATGCGCATGTTCCCTCCTCTGCTTCACGAAGTCAACAATCAACTCATTTACTTTTTCTGACATTGAGGGAGAGGTTGTTGTCCTGGCACCACAATGCCAGTTCACTTACCTCCTACCTATAGGCTGACTTGTCGCTGTTGGTTATCAGGCATACAACCGTGGTGTCGTCAGCAAACTTGATGATGGAGTTTGTGTCGTGCAATGCCACACAGTGGGTGAACAGGGAGAGTCAGTGTGGAGGAGGTGTTTCTTCCAATCCTCGCAGCCTGTTGTCTGCCCATCATGAAATCCAGGATCCAGTTACATTCGGTGTTGTCCAGACCCCTGGCTCTGAGCTTCGTGTCGCGTTTGGAGGTAGAAAGAGTGTTGAATGCTGAACTATAGTCAATGAACAGCTTTCTCACGTAGGTGTTTCTCTTGTCCAGATGTGTTACAGCCGCGTGAATAGCGATGGACATGGTATCTTCTGTGGATTTGTTGGAGCGGTAGGCAAATTGGAGTGGGTCCAGTGTGCCTGGCACGCTGGCTTTGATGTAGGCCATTACCAGCCTCTCAAAGCACTTCATTAGGACTGGGGTGAGCGCAACAGAGTTATAGTCATTGGGCACCTTGTTTTTCTTTGGGCACTGGGACGATGGTGGTCTCCTTGAAGCAAGGTGGGGAATACAGCCTGGGACAGGAACAGGTTGAAGGTGTCCGAGAAGACACCCGATAAGTGGTCAACACACACTCTGAGGACGCGGCCAGGGATGCCTTTTGGGCCGGAGGCTTTGTGAGTATTCACTCTTTTGCGAGTTTTCTTCACGTCATTCTCGGTGATAGAAAGACCCTGGTTGTTCGAAGCAGCGAGAGTCTTCCTGGATGGCTCTCCATCTTTTTAGCCTAGCTTGGAGTCCCCCAGCGATTAGACATTAGCCATCAGGATACTAGGAAGAGGAGGTCGTGTAGCCCGTCTTTTTAGCCTAGCTTGGAGTCCCTCAGAGATTAGACATTAGCCATCAGGATGCTAGGAAGAGGAGGTCGTGTAGCCACTGTTTACATCCTAGCTTGGAGTCCCCCAGCGATTAGACATTAGCCATCAGGATGCTAGGAAGAGGAGGTCGTGTAGCCACTGTTTACATCCTAGCTTGGAGTCCCCCAGCGATTAGACATTAACCATCAGGATGCTAGGAAGAGGAGGTCATGTAGCCACTGTTTACATCCTAGCTTGGAGTCCCCCAGCGATTAGACATTAGCCATCAGGATGCTAGGAAGAGGAGGACATGTAGCCAGTCTTTCTAGCTTGGGATCCCCCTCTTCTTCGTCACCAGCAGGTAAGCCCATGTGCGGGAAACAATGGAGCGAATGTAATATAGAGATAAGAGATAAAAGTGTGTAGCTTCTGATTCATGATCCAGAGTACTTTTTCGTTCCTAGGAAATTATTGCACAAACATTCTGAGCCAAAAACAATGAGTAATTCATGTAAGAATAGCCACAAAAAAAAGCAAAGTTGAGCAGGAACCGTCAAAACACGCGCCCTCCTCAGGGCCGACATCTTAATACCTGTGGAATAACTGTGGCATAAAAGTGTTGGGTGTCCTCCACAGGGGTCAGGCTGAGTGACAGTCTGCTGAACCTCATTGCTCTGCGCTACGGTGGATCTTCTGGAAACATCAGCCTGGAGAGTTTCATCAGCCTCGTTCTACGCGTGGACCGCATGGCCAGTAAGTCCACAGCTTAAATAAAAAGGGGACCCGTTTTTATTTCACTGGGATTTTACATTTTCCATCAGTGGCATTCTATTGACCGTGTACAGTTAGGCTTTCATGGCGCTCACAGGATCATCCCTAGTTAGTTTGCGAGATGAGTGTTTGAAGCCATGGCCTTTGTATTATTTCCCGAAATTGCAAATAGTGTAATTCATGCCCCTTTCAACAGAAATATTCAGACAACTCAACGAGGGAGGGGCCATATCTCTTCGAGACAATGAGGTAATAAACTGTTAATAATGCACCAGGGACTTTCAACTCTGACCCTGCAGTGTTAGGTGTGCAGGCTTTCACTCCAGCCCTGCAGTAAACACACCTGATACAGTTAATCAGGGTCCAGACTGAAGACCATAATCGTCTGAACATTTTGCATCAGGTGTGTTAGAGCTGGGCTGTGCTGGGCTGGGCTGGAACACAAGCCCTAAAGCCTTGCTTCCATTGGTCTAAATCGCAGCTAACCATCCGATGATTGATTGTAAAACAACATAAAACGCTGCCTTAACCAAAGGTCACATGTGTGTGCAAAGCACATACTCTTATCTGAGAGATGCGAGATAGTGCAAAACTGTCATCAAGACAAAAAAAAGGGTGGCTATTTGAAGAATCTGAAATATAAATGATATATTGATTTGTTTAACACTTTCTTGGCCACTAGGTGATTCCATATGTGTTATTTCATAGTTGTGATGTCTTCATTATTATTCTACAATGTAGAAAATAGTTAAAATAAAGAAAAACCCTTTAAATGAGTACAGTAGGTGTCCAAACTTTTGACTGGTACTGTATATACACAGAAAAGTATGTGGACATCCCTTCAAAATAATGGACAAGCCTAACATCACCATGCGCTATACCAGGCGTCGGCTGGAGTGGTGTTAAGCTCGTCGCCATTGGAAATGTGTTTTCTGGAGTGATAAATCACACTTCAATCAATCACATTGATTTATAAAGCCCTTTTTACATCAGCAGATGACAAAGTTTTTAAACAAAAACCCAGCCTAAAACCCCAAACAGCAAGCAAGCAATGCAATGCATCTAGCAAGTCCGATGGATGAATCGGTGTTTGGCGGATGCCAGTAGAACTCTTCCTGCCCCAGTGCATAGTGCCAACTGTAAAGTTTGGTGGAGGAGGAATAATGCTCTGGTGCTGTTTTTTATGGTTCAGTCTAGGTCCCAGTGAAGGGAAATCTTAATGCTACAGATTACAATGACATTCAAGACAATTCTGTTCTTCCAACTTTGTGGCAACAATTTGGGGAAGGCCCTTTGGTGTTTCAGCATGACAATTCCCACTTGCACAAAGCGAGTTCCATACAGAAATGGTTTGTCAGTGTGGAAGAACTTGACTGGCGTGCACAGAGCCCTGACCTCAACTGACCTTAACCTTTATTTACAGAACCCTGACCTTTAAACTTTATTTAACTAGGCAAGTCAGTTATGAACAAATTATTATTTACAATGACGGCCTAGGAACAGTGGGTTATCTGCCTTGTTCAGGGGTAGAACGACAGATTTTTACCTTGTCAGCTCGGGGATTTGATTTAGCACCCTTTCGGTTACTGGCCCAATGCTCTATCCACTCGGCTACCTGCCACCCCATATAAAAATCCTTCCCATAAGAGTGGAGGCTGTTATAGCAGAAAAGTGGGGGGACCAACTTCATATTAATGCCCGTGATTTTGAAATGAGATGTTCGACAAAGCAGGTGTCCACATACTTTTGGTCACGTAGTGTAAGAACCTGAAATACACTGTCTGAGATGCAGTTATCCAGAAAAACTTTAGCAATGTGTTAAGATGGAATTTCATTGTTTATATTTTATATGACTAATGAACGTGTTAGTCAAATCTCACTGTTGTTTTTTTTCTTCCTTTTTCTTCCAGTGGATGTACATCACTATGTATGCATAAACTACAGACCAAATAGGATGGACAGAAGACCGTTAGAATCGTAAAGTTTGAAAAAGTTCTACGGCGGTGCTTTGCTGGACAAATCAATAAACTTCTCTGCGACAATTTCAAGAGTATTTCGTTGCACTTAAAAAACTTGATAGAGTATCTTGATGAATCCTACAGCACCTTCTTTCCACCAAATCCTCACGCTTGTCTT
Source organism: Salvelinus fontinalis (assembly GCF_029448725.1). NCBI lineage: Eukaryota > Metazoa > Chordata > Actinopteri > Salmoniformes > Salmonidae > Salvelinus > Salvelinus fontinalis. The sequence goes on from NC_074680.1 coordinate 44,100,576, forward strand.
TTCTTACAAGCACTGACTACTTTAAGGAAGAAATGTACTTAGGCTACTATGACTGATGTGTGTTTGTCTCACCTAGCCATCGTAAGATGGATGCACTAACTGTAAGTTGCTTTGCTAAATTACTAAAAGCTGTCATCAAGGCAGAGGGTGGCTACTTTGAAGATTCTCAAATATAAAATATATTTTGATTTGTTTAACACTTTTTTGGGGTTACTACACAATCCCATATATGTTATTTCATAGAAAATAGTAAAAAAATAAAGAAAAAACGTTGAATGAGTAGGTGTGTTCAAACTTTTGACTTGTACTCTAAATATATTTTTAAAAACCTCACAATTACATGCTTTAGAAACAAATTAAGGTAATTAATATTACATAATTCTAAAGAATAGAGTAAGGACATATTGCTATATTAAACAGCTTTTAAAATACATTGAACCAGATACAGCCTATAAATACAGTAGCTGCATACTGAGAGAAAGCATGCCAACCTATAGTATAGGCCCTGCATGAACCCAATGCACTTAGGTATTAGGTAGTAATATTCTGTTCACGCTAGTAGATTTTTTTGGCCAACTGGCCCAAATGGGCCAGGGAGAAAAAAAGTTAACGTTGGAACCTAGCCTACGAATAGAATCCAGAGTATTACCTGACCAGATCATGAAATCAGGAAGAACTTCCAGGCCTCAGAAAAAACACATACACATTTTACCACAACACGTTTGGAACCTGTGGTGCAACCTCTGAACAGTACTCTTGACATCGACTGGTTGATAGTCTATAAAACATGACGGGTTACATTCTGGTACATTACATAAGATTTTCTATATTCGGAATCCATTTGGTGATTTTTTTTTTTTGGGGGGGGGGGTTGTTTTGTTTCTGGCTTCTTGGTATAAGTGCAGAACAAAGCAGATTCTGTCATTAGATTGTACAATACAGCTCTCCACATATCAGGGTCTGTACAGACAGAAGATTTCTATCCGTCAAGAAACGGATTAAACCTCGTGTTTATTTTAATAGGAGGCAGACATTGACATCATTCATCTAACGTTTGTTCTTCTATGCAGAACATACTACACTGTCACCATATTGCTAACCTGAAGTACTGCAAGCAGAACATACTAGTAACAGTGATGTGCACTATACAGAAATTAATTACATTGTTTAAACACTTTATAATCCAGTACTGCGATATGAGCACCAATGATACATTTGCATATTATAAATTCAAAGAAAAATATGATTTTACTTTACATAGTTCATATTTTGTGGGTTAAGTACAAGGAAATATGTACATATTTCATAAATTGTACATTAAACCAAAACAGATCATTTAAATATGTAAAGTGTTTTGTGCAATCTTATGGAATGCACCTATCAGAACACACATAGATACATACGTGTGATAATTACATATAAGAGTGAAACAACATCTGATGCTGATGTTAAATAAGTGATTTAAACATGATTGGTTAGGTAAAATATATGTACAATTGTCTATAAGTAACGTCAGTACAAGACGATTCAACAGTTTTAAAAGAAAGACATGCTGCTGTTAGCGCCAGAAGTTGCTAACGTTAGGCCAACACTATGGTCTCATCTCACATCGCACTGTGGTCTCATAATCTCATCTCACATCTCACTGTGGTCTCACTGTGATATCATCTCATCTAACATCTCACTGTGATCTCATCATCTCGTCTCACATCTCACTGTGGTCTCACTGTGATATCATCTCATCTAACATCTCACTGTGATCTCATTATCTCGTCTCACATCTCACTGTGATCTCATCATCTCATCTCACATCTCACTGTGATCTCATCATCTCATCTAACATCTCACTGTGATCTCATCATCTCATCTAACATCTCACTGTGATCTCATAATCTCGTCTCACATCTCACTGTGATCGCATCATCTCGTCTCACATCTCACTGTGGTCAAACCATCTCGTCTCACATCTCACTGTGATCTCATTATCTCGTCTCACATCTCACTGTGATCTCATCTCACTGTGGTCTCATTCTCTCATCTCACATTTCACAGTGGTCTCATTATCTCGTCTCACATCTCACTGTGGTCTCATCATCTCGTCTCACATCATCTGCAGGATGATGGTCACCAGTACCAGACAGAGAGAGCTCAAAGGTCTTTCTCAGACTTAAACACTATCTGTGAAGGAAAATCATTTTGAGACACACTTTAACACAGGATAATTCCACTGCTGGGTAGTGGGTCCTCTATGTAATTACTCTGTAACATGTTAATGAATGATTTAAGCAGTGGCCTAAAGTACTTAAGTAAAAATACTTTAAAGTACTACCTAAGGTACTACTTAAGTAGTTTTTGGGGGAATCTGTACTTCACTTTACTATTTAAATTATTGCCAACTTTGACTTTAACTTCACTACATTCCTAAAGAAAATAATGTACTTTTTACACCATACATTTTCCTTGACACCCAAAAGTACTCGTTACATTTTGACAGGAAAATTGTCCAATTCACTCACTTATCAACAGTGGTGGAAAAAGTACCCAACTGTCAAACTTGAGTAAAAGTAAAGATACCTTGATAGGAAATAAGTAAAAGTCAGTCACCAAGTAAAATACTACTTGAGTAAAAGTCTAAAAGCATTTGGTTTGAAATATACTTAAATATCAAACGTAGACATTTAAAAAATGGACTGAAGTAAAAAATATTTTCAAATTCCTTATTAAGCCATATATATATAAATATATAAATATATATATATATATATATATATATATATATATATATATATATATATATATAATGGGATATAGAGACATTATGGTTAGTATGTGGATAGAATATTTAGTATTTAGTAAAATACGTAGGATAGGATATATACAGCTGTCACGATCGTTGAAAAGAGTAGACCAAGGTGCAGCGTGCATAGAGTTCCACATAATTTTAATAAACTGAAACTCACTGAATAAAACGACAACCAACCAAACGAAACGTGCAGCTGTACAACTAGCGCTGACAGGCAACTAAACATTGACAAGATCTCACAAACACAAATGAGGAAATGGCTACCTAAATATGATCCCCAATCAGAGACAACGATAAACAGCTCTCTTACTATGGTCAGGGCGTGACAGTACCCCCCCCCCCCCCCCCCCCCCCCAAAGGTGCGGACTTCGACCGTCGCTGGAGGTTCCGGACCGCAGCCCGTCGCTGGAGGTTCCGGACCGCAGACCGTCGCTGGAGGTTCCGGCCCGCAGACCGTCGCTGGAGGTTCCGGCCCGCAGACCGTCGCTGGAGGTTCCGGGCCGCAGACCGTCGCTGGAGGTTCCGGACCGTAGACCGTCTCAGGAGGTTCCGGACCGTGGCCCGTCGCCGGAAGCTCTGGACTGGGAACTGTCGCCGGAAGCTCTGGACTGGGAACTGTCGCCGGAAGCTCTGGACTGGGAACTGTCGCCGGAAGCTCTGGACTGGGAACTGTCGCCGGAAGCTCTGGACTGGGAACTGTCGCCGGAAACTTTGGACTGGGAACTGTCGCCGGAAGCTCTGGACTGGGAACTGTTGCCGGAAGCGCTGGACTGTGAAGGCGCACTGGAGGCCTGATGCGTGGGACCGGTACAGGTGGCACCGGGCTGATGACACGCACCTCAGGGCGAGTGCGGGGAGGAGGCACAGGACGTACTGGACTGTGGAGGAGCACTGGAGACCTGATGCGTGGGACCAGTACAGGTGGCACCGGGCTGATGACACGCACCTCAGGGCGAGTGCGGGGAAGAGGAACAGGACGGACCTGACTGAGGACACGCACTTGAGGGAGAGTGCGAGGAGCAGGAACAGGACACATCTAACTGGGAAAGCGCACTTGAGGGTGCGAGATGTTGACCCACACTTGACCTTCCTGTGACATAGAGTTCTGTAGGTGTCCTGGAGGGCAGTGTCCCCCGGTTACGTGTTGGGCAGACCGCACCGCTCTCTGGAGAGCCCTGCGGTTGCGGGTGGTGCAGTTTCCGTACCAGGCGGTGATACAGCCCGACAGGATGCTCTCAATGGTTCAACTGTAAAAGTTTGTGAGGGTCTTAGAGGACAAGCCAAATTTCTTCAGCCTCCTGAGGTTGAAGAGGAGCTGTTGTGAGTTCTTTCACCACACTGTCTGTGTGGGTGACCCATTTCAGATTGTCAGTGATGTGTACGGCGAGGAACTTGAAGCTTTTCACCTTCTCCACTGCGGCCCTGTTGATGTCGATCGGGGCGTGCTCCCTCTGCAGTATCCTGATGTCCACAATCAGTTTCTTCATTTTGTTGACATTGAGGGAGAGGTTATTTTCCTGGCACCAATCTACCACGTAACTCACTTCCTCCCTGTAGTCTGTCTCGTCTTTGTTGGTAATCAGGCCTACTACCGTTGTGTCGTCTGCAAACTTGAGGAGTGAGTTGGAGGAGTGAGTGGCCACGCAGTCATGGGTTAACAGGGAGTACAGGAAGGGTCTAAGCAAGCACCCTTGTGGGCCCCCTGTGTTTAGGATCAGCATAGTGGAGTTGTTTCCTACCTTCACCACCTGGGGGCGGCCCGTCATGGAAGTCAGACCCAGGTCCCAGAGATTAATGATGCGCTTTGAGAGTACTATGGTGTTGAAGGCTGAGCTGTAGTCAATAAACAGCATTCTGACGTAGGTATTCCTCTTGTCCAGATGGGAAAGGGCAGTGGGCAGTGTCATCGCATTGTGTGGATCTATTGGGGCGGTATACAAATCGAAGTGAGTCTGGGCTGTCAGGTAAGGTGGAAATGATATGATCCTTAACTAGCCTCTCAAAGCACTTTATGATGTCAGAAGATAGTCATTTAGTTCAGTTACCTTTGGTTCCTTATTGACAGTAGTATTTCCCCCCTATGGCAACTATCCTCCTGTTCTACAAATTCGCTACAACACTGCTATATTGCAGCCCATTAGTACAATAAAGTGAGAATCCATCCGTGAATATATTCAAACAGTGCCTCAGATGAGCTGCTTTGTGCATGCAGGACTGGTCTGTGACTTGCCTCTGCTACCACAGACATGTTTGTGTAAAATCCCTTCTTCATTGTTCATTCCTCCTGCAGCAGTTGGATAAGCCTATAATTTACTTTCACTTGCCCACTGTAATGTACAATTAGCCTACCTGTTAGGGTACTCAATCTGGTGGGCCTGTAGGTTTATAATGGGCTGCAATCTGGTGAGCCTGTAGGTTTATAATGGGCTGCAATCTAGTGGGCCTGTAGGTTTATAATGGGCTGCAATCTAGTGGGCCTGTAGGTTTATAATGGGCTGCAATCTAGTGGGCCTGTAGGTTTATAATGGGCTGCAATCTAGTGGGCCTGTAGGTTTATAATGGGCTGCAATCTAGTGGGCCTGTAGGTTTATAATGGGCTGCCATCTAGTGGGCCTGTAGGTTTATAATGGGCTGCAATCTAGTGGGCCTGTAGGTTTATAATGGGCTGCCATCTAGTGGGCCTGTAGGTTTATAATGGGCTGCCATCTAGTGGGCCTGTAGGTTTATAATGGGCTGCCATCTAGTGGGCCTGTAGGTTTATAATGGGCTGCAATCTAGTGGGCCTGTAGGTTTATAATGGGCTGCAATCTAGTGGGCCTGTAGGTTTATAATGGGCTGCCATCTAGTGGGCCTGTGTTCTTATAATGGGCTGCCATCTAGTGGGCCTGTAGGTTTATAATGGGCTGCAATCTAGTGGGCCTGTAGGTTTATAATGGGCTGCCATCTAGTGGGCCTGTAGGTTTATAATGGGCTGCCATCTAGTGGGCCTGTAGGTTTATAATGGGCTGCCATCTAGTGGGCCTGTAGGTTTATAATGGGCTGCCATCTAGTGGCCCTGTATGTTTATAATGGGCTGCCATCTAGTGGGCCTGTAGGTTTATAATGGGCTGCCATCTAGTGGGCCTGTAGGTTTATAATGGGCTGCCATCTAGTGGGCCTGTAGGTTTATAATGGGCTGCCATCTAGTGGGCCTGTAGGTTTATAATGGGCTGCCATCTAGTGGGCCTGTAGGTTTATAATGGGCTGCATTCTAGTGGGCCTGTATGTTTATAATGGGCTGCATTCTAGTGGGCCTGTAGGTTTATAATGGGCTGCCATCTAGTGGCCCTGTATGTTTATAATGGGCTACATTCTAGTGGGCCTGTAGGTTTATAATGGGCTGCCATCTAGTGGCCCTGTATGTTTATAATGGGCTGCATTCTAGTGGGCTGCTGTATGTTTATAATGGGCTGCAATCTAGTGGGCCTGTAGGTTTATAATGGGCTGCCATCTAGTGGGCCTGTAGGTTTATAATGGGCTGCCATCTAGTGGGCCTGTAGGTTTATAATGGGCTGCAATCTAGTGGGCCTGTAGGTTTATAATGGGCTGCAATCTAGTGGGCCTGTAGGTTTATAATGGGCTGCCATCTAGTGGGCCTGTGTTCTTATAATGGGCTGCCATCTAGTGGGCCTGTAGGTTTATAATGGGCTGCAATCTAGTGGGCCTGTAGGTTTATAATGGGCTGCCATCTAGTGGGCCTGTAGGTTTATAATGGGCTGCCATCTAGTGGGCCTGTAGGTTTATAATGGGCTGCAATCTAGTGGGCCTGTAGGTTTATAATGGGCTGCAATCTAGTGGGCCTGTAGGTTTATAATGGGCTGCAATCTAGTGGGCCTGTAGGTTTATAATGGGCTGCAATCTAGTGGGCCGCTGTATGTTTATAATGGGCTGCCATCTAGTGGGCCTGTAGGTTTATAATGGGCTGCCATCTAGTGGGCCTGTAGGTTTATAATGGGCTGCCATCTAGTGGGCCTGTAGGTTTATAATGGGCTGCAATCTAGTGGGCCTGTAGGTTTATAATGGGCTGCCATCTAGTGGGCCTGTAGGTTTATAATGGGCTGCCATCTAGTGGGCCTGTGTTCTTATAATGGGCTGCCATCTAGTGGGCCTGTAGGTTTATAATGGGCTGCCATCTAGTGGGCCTGTAGGTTTATAATGGGCTGCCATCTAGTGGGCCTGTATGTTTATAATGGGCTGCCATCTAGTGGGACTGTATGTTTATAATGGGCTGCCATCTAGTGGGCCTGTAGGTTTATAATGGGCTGCAATCTAGTGGGCCTGTAGGTTTATAATGGGCTGCAATCTAGTGGGCCTGTAGGTTTATAATGGGCTGCAATCTAGTGGGCCTGTAGGTTTATAATGGGCTGCAATCTGGTGGTGTAGTTGTGATTTTAGAGAGCAGCTTGACATTGGACACAGACACACACAGACACACAGCCCCCGGTCTCCAGGATCCCAATATAATTTGCTGTGCCCATGTAGTTCACTAGAAGAATAGTTGCCTTAATAAGGAGGAACTACTACTGTTAGTAAGGAACCATGGATAACCGCATTAATAGTTGACATTATAAGGAGGAAATACTACTGTTAGTAAGGAACCATGGATAACCTCATTAATAGTTGGCATTATAAGGAGGAAATACTACTGTTAGTAAGGAACCATGGATAACCGCATTAATAGTTGGCATTATACACCGATTATTTCCAATGTGTTCGCCTAGGCTACACAGCAGAATGTTGTAGTGAATTTAGAGGGCGGACTGACAAGGACCGCAGGTCTCTTCACAGTCAATGACAGTGCCAACAGGTGTTTATGCTTAACGCTCCATGGAAAATAGAAGAGTGTAAGACTAGTCTGAAACTGCCAGGGAAAACCTGTGGGCGTGCGAGTCATTAGATCGATAAGCTTGAGTGCACAGTGCACGCCTGTTTGAATTAGATCATTAGATTGATGGCCATTTGTTTTGCCCTTACTTTTTACCGCCCACACACACACACACACACACACACACACACACACACACACACACATACACACACACACCAGCATGCACACACACACACACACACACACACACACACACACACACACACACAATCAACCCGTCTCTGTGTACTGTATGTACTGTATGAAACCAATCTGTGGCACCACCTCAATCTGTGGCACCACCTCTTTCAGGTCCTAATACTTATATGGTTATTATGTGCTAAAAGAGAAAGGATTTCCTATTCCAATTCTAAAGTATAGTTTCACCAGTCATCTAACTCAGGCATTTCAACGGTGGCGTGCATAGCAACAGGGAGCCAAGAAGACAAATCCCCTACTTTAATATTGAAATAGAACTGCCACTTTTTTCTCAAAATGTGACTATTCTCAAAATAAAAATCTCAAAATATTGCCACTTTATTCCCAAAAATATTTTTGAACTTTATTCTGGAAATATCTACTTTATTCACAAAGAATTTCAAGTTTTTAAATGTACTCTTCATGCAAAATAAAAATCCAACGACCACCACCTATCACTGTTTATTTTCTCCTCACTAGTCCCTAATAGTCTTCCGTAGTGTTTGTGTTGACCTAGGTAGGGACTGATGAGTTGGTAATATGTTGCTCACAGCGCTATACGCTGTGAGCTAAAGGCAGTCTTGGTGATATAGAGCACTCTTCTGCTCAGTGGAGCAAGAGGTCACATCCAGGGAATTGGCATTTCTTACAAGATACATGAGAAACACAAACATTTACATAATTTAGTTGACAGGGATATATGTTTGTCAATTAGTTATTGGCATATCTAGGATCATACAGTGTATATAGGTTTACTGTTTAGCTACGATATTGTCTCATTGTTATCCAGGACTACTGTTTAGATGAAATATTTTCTCATTGTTAGCTGTGACTACAGTTTAGCTGGTGTATTTTCTCATTGTTGTCCATGACTTGATAAATAGAAATGTGAAATAAATCATTAGTGTTTTTTTTCCTAAGCAGGTCAGATATACTCACTTTAGGCAGTCTGATGTAATGTCTTCAGGAAGCTCACCTCCAGAGAACACAGACTAGAGCTTATGGTCTTTAACTCAGAGCTCCACAAGGAGTTAACTAACGTGTTCAGGTCTGTTGTGATGATTGCCTTACTCGGAATGCATCCACAGAGAGAGACCTGTATTAGAGTGAAGCAACACAGAAAGAAAAGTAGAAAGTACAAAACATCTCTTCCCCAAATATATCATCCCATGGTTCATGGGATGATATATTTGGGGAAGAGATGTTTTGTACTTTCTACTTTTCTTTCTATGTTGCTGATGGACTCCACCTCCATCGTTGGAGTCCATCAGCGCTGACAGTGTAGTGATTTTGGTGGCTCTCCACTTTGTGATGTCATCAAGAGTGGCCACACGAGACACGGGCCCCGGCACCTGGAGCTGATAATCAACAATGCCTGATGAAGAAGCCTGTAGAACACGATTTTTTACAGATTAATTTATCCTCAAGTCATTAGAACTAATGAATCAAGGAGTCAGTTTAAAAAAAGGACTGGTCTTCCTAGAGTAGAAACATGCACGGCCATAGTCATAGTTTCCATTCTGTTTCTAAGAGGCAAACGTCAAACGGCCATATAATATCATTATTAGCTGGATTAGTTTAGCTAAAATCATCATCATCCAATTTTTCAGTGACCGCATCAAGTTTGTCTAAAAACGTTGGTGTCCGGGCCAAGATCAAACTGGGTCACGTCATAGCTGAAGGGGAACTAAAATGTATTGGTGCTCATCGGCCTTTGGACATAAACATAACACAAGTTGGAAATGAGTGGTTTGGAAGGAATCAGTGGCTAACTGCAGGCTTTACAAGCATTCACTAGCTTGCTATTCAGGGGAGTGGGTGTGTGGTCCCAATTCTAGGTTTAAGGTTATGTGAGCGGACCAAGTAATTGGGCGTCACTCAAAAGCAGGAAGGTGGAACAAACGAGTCAGGAGTAGGTTTTCTTGATTGAACATAGTTCTATATTGAGGGCATTTGGTCAACACAAACACTCCAACGTAATCAACGAAAATCTCCCAAAGGAAAAAGAAAACATATCTTCTTCTCCAGATCAAAACAGGAACACAATATGATTGTCTTTAAACTACAACAAAAAGTCAGGGCATTGTCACCGTCTTAATGGTTCTTCCTAGACAGCTCCTCTGTCTCGGTGGCCATCTTCCAGAGATAGTTCCCCTCTCTGCTGGTTCCATACTCTCTCTTATAGGGGAAGGAGAATCTCATTAGTAGTGTCAGCTGTGCTTAATTGCCTCTGGTTACCTTGTCTCCCATGCCTTGTTGGGCTACCATCCGTGAGCCCAGCCTGCCCTCTGGTGGTCCTTCCACAGTTATTTTTTCCAAGCTTAAAATTATAAACATTCAACATTGGCCGTGCTGTCGATCCAGCGTGATTTCTGCCTCCCTCAAAACAACAGTTAACTCAGAAATGTCGAAATCTGACTTCAGTGAGTTCAAGACAAATGGAAACTCAGGAGAAAAACAAAGCGTTTTGAACGGTCATCTAACTTGGAATTGTAAATCGGGAACTGAAGATCACTGATTCGACCATGATTTGACCTTGTTTTTTGTTGTTGTTGAGTTTCCAGTTGTCTTGAAAGCACCATAAATCCATAGAATTCCAGACTTTGATGACAACGTTTGATGACAACATTTCCCATGAAAGAATGCTGTGCCACCTTCCTGTTCAAGTGAGCAAAGCACAACAAGGTGAGTCCAAAAATGGCCTGTACTCTGCTGCATAAATGATGTAATATGCCAGGGAGATATGTATACTGTAGCTAAGAAAACAATACCATGTGTTCGTTGTGTAGTAATCTGTCAGTAGCCCAGGTTACTCATCCTATTAATTTGGTCTATTTTCACCTCTTAATTTCACCTACTACTTTGACTTGGTGGTGCACATGTAGCCAATAACCTGTTTTAGAGAAATGTAATAATTTAATATTGTGAGAGCTTATTAGTTATAATGAGAGATTCTACTACTAACTATTATTGCAGCCACAAAAAAAACTCCCCAGTCCTTAGTGATTACAAGCATACCCATATAACATGATGCAGCCACCACTATGCCTGAAAATATGGAGAGTGGTACTCAGTGATGTGTTGTGTTGGATTTGAAACAAAGGGATAAAAAGGATAAATATTCAGGATAAAAAGGTAATTGTTTTGCCACATTTTTTGCAGTATTACTTTAGTGCCTTGTTGCAAACAGGATGCATGTTTTTGGAATATTTTCTCATCTGTACCGTCTTTCTTTTCACTGTCAATTATGTTCGTATTGTGGAGTAACTACAATGTTGCTAAACTCTCTGTTTTAAAGTCACCATTGGCCTCATGGTGAAATCCCAGAGCGACTTCCTTCCTCCCCGGCAACTGAGTTAGGAAGGACGCCTGTAGCTTTGTAGTGACTGGGTCTATTGATACACCATCCAAAGTGTAATTAATAACCTCACTATGCTCAAAGGGATATTCAATGTCTTCTTTTTTACCCATCTACCAATAGTTGCCCTTCTTTGTGAGACATTGGAAAAGCTCCCTGGTCTTTGTGGTTGAATCTGTGTTGGAAATGCACAGCTCAACTGAGGGACCTTACAGATAATAGTATGTGTGGGGTACATAGATAAGGTAGTCATTCAAAAATCATGATAAACACTATTATTGCACACAAAATTAGTCCATGCAACACATTTTTACTCCTGAACATATTCAGGTTTGCCATAACAAAGGAGTTGAAAACTTCACTCAAGACATTTCAGCTTTTAATTTTTAATTTATTTGTAAAGATTTCAAAAAGCCTAATTCCACTGACATTATAGGCCAGTAACAAACAAAAAATCTAAGTTCAATCCAAGTTTAATCCCCATGTGTAAAGACATGTTTAAAAAGTCAAAAGGGGTGTGAATACTTTCTCACTGAACTGTATACTGTACTACTGTCATCCTTATCTTAGCACTACTACAGCTACCGATGCTACCACTTTAAAATGATACTCACCGCAGACGGTTGAACGTGGGCATTCAGTGTGTGTGTATCAGGAATCAAGGTAAGACCCAGATGCAGACACGTCAATTTGACAATGGTTTAAATATTCCAACAGGGGCAGGCAATAGACAGGTCAAGGCAGGCAGTAAACCAGAGGTGGGGCAGTGGTACCAGACGGCAGGCAGGCAACAGGGTCAGGGTAGGCAGAGGTCAACAATCCAGAGGTGGGACAGAGTTACAGGTCGGCAGACAGGCAGAGTGGTCAGGCAGGCGGGCTCAGAATCAGGACAGGCAAGATTCAAAACCAGGAGGGTGAGAAAAAAGCCGAGACTGGTACAAAAAAAAAATAATAATAATCTGAGAACAAAAACGCTGGTTGACTTGACAAACAAGCCGAACTGGCAACGGACAAACAGAGAACACAGGTATAAATACACAGGGGATAATGGGGAAGATGGGCGACACTTGGAGACAATCACAAGGACAGGTGAAACAGATCAGGGCGTGACAGTGTGTGGCTGTGTGATGTAGGAGGTGTCGTTAGTATCGCTTTGTTGTTATTAAAGAGCTGGTTCTCCAAAAATATATTCTTCTAACCCAATAACAGTTATTCATACACTGTCTTATGTACACTTCTAGTGTACAATTCCTGTTTCATGTATAATAGGTCAACATTTATATTTACACCTAAATAGACATAACTAAACATCATTATTTTTCATAAAACGGCCATGAACAATGACGTTGCATAATTTTAGAAAAGTCTGGAGCTCAACTTTCTGGTAAAAAAAAAAATAGTTATAAATTGCTGAGGTGTACTCAAGTCAGCGCTGCTGAAAGAGTTGGAGGAGAGAGCAGACAGATGGGCTTTGTGAGACTATAAGACATGACGGCGTTCACAGGGCGCTTTGTACACCAAAATGTCCGTCTGAACCGGTCCAGAACCACTTAAAGTCCACCATATTGGGGACGGAACATCTAAACAGGTTGTTCCAAGGGGAGTTGAGGTTCTCCGGAGAGAGAGGTAACACACTGATGTAGTTCAGAAACATGTCAGTGAAGTTCAGCTCTGGGTCTTTGGCACTTAGGTCCAAAGCCTTACAGAGAAACAGAAGAACAAGCATCTGTCAATGTGCACTTACATCATACAGAACCCATAACATGCTGTCATCATTCCCAAATAAATGTTAGTCAACAACCTGCAATGGATAAACACATCCGGATGAATCATCTCAGTGGAGGATTTACAGGAGATAATCATATCCACAGGAATATGGTTGTGTGCTTCGTGGAGTGTTTAGCCAATGTCAAACCTTTGTGACAAAAAAAAAGTAGGTCAAGTCTTAATGGTGACGTACACATCACTGCGTCCAAATTCAGCTGTTTTAACTGAAATCAACTTCAAGGACTGAGACTGAAGCAAAACTCAGACGATGTGATCGGAAAACAAAGGCTATGCGTGGTGTCAAGAGGATTACGTTTTATATAATCTAACGTGGAAAGAAAAAGATGAATGGATTCAGGATTCTCTCAGTCAATTAACAAAAAAGGGGGGAAGGTGTTTGTACTTCAGATGCTCCTGGTTAAACCAGGCGATCACCTCTGACCTATCGCCGCTGTTCAGGGCTAAAGACCAGACACAGGGAAAGGTCAGCTGCTTCACAACATCAGGGACATCCTCCTGAGGAGAGAAACGGGATGGTTTGGGGTGAAAATGCCCCATGTTCTCAACACTTTTCATTTTCATTTCAAAATTGGGCTGACCACAACACAGAAGAAAATGTGTCAAATACTCAAACCAAGTACATTCAAAAACAAGAATACAATTCAGGATGTAGAACAGCTGCATCCTGTTTCTAGGAAGACAGGGGTCTCGCCGTAGTTGTTGAAGACAGTACACGTGTTGGAACCGTTGCCAACCACGTCAGGTTGACTGAGGATGTGACTCTGCGCCGAGGAGGTTATGGAATTCAGGAGCTGCAACGCCAGGAGAATTACTGATTACCGATCGATCACTAAAGCCACTTGAAGTTGGACTAAATCCACTGTTCTAGACTGGGTGGTTCGAGCCCTGAATGCTGATTGGCTGTGTTCTACTATTGGATGCAAAGAAGAAGATTAAGAAGTCCTCATTACTTCAGGTTTGGCGTGTGTCTGACCTTCGAGTGAAAAGCATTGACAGGTCGGGGAATCTGAAGCCAAGGAACGTGGTTCTCAAAAACGAGTGGAAGCTTCCGTTTCCATAGCACTGCAGTGATGTTGGCTCTGTAATACAAAAGGTCTGGTCAAATGCATTTTTTTTAATCACTATGGCCCGGTGTTAAACAAACACCTGAATGACTGTAGGTCCCTAGAAGCAGACAGAAGAACAGTTTCAGACTCCAATCCATACCAATCAGGAAGAGCAAAGTATTGCTGTATATTTCCCTCGGTCCCACTGCGCAAAAACTGGTTTAATAACGTTGTTTCCATGTTATTTCAATGCAAAAAAGGCAATGGGAAGACATTGAATAAACATGGAAAACTGATTGTATTTGCAAAAAGTCATCAGCAGAAGGGAATTTTAACCTAAATAACATGGTGCATTTTTTGTTGTTGTTATTTTCCAGATGAAAACTAGACATTGAACTAACGTCTGTGCCCAATGGGTTGTTTCTCAAGCAGTTAGATTCTGAGTGTTTCTCAAGTCAGTGTAGAGAGCAGTTAGATTCTGAGTGTTACTCCAGGCAGTGTAATGACATTCTGAGTGTTACTCCAGTCAGTGTAATGACATTCTGAGTGTTACTCCAGTCAGTGTAATGACATTCTGAGTGTTACTCTAGTCAGTGTAATGACATTCTGAGTGTTACTCCAGTCAGTGTAATGACATTCTGAGTGTTACTCCAGTCAGTCTAATGACATTCTGAGTGTTACTCCAGTCAGTGTAATGACATTCTGAGTGTTACTCCAGTCAGTGTAATGACATTCTGAGTGTTTCTCCAGTCAGTGTAATGACATTCTGAGTGTTACTCCAGTCAGTGTAATGACATTCTGAGCGTTTCTCCAGGCAGTGTAATGACATTCTGAGTGTTACTCCAGTCAGTGTAATGACATTCTGAGTGTTACTCTAGTCAGTGTAATGACATTCTGAGTGTTACTCTAGTCAGTGTAATGACATTCTGAGTGTTACTCCAGTCAGTGTAATGACATTCTGAGTGTTTCTCCAGTCAGTGTAATGACATTCTGAGTGTTACTCCAGTCAGTGTAATGACATTCTGAGTGTTTCTCCAGTCAGTGTAATGACATTCTGAGTGTTACTCCAGTCAGTGTAATGACATTCTGAGTGTTTCTCCAGTCAGTGTAATGACATTCTGAGTTTCCAGAGAAAAAAAGCAGGGGATCTTAATGCAAAAATAACGAGCTTATTGGCCTAGTTTCAAAAGGCAAAGGCTTGCTTGAGAGAGAGAGAGAGAGAGACAGAGCCAGACCATTGTACAATTGGCAGCAACATGCTGAATTGTGAGCACATTTGGATATAAAAATTAGCAATACTAAATAAAATACAGTAAACATTACTTTAAGTAATATCTGTCAAAACAATTTCAGGATTGTAGAAATACAATTCAAAATCAGAAATGTAAATACTGAAATGCGAGTAGAAAGATATGTACCTGAATAGCAGGTCAGTGCATATCAAAGAACAGTCCAAAGTTAGCCGGACCGATGGCTGCCATGTGCCCCTTTAAGTTGGGAGGGAATTTTTGCGAGCTGAGCCAGCTACATAGGAGTGAGGAGAATTGCTGCTTCAACCTGGAAATGAAAAACTATTTTAAAAAAATAGGTCTCTTTTTTTTATTAGAGTTCTGAGTCTAAAGCTATTTTCGATTTTACATTAAATGAGCTAAGCATCAGCTGTTTCTTAATTGAAGTGGTAAAATAACCTAAAATCTGCTGTGAGGTCATTTAAGAAGGCTGTCCTTCTTAAATGACCTCACAGCAGATTTTAGGTTATTAATAAAAAAAATGTTAACACTGACAATAGCTTGTGACTTACTCCATTGAAATCACTCTTCAGGGTCACAAACACCACATATGAAGCATAGACCTGGAAATGTTCAAAGTTGCTTCCAAGCCATTCCCCGTCACCATAGTTACACACAGGAGAATACTTGGGCTGAACGGGACCAAATCTGTTGACAATCTACCTATTCGTTATTTATAGCTTTAGTTATTCCATCAGTCCAATAGATGGCGATGTTACTCTGTTAATGGTGGTTATAGGGAAGCAACAAGTTAAATACTACATGCAACATCTGGGTCACGTTCGGAAGCCAAACGTTGCAGACAGAAATGCCATGAAAAGAACCAATGTGATTCCTTATTCCACATGTCAGAGATGAGCGTGTTCTACACATATTTAAAACATTGTGTGTTGCTGAACGCGCCCCTCCTATCTGCATGCAAAGAGAATATGGAAGGTGTGTCATAATTGCTAAATGTTTTGATCTTTCATCCAACTCGGAATTCCAATGAGTCATTTTTTAATTTTTTTTTTTTAAAGAGTTCCCAGTTGTCTTGGAAGCACCAATAGAACTGGTCCCAGATGATTGTTCCATTCCACAAATCCATTCTGGAGTTGGGCCTCTTATGACATCAGTTTTATGACATCAACCAAGGTCAAGAATGTACCAGAGCTGCCTAGCTAGCAGCTACACTCAGATTTTCCTGATGCACTGTACACAGGTAGGCCTATGTGAACTCTGCCACGGCACAGGTAAGTAAACCTTCCAATATTAATAGGAAATGTCGTCACATGTATAATACCAATACGTGAGGGTTTAATACTGGGCAGCAGTTTTTTGGGGTTATTTGTCTGAGGTAAAATGGGGTAAATATGTTTATCAAATCAAAGTTTATTTGTCACGTGCGCTGAATACAGCAGGTGTAGACCTTACAGTGAAAAGCTTACTTACAGGCTCTAACCAATAGTGCAAAAAAAGGTATTAGGTGAACAATAGGTAGGTAAAGAAATAAAACAATAGTAAAAAGACAGGCTGTATACAGTAGCAAGGCTATAAAGGTAGCGAGGCTACATACAGACACCGGTTAGTCAGGCTGATTGAGGTAGTATGTACATGTAGATATGGTTAAAGTGACTATGCATATATGATGAACAGAGAGTAGCAGTAGCGTAAAAGAGGCGTTGGCGGGTGGTGGGTGGGACACAATGCAGATAGCCAATGTGCGGAAGCACTGGTTGGTCGGCCCAATTGAGGTAGTATGTACATGAATGTATAGTTAAAGTGACTATTCATATATGATAAACAGAGAGTAGCAGCAGCGTAAAAAAAAAAAGGGTTGGGGGGGGGGGGGGGGGGGCACACAATGCAAATAGTCCGGGTAGCCATTTGATTATCTGTTCAGGAGTCTTATGTCTTGGGGGTAAAAACTTAAAAAGGCCCAATTTTATCTCAACATCATTTCTGGGTAACAATTAGCTAAATACCTGAGAGTTTCTTTTACCATTTTAATTGAAAACAAACAAAAATAGCTTCTTAGCAAAAGCAATTATCAAGCAAGAATTTTGCTAGGACTATCTGGACTAACTAGCTGTTATTGGCAGGTTTGGAACTCTTTCTTATTGGTCTATTATCCAATTTACCGCCTATGATGTCACCAGGCAGGCCAAAACTCCATCCCACCAAAACAGGCTGACATTTCTAGCAGTCTATTCAAACAGCTCTTACACATTTTTGCAGTATTATTCCAACCTCGGTGTGGAAATGCATATAAAACGCAGGAAACCACGTTTTTTGACTGCACTGGGCCTTTTAAAAATGTTATGCTAGCTAGTTAGCGTCTGTCAAAAAATGTTTTAACAAAAAACTAGAATAAAATAGACTTTGGGGTTTTGAGTAAATCTATATGTATTTTGATAAAGCACAGAGTCATTTTGTATTTCTGTATTAGTTAAAACTGTGCTCAGGAGTTGTTAAAATTGCTGCCACCTCTGTGTCTGCTTCAAATTGACTTTAGTGCAGCCGAAAGCTAATTGCATTTTTTTTTTTAAATAAGTGTAACAATAAGGCCAGGAAACACATACACACACTGAAACAAATAGATAGCACCCACAGACATAGTATTTTGAGATTGAGGACTTATTGTGTTACCTAACTTCAATGGATTGGCCTGTCAAATAATCCAAGGTGAACATGAAGGCTTGCTTGGACTGCTTCAGTGACAGTTGATGGACCACATTATCCTTGATGCTGTGTGACAAAACAGTTTTATTAAAAGACAACCCACATACTAACATCCATTGTGTAGAATAGACATCTAGAATATACAGCAGTTGGCAGTTACAGTTGAAGTCGGAAGTTTACATACACCATAGCCAAATACATTTAAACTCAGTTTTTCACAATTCCTGATATTTAATCCTTGTAAAGATTTCCTGTTTTAGGTCAGTTAGGATCACCACTTTATTTTAAGAATGTGAAATGTCAGAATAATAGTTGAGAGTGATTTATTTCAGCTTTTATTTCTTTCATCACATTCCCGGTGTGTCAGAAGTTTAAATACACTCAATTATTATTTGGTAGCATTGCCTTTAAATTCTTTACCTTGGGTCAAACATTTCAGGTAGCATTCCAAAAGCTTCCCACAATACGTTGGGTGAATTTTGGCCCATTCCTCCTGACAGAGCTGGTGTAACTGAATCAGGTTTTTAGGCCTCCTTGCTCGCACACGCTTTTTCAGTTCTGCCCACACATTTTCTATAGGATTGAGGTCAGGGCTTTGTGATGGCCACTCCAATACCTTGACTTTGTTGTCCTTAAGCCAGTTTGCCACAACTTTGGAAGTATGCTTGGGTTCATTGTCTATTTGGAAAACCCATTTGAGACCAAGCTTTATCTTCCTGACTGATGTCTTGAGATGTTGCTTCAATATATCCTCATAATTTTCCTGCCTCATGATGCCATCTATTTTGTGAAGTGCACCAGTCCCTCCTGCAACAAAACACCCCCACAACATGATGCTGCCACACCCGTGCTTCACGGTTGGGATGGTGTTCTTCGGCTTGCAAGCCTCCCCCTTTTTCATCCAAACATAACAAATGGTCATTATGGCCAAACAGTTCTATTTTTGTTTCATCAAACCAGAGGACATTTCTCCAAAAAGTACAATCTTTGTCCCCATTTGCAGTTGCAAACCGTAGTCTGGCTTTTTTATGGCGGATTTGGAGCAGTGGCTTTTTCCTTGCTGAGCGGCCTTTCAGGTTATGTCGATCTAGGACTCGTTTTACTGTGGATATAGATACTTTTGTACCGGTCTCCTCTAGCATGTTCCCAAAGTCATTTGCTGTTGTTCTGGGATTGATGTGCACTTTTCACATCAAAGTACATTAATCTCTAGGAGACAGAACTTGTCTCCTTCCTGAGCGATATGACCGCTGCGTGGTCCCCTGGTGTTTATACTTGCGTACTATTAATTGTACAGATGAACGTACCTTCAGGCGTTTGGAAATTGCTCCCAAGGATGAACCCAACTTGTGGAGGTGTACAATTTTTTTTCTTGAGGTCTTGGCTGATTTCTTTTGATTTTCCAATGATGTCAAGCAAAGAGGCACTGAGTTTGAAGGTAGGCCTTGAAATGCATCCACAGGTACACCTACAATTGACTCAAATGATGTCAATCAGCCTATCAGAAGCTTCTGAAGCCATGACATCATTTTCTGGACTTTTCCAAGCTGTTTAAAGGCACAGTCAACTTAGTGTACGTAAACTTCTGACTCACTGGAATTGTGATACAGTGAATTATAAGTGAAATAATCTGTCTGTAAACAATTAATGGAAAAATGACTTGTGTCATGCACAAAGTAGATGTCCTAACCGACTTGCCGAAACTATAGTTTGTTAACAAGAAATTTGTGTAGTGGTTGAAAAACAAGTTAATGACTACAACCTAAGTGTACTTAAACGTCTGACAACTGTATATGCAAAATCATATGAAATAATCATTAGTCCCTGCAAACAGAGCTGAAACTCACATTGCACTATTTTTATTTAAACAGGGAGTCACATTGAGATTAAAAATCCATTGTACAAGAGAGCCCTGTATACATTACAATTAAAACAGAAACAACTAACTGCAGTAAACTCTGCAGATTGTTCTACAAATTAGGGGCAAAAAAATTAATCGTTTTCTCAGATAAATAAAGACAAAAAACTCAGATATTCCCAAATCTGTGGAGACTGAAGGTATCTCTAGTGTTACCCATTCCTGAGAACGGGTTTGGTAACTTATGATTCTTCACTTAATTAATTAAGTTACATATGAAGGGAGTTTCTGTCAGATTGCTTTGTAAATAATTAAAAGAGAATGCAGCTCTTCTTACAGACAGAGAGGTCCATCCCGGATTTTTACACAAGACAAAGATTCGTCCTAAAATTGCCCCCTGTGATAAAATGTATTGCGGAATGGTAGACTGTGTCCATGGGTTTTAAAACAGACGTTGCCACGTGTACGGTAACAATATCACCAAAATCTAATACAGGGAGAAGCGTTGTTTGAACAATCATTCAGCCATTTTCAATACTGAGGCAGGATTTATTTCGATATAAAAAAAACATTGATCTTAGCTTATTAGTCAGATTCTCTATATGCGTAATGAAGGACAACTTGTCATCAATCCAGACACCCAGGTACTTATATTGAGAAACAAGCTCAATTTGGGCTCCATTTGTAGCGCAAATATGCAGGTCCTCCTTCGTGACCTAGATAGCAGCATGAGCTTGGTTTGACTTGTATTTAACACTAATTTAAGATCTGTAAGTGATTTCCTGCTGAAGTTCACGAATAGCCTGCTGCACTGGGGTGGCACAGGAATACTAAACTGCCATCTGCATATAGATGAATATTACAAGTATTAACAGTGTTTGCTATGTCATTAATATACAAGGTGAACAATAATGGACCCAAAATAGAACCCTGAGGAACACCTTTTTGAATATCAAGAAATTCAGATTCAACCCCATCTGTCAAGATGGCCTGATTTCTGTTGCTAAGATAATTCTGAAATCAAAAACAGGCTGTATATCCCAGGCATATTCTTGATAACTTTTTCAGCAAAACAGAATGATCAACCGTGTAGAACGCCTTTGACAGGTCAATGAACAAGGCAGCACAGTTCTTTTTAGCAACCAAGATCATTGACAAGATCATTAACAACTAGCGTGGTTGCTGTGGTAGTACTATGCCCAGGCTTAAACCCTGATTGGCTTATATTGAAAATACAATTATCAGATAAAAAGGAACAAAGTTGTACCTTAACCAAGGATTCAAGAATCTTAGCTCTGTAAACAAGGTAGTCTTAAAATGGGCGATAGTTGTCAAGATCATTTGTATTCCCACCCTTATGGAGGGCAGCACATATCTAGATTTCCATGCTTTTGGAATACTTCTTCATAACAATGTTAAATAAAAAATGTGAGCTACTGAGCCAGCAATAAACAGAGCTGCACACTTAAACAGAACCGGCTCCAAATGATCAGCCCCTGTGGATTTGTTTTGGTGTTATGTTAGCAAAGCATCCAGGACTACTTTATCAGTGAATTTCCAAAAACTCCTGACCAGCATTTTCAGTATCATTCAATAGATTTTCACCATCAACATCCAAACTACTCTTTTTAAGAGCTGTCTTTGAAATGCATTCAAATATGTAGCCCGTAGAGATACAATTGTGATTTAGTGCATTCATGATATCAATTGTCAGTAATTGAGCCAGAATCTAAATGAATTTATTGGGGGAGAGAAGAGGAGACAACTCTTCATTGATGTAACAGCTTTCCAAAATGTAGCACCCTGCACATTCAGAGAGTGTATTAAGATAATAATCTGATTTGGGACAATGGTCCCTGGTCACTAATATCCAAAGCAAATACTCCACTCCCAGCATATTACTCTGAAGTATTTGTAAATATGAGGGCAATCAAAGTTGATTTTGTAGGGTCCTTTAAGTTTGGATGAGTAGGCTTTGCAATCAGCTGGGTCAAATTTAGATTCGTCCAAAAATCAAGTCAACATCCTGCATTCTCCATGCAAGATTAAAATCTCAGGAGTAGTAAACATTGCAATGAAATCAGTGGAGTCACAGCTGATATTCCTTGGGGTGACTGAGATGCATGCTTGGGAGGAATAACAGGAGCGAGACCTGGAACACTACTATCTAGTGTCTGAAATTTGGGGATGAGTGTCGTCAGTGTTAGGTTTTAGAGGGTGTCTCAGTCCTGGCTCAATAGCCGTCCAGCTTCTCTATAAAATTAGATAAACAATTCTATTTAAGCGGCATTAGACAAAATGCATTGCTATAATTTTTTACAAATAAACAGTAGGTCAAACGAGTGGCTGGAGACTTGCCTTAGCTATTTGGAGTAATTCACAATCTATTACATAGATGGCAATAGCTTAGGACCACTCCTGGTTTACCAAGATGACAATGTTGTTTAGAAGTGTCCAAATAAACCAATTTCAATACCAATAATCAAAATCCAAACCTTTGCAGAAACCATCTGCAAATGATTGGAAAAAAATGGACCAATCTCCCATACATCTGAAGACCCAAGAACACATAGGAAATACATTCGCAAGAGTTGCATTTTAACAGATTCGTGGGGTCCAGTATCAGCTCAGCTTTCTGGTTTGGTGAGAGGGAATCTAGAACTGCCACCTGGGGAGAAGAAGACAGAACACAAATACATTCTGCCTCATCCAGCCAAATCTCCACGTAAACAGCATCAAATGACAAGATTCCAATGGTGCACTTTCACAAAAAAAAAAGAGTAGGAAACAATTGTTTTACCTCTGAGATGTTTACGTCTTTGAGATCAGAATAGGTTGTGTATTTGGATTATGGACCCAGGTTGATTACAATCTAGTCAGCATCATTGCAGATTTCCTGCTGGCAAACTAAAAGACATGCATGGCGATTTAGATTTTTCAAATATGGAGTAGCATACATGGATTTCTTTAGACAAGGAAGCAACATGTCAACTGTCCGCTACAACAGAAGACAGACAATGTGAACAGATATCGCCAGGTATTTCAGCAGGACTCCTGCGATTCCTTGTCTTCTACACAGAAGTTTTATGGGAAGGCTCTGTGCATTCCTCTTACACTGTAAATGGGTTAAAAAAAATATATACTTGACATTTGCAATAATCCATGGCTAATTTTAATAGGAAGTTACTCACACAACCTGCACTAGACGTAAAATAGTGAACTCAAAGTAGTATGTTTCATTTGGTGTGGTTACATAAAACAGAAAGTTACTTAATAACAGGCAAAAAACGAAAGTATGGTGGTTGGTGCGGGTGGATGAACGCTAAAATGTCTTACTCACGTCGGCCACGGTGAATGAAAGCACACAGTGCTTGGGAGCGGGCTGCGTCGGTGGCACTATGTTATCCTCAAAGCGAGCGACGGTGTTTAGCTTGTCCGGGAGCAAGATGGTGTCCTAGACGCGCCTGGTCTTCCCTTTGTAATCCGTGATTGGGCTCCTGAGTGGCGCAGTGGTATAAGGCACTGCATCTCAGTGCTAGCAGCGTCACTACAGACCCTGGTTCGATTCCGGGCTGTATCACAACCGGCCATGATTGGGAGTCCCATAGGGCGGCGCACAATTAGCCCAGCGTCGTCCGGGTTTGGCTAGGGTAGGCCGTCATTGTAAATAAGAAATTGTCCTTAACTGACTTGCCTAGTTAAACATTTTTTTTTAATTGTAGACCCTGACACATACGTCTCGTGTTGAATTGTGACTCCACTTTGTTTCTCCACTCTTTGCAATTGCAGTTCGTAACATGTCATACGAAATGGGTGATGGACATCTACAAATGAATACATACCATACGAAAAGTAACATATCTTCAAACCCATGCACTCCAGGATGTCGAACTGTGGGAATTGAAGGCTGATGGTAAACGTCCAAATTCATCACATTTTTAATGACTGAATGGATGTCAGGAATCTGTTAAAACGCATGATCAGAGGTCATCAGCACTGCACAACTCATCATGGTGTAACGGTTTTGACTTGAGGTTATTTCTAGGGGTGCCAGGTAGGTTGAGCCTACCAGAGAAAGCATTGGTTTCTCCTTTTATATTTAATGGGGAATTAAAGGGGAAGCGCCCTATTAGAAGGAGAAGCACTGAGACGGTTCAGAAATATTCAGGGCGTCACAATGGCATTCCATCGTGCTTTGCCATTGATAAATTAAAGTACAAGATTGATAGGTTGCTCATTTGGTGTCTTTCACTTTCCAGAAAGGAAGACACGGGGAGACACAGGGGATTGCTATTTGTCAAGTTGAAAGCATGCAGTCCCCCTCCTCCGCCAAAATGCATTAGCTCTTCCTTTGCGTTCAGTTGCGTCAAACTCATCAATATTTTTTTGAAAGACTCTCCTTTCTCCAGCCGCTCAAAACAGAAGGTTCAGGTCATACGTGTCATTCAATGTTCCAGATTTCAATGTCAACTGTGTCCTTTTGGTTGAGGTAAGTAGCGACAGTGATTCCTTCTACAAATAAAACTGAGAAGAAAAATAAAGTGGCACATGTCAGTGAGTGGCACAGTAATGTTATTGAGGGGATAACCATCCAGACAAACACTTAGGCCACTTACGCTGGAGAAGTCGGGATTGAGGACTTGTAACTCGTGCAGTTCTGCAATAACAGGAAAAGATGCCAAAGTTCCTCAGGAGCCAGTCAGTGATTCCACTGGTGTTCGAGACAGATGGGATCTGAAACGAAATACTTTAAATCCCCGTAAGCAGATGATTTGAGTGGATTGGCCCAGAGAAGTGTGGTTGTGCTTTCCAGAATCATTTATTACCTAATGAGTCATTTCTCTAAAGGAATGGATGAAATGAGTGAATATCACTCCGTTGTTCTCTGTCCGTGGAGGCTGATTGGCTGCTTAGAGCATCAATGCGGAAACAGAGAACAGAGCCTGTGTTACCTTGACTTCTTATTCAATTGTAGGCATATCACCCATTGCATTGAAGATGGCACTGGGTATCATGGCATTACATACACAATTGGGTAGGTCTGACAACTGAAGTTCTTGGATCTGAGACAGGAATGGAATTTCCTGGATGGAGATTCCAAGAATGGTTGAAGCTTCTTCTGGAACCACTTGTCAACGAAACCAGAGTCGTTCAACTCTGTGCATTAATGAAGTTGTTGATTTTGAGCTCTCCGATGGCATCAACGGCAGCTGGACTGCTGATGTTGGGCTTCTGAAAAGGTAGAAACAGTTCCCATTGACAAAGTCGACACATTGCCAACATTTTGTTCTAATTCTGGGATTAAACATACCATGCTGGAGTACTCCAGAAGAACCATATACAAAACAGCAGCTTCCACATCTCTGTTGAGTACTTCTTTTTGCTTGCCAATTGGCATTTCAGCAGCATCGCTAAGTTCTCCGCTGAGAGACACGATGTGTCTCAAAGAAAATAACGCAGGCTAGTGAACAAAATGACACAACTGTGAAATCATCATGAGAAACAACAAATAAGAGGAGAGAATTGTGTCCGTTGCTACCGACAACACTCCCTGATGAATTTTTAAAGCTAACTGAGGAACAGGCATATTCAGAGATGTTAAAATTGCAAAGGGATTCAGAGGAATTGCCAAACAACAGGTGTTGCTACAGTTGTGAGCTGTAGGAAACGGTCATGAAAGTCAGAGAGGCTCAATTCCTTACACCATGCACTGTACAAGAAGGTACTGAAACCACCTGCTGATTTCAGCATAAAGTTGTTCCTCAAAAAAAAAAAATGAAAAAAGAAATATATAGTTCTTTAGACACAAAACAAATTGCCTCTTTGCACATCTTTGTACAAGTTATAGCATCTTTGTACAGATATCTGAACAATGCAGATATATGATGTATGGCCCTTCCATGTAAACAAGTGTCTAATTTGAATAAGATCCCATTCAGGGAGTACTTACTACAACAAAAGGTGGAGGCCTTGAGCAATCTTTGAGGAAGATAGTTGAAATAAGGACATTCAATTAATAACAGGAAGACTTATGAGAAAACAAAATGAAAAAAAAAGACATTGCCTGCTTTAATGACACCCCAGTGTAGCTCCATTGTTAGGCTACTGGAATTATTAGCACTTGGTTTTGTTCAGTTTTAAAAAATCTGCTGCCTAATGGAGCAACAGCAGAGAGGCTCAACTTGCCTGATGCCATAATTGCCATATATTGTCAGCCTTTCACCAGAAATATCAGTTTCAGGCTTAATGTAGCTCTCAAGAACCCAAGTGGGCTCTATACCCAGGTCATAGCCAGCGGGGTTCTCAGCTGGTAGGCCTACTAATCACAGCTGGCTCCCTCGTGAATAGAATCCTGACACTCTGTTTAATCCCATCCCTCTGTTTAAATGCAAATAAGCCTCACTTGCAATAGGCCTACAGTTTTGGAAACGGGATTTAACACTCATATAAGCAAGAACTAATTTGTCAAATACAAAAGGTACACTTACTGTGTTGCAGTTACACCTGGACGTTTTCACACGTAGCCTCGGCTACGACCTTGTCATATAGCGCAATGTGTTTCATGAATGAACATGTCCTCTGCATGCTGGGGCTGGGCACAGGCTAACATCACAATGTCCAAAACCATACAAAAGAAAACTTCATCCTAGCCATAAAGCCCAGGCGCGTGTCAAACTCATTCCATGGAGGGCCTAGTGTCTGTGGGTTATGTTTTTTTCCATTCAATTAAGACCTAGACAACAAGGTGAAGGGAGTTATTTACCAATTAATGACCTTATTTCATCAAGCAAGTACAAGGGAGGAGACAAAAAACCTTACAGAGACACTTGGCCCTCGGTGGAATGAGTTTGACGTGATTTAGCTGTCTTGAGTTTTGGCATGTCGTGAAGAAGGAAGCCTGTTTCTCTGAAAATGCTAATGAAACATAATGAATACAAAACACAGAATATGAAGATAAAGAAATTCCTATTGACAAAAAAAACCAACCTGAATAGATAGAGATCGTTACTAACCCTAATTTGTCCAGAATTTGATATGATAGTTACCTACTGTTCTGTACAGTAGAGCATTGTTATGTAGTACACTACTTAACAGTTTGTAAATTTAGAATATTTACACATAAACTCACAATGGAAAAGATGAAGGAGCAACACGATTAACAGGTATAACAATATGTAGATAAAAAATTCATTTGAAATTCATGAACAACACTTCAAATAAAGTGTTACCATCATTTGTATGTGTACATCAGAAAACTAACCTCAATCCCCTAGTGTGCAACTCTGGTGTGGTGCTAGTGACTGGGCTAATGGTTATTGGTACATGTTGTGTTACAGGAAGATATTTTATCATCATGACATTTATTTTTAGAAAGTGTTGGTGAATCTGTTTTACCAAAGCAATAATGCCCACAAAAAATCCCTCAAAGCCATTACAATACATAACCGGCCTCTCAGGCAATAAACAACATATCTATGGTGTCACGCATGAATAAACATCATATCTATGGTGTCACGCATGAATAAACAACATATCTATGGTGTCACGCATGAATAAACAACATATCTATGGTGTCACGCATGAATAAACATCATATCTATGGTGTCACGCATGAATAAACATCATATCTATGGTGTCACGCATGAATAAACAGCATATCTATGATGTCACGCATAAATAAACATCATATCTATGGTGTCACGCATGAATCATCCCTAAAGCCAAAACCTCATTTGGACGCCTTTCCTTCCAGTTCTCTGCTGCCTGCGACTGGAACGAATTGCAAAAATCTCTGAAGTTGGAGACTTTTATCTCCCTCAACAACTTTAAAAATCTGCTATCCGAGCAGCTAACCGATCGCTGCAGCTGTACATAGTCCATCTGTAAACTACCCACCCAATTTACCTACCTCACCCCCATACTGCTTTTATTTATTTACTTTTCTGCTCTTTTGCACACCAGTATCTCTTCTTGCACATGATCGTCTGATGATTTATCACTCCAGTGTTAATCTGCTAAATTGTAATTATTCGATTTATTGCCTACCTCATGCCTTTTGCACACATTGTATATAGATTCTCTTTTTTCTACCATGTTATTGACTCGTCTATTGTTTACTCCATGTGTAACTCTGTGTTGTTGTCTGTTCACACTGCTATGCTTTATCTTGGCCAGGTCGCAGTTGCAAATGAGAACTTGTTCTCAACTAGCCTACCTGGTTAAATAAAGGTGAAAAAATAAAAAATAAATAAAAAAAAAACATCATATCTATGGTGTCACGCATGAATAAACATCATATCTATGGTGTCACGCATGAATAAACATCATATCTATGGTGTCACGCATGAATAAACATCATATCTATGGTGTCAAGCATGAATAAACAACATATCTATGGTGT
The DNA here is from genome assembly GCF_029448725.1 of Salvelinus fontinalis. NCBI lineage: Eukaryota > Metazoa > Chordata > Actinopteri > Salmoniformes > Salmonidae > Salvelinus > Salvelinus fontinalis. Next base: position 44,128,884 of record NC_074680.1, read on the forward strand.
CACGCATGAATAAACAACATATCTATGGTGTCACGCATGAATAAACATCATATCTATGGTGTCACGCATGAATAAACATCATATCTATGGTGTCACGCATGAATAAACATCATATCTATGGTGTCACGCATGAATAAACATCATATCTATGGTGTCACGCATGAATAAACATCATATCTATGGTGTCACGCATGAATAAACATCATATCTATGGTGTCACGCATGAATAAACATCATATCTATGGTGTCAAGCATGAATAAACATCATATCTATGGTGTCACGCATGAATAAACATCATATCTATGGTGTCACGCATGAATAAACATCATATCTATGGTGTCACGCATGAATAAACATCATATCTATAGTGTCACGCATGAATAAACATCATATCTATGGTGTCACGTATGAATAAACATCATATCTATGGTGTCACGCATGAATAAACATCATATCTATGGTGTCACGCATGAATCATCCCTAAAGCCAAAACCTCATTTGGACGCCTTTCCTTCCAGTTCTCTGCTGCCTGCGACTGGAACGAATTGCAAAAATCTCTGAAGTTGGAGACTTTTATCTCCCTCAACAACTTTAAAAATCTGCTATCCGAGCAGCTAACCGATCGCTGCAGCTGTACATAGTCCATCTGTAAACTACCCACCCAATTTACCTACCTCACCCCCATACTGCTTTTATTTATTTACTTTTCTGCTCTTTTGCACACCAGTATCTCTTCTTGCACATGATCGTCTGATGATTTATCACTCCAGTGTTAATCTGCTAAATTGTAATTATTCGATTTATTGCCTACCTCATGCCTTTTGCACACATTGTATATAGATTCTCTTTTTTCTACCATGTTATTGACTTGTTTATTGTTTACTCCATGTGTAACTCTGTGTTGTTGTCTGTTCACACTGCTATGCTTTATCTTGGCCAGGTCGCAGTTGCAAATGAGAACTTGTTCTCAACTAGCCTACCTGGTTAAATAAAAGTGAAATAAAAAAATAAAAAAAATAAACATCATATCTATGGTGTCACGCATGAATAAACATCATATCTATGGTGTCACGCATGAATAAACATCATATCTATTGTGTCACTCATGAATAAACATAATATCTATGGTGTCAAGCATGAATAAACATCATATCTATGGTGTCATGCATGAATAAACATCATATCTATAGTGTCATGCATGAATAAACATCATATCTATAGTGTCACGCATGAATAAACATCAAATCTATAGTGTCACGCATGAATAAACAAAATGTCTATGGTGTCACGCATGAATAAACAACATATCTATAGTGTCACGCATGAATAAACATCATATCTATGATGTCACGCTACACAGATTCTTTCTATTCATAAAAAGAAGACAGGCTGGGCCTTTCTCCTCCTGTCAATAACTGCTTTGCATTTGGTCATAATGATATACTGTAAATGTGCTCTGTAATTATATATTTTTCAGGGATTGGGTTTAAGGGATAGACCAGACGCTGGCATGATCATCAAACAACTGCACATCAATGGTCAACTTGCGGCCAGCTGGAAGTCCTTCCAAATTCACATCCTTCTCTAAAATACCACATTTTCACAACACTTAAAAAAAATATATATATATAAAAAAAAAAGAAGTGTTTATTTTATTTTAGCTAGATATGTATTCCATTAGAACAGCTCATACAAGTGATTCAATCCCTTGTTGTGTCAGAAGAAGAATTTACGCCAGTAATTGTTAAGGCAGTCAATGTTGTTCTCCTCCTCAGACGAGGAGGAGCATGGATCGGACCAAGATGCGGATTGGTAATTGTACATGTTTAATGTAAAAACACAAGAAAACACTACAAAATACAAAACAACAAACGTGACTAACCTCAAACAGTCCTGTGTGGCCCAAACACTAACACAGGAAACAAACACCCACAAAACACCAGTGAAACCCTGGCTGCCTTTGTATGACTCTCAATTAGAGACAAACAATGCACACCTGTCTCTAATTGAGAATCATACCAGGCCGAACACAAAACCCCACATAGAAATACAAACATAGACAAACCCACCCAACTCACGCCCTGACCAACTAAAATGAATACAAAACAAAGGAAAACAGGTCAGGAACGTGACAGAACCCCCCCCTTAAGGTGCGAACTCCGGGCGCACCAGCACAAAGTCTAGGGGAGGGTCTGGGTGGGCGTCTGTCCACGGTGGCGGCTCTGGCGGTGGACGAGGTCCCCACCCCACCATAATCAATCCCCGCTTCTTTATCCCCCTCCCAATGACCACCCTCCCACTAACCCCACCTAAATGAAGGGGCAGCACCGGGACAAGGGGCAGCACCGGGACAAGGGGCAGCACCGGGACAAGGGGCAGCACCGGGACAAGGGGCAGCACCGGGACAAGGGGCAGCACCGGGACAAGGGGCAGCACCGGGACAAGGGGCAGCACCGGGATAAGGGGCGGCAGGTCCTGGCTGAGGGACTCCGGCAGGTCCTGGCTGAGGGACTCCGGCAGGTCCGGGCTGAGTGGCAGCTCTGGACTGTAGGGCAGCTCCGGACTGTAGGGCAGCTCCGGACTGTAGGGCAGCTCCGGACTGTAGGGCAGCTCCTGACTGTAGGGCAGCTCCTGACTGGCGGGCAGCTCCTGACTGGTGGGCGTCTCTGGCAGCTCCTGACTGGCGGGCGTCTCTGGCAGCTCCTGACTGGCGGGCGTCTCTGGCAGCTCCTGACTGGCGGGCGTCTCTGGCAGCTCCTGACTGGCGGGCGTCTCTGGCAGCTCCTGACTGGCGGGCGTCTCTGGCAGCTCCTGACTGGCGGGCGTCTCTGGCAGCTCCTGACTGGCGGGCGTCTCTGGCAGCTCCTGACTGGCGGGCGTCTCTGGCAGCTCCTGACTGGCGGACGGCTCTAGCGGCTCCTGACTGACGGACGGCTCTACTGGCTCGGGACAGACGGGCGGCTCTAATGGCTCGTGGCAGACGGCTGACTCAGATGGCGCTGGGCAGACAGATGGCTCAGACGGCGCTGGGCAGACAGATGGCTCAGACGGCGCTGGGCAGACAGATGGCTCAGACGGCGCTGGGCAGACAGATGGCTCAGACGGCGCTGGGCAGACAGATGGCTCAGACGGCGCTGGGCAGACAGATGGCTCAGACGGCGCTGGGCAGACAGATGGCTCAGACGGAGCTGGGCAGACGGGCCGTTCAGGCACCGCTGGGCAGACGGCAGACTCTGGCCGGCTGAGACGCACTATAGGCCTGGTGCGTGGTACCGGAACTGGAGGTACCGGGCTGAGGGCACGCACCTCAGGGCGAGTGCGGGGAACAGGAACAGGGCACACTGGACTCTCGTGGCGCACTCTAGGCCTGGTGCGTGGTACCGGAACTGGAGGTACCGGGCTGAGGGCACGCACCTCAGGGCGAGTGCGGGGAGAAGGAACAGTGCGTCCAGGGCTCTGGAGACGCACAGGAGGCTTGGTGCGTGGTGCCGGAACTGGAGGCACCGGGCTGGAGACACGCACCATAGGGAGAGTACGTGGAAGAGGAACAGGGCTCTGGAGATGCACTGGAAGCCTGGTGCGTGGTGTAGGCACTGGTGGTACTGAGCTGGGGTGGGAAGGTGGCGCCGGATATACCGGACCGTGAAGGAGGACACGTGCTCTTGAGCACCGAGCCTCCCCAACCTTACCAGGTTGAATGGACCCCGTAGCCCTGCCAGTGCGGCGAGGTGGAATAGCCCGCACTGGGCTATGCAGGCGAACCGGGGACACCACCTGTAAGGCTGGTGCCATGTACGCCGGCCCGAGGAGACGTACTGGAGGCCAGATACGTTGGGCCGGCTTCATGGCATCCGGCTCGATGCCCAACCTAGCCCTCCCAGTGCGGCAAGGTGGAATAGCCCGCACTGGGTTAAGCACGCGTACTGGGGACACCGTGCGCTTTACCGCATAACACGGTGTCTGACCAGTACGACGCCCTCTCACTCCACGGCAAGCCCGGGGAGTTGGCTCAGGTATCCTACCTGGCTTCGCCACACTCCCCTTTAGCCCCCCCCCAAGAAATTTTTGGGTGAGCCTCTCGGGCTTCCAGCCTCTCATACGTGCTGCCTCCTCATACCAGCGCTCCTGGGCTGTGGCTGCCTCCTTCTCCTCCCGAGAGCGGCGATTCACACCAACCTTAGCCCAGGGTCCTTCTCCATTGAATATTTGTTCCCAACTCCATTCCTCTTCTCTCCATTGCTTTAGTTCCTTTCCTCCGGCTCCAATCCGCTTGGTCCTGTTGTGGTGGGTGTTTCTGTTAAGGCAGTCAATGTTGTTCTCCTCCTCAGACGAGGAGGAGCATGGATCGGACCAAGATGCGGATTGGTAATTGTACATGTTTAATGTAAAAACACAAGAAAACACTACAAAATACAAAACAACAAACGTGACTAACCTCAAACAGTCCTGTGTGGCCCAAACACTAACACAGGAAACAAACACCCACAAAACACCAGTGAAACCCTGGCTGCCTTTGTATGACTCTCAATTAGAGACAAACAATGCACACCTGTCTCTAATTGAGAATCATACCAGGCCGAACACAAAACCCCACATAGAAATACAAACATAGACAAACCCACCCAACTCACGCCCTGACCAACTAAAATGAATACAAAACAAAGGAAAACAGGTCAGGAACGTGACAGTAATGTAGAGCAGCAGCAAATGCTTGACCGGAATTGGAACGTCTGAATGTAGCAAGCAGGCTCATCATAACTCTACAAACTGCCCTGGTTACTCCAGATAAAGTATCAGACTCATCGTAACTCTACAAACTGCCCTGGTTAAAGTATCAGACTCATCGTAACTCTACAAACTGCCCTGGTTACTCCAGATAAAGTATCAGACTCATCGTAACTCTACAAACTGCCCTGGTTAAAGTATCAGACTCATCGTAACTCTACAAACTGCCCTGGTTAAAGTATCAGACTCATCGTAACTTTACAAAATGCCCTGGTTACTCCAGATAAAGTATCAGACTCATCGTAACTCTACAAACTGCCCTGGTTAAAGTATCAGACTCATCGTAACTCTACAAACTGCCCTGGTTACTCCAGATAAAGTATCAGACTCATCGTAACTCTACAAACTGCCCTGGTTAAAGTATCAGACTCATCGTAACTCTACAAACTGCCCTGGTTAAAGTATCAGACTCATCGTAACTCTACAAACTGCCCTGGTTACTCCAGATAAAGTATCAGACTCATCGTAACTCTACAAACTGCCCTGGTTAAAGTATCAGACTCATCGTAACTCTACAAACTGCCCTGGTTACTCCAGATAAAGTACAAGGCTCATCATAACTCTACAAACTGCCCTGGTTAAAGTATCAGACTCATCGTAACTCTACAAACTGCCCTGGTTACTCCAGATAAAGTATCAGACTCATCGTAACTCTACAAACTGCCCTGGTTAAAGTATCAGACTCATTGTAACTCTACAAACTGCCCTGGTTACTCCAGATAAAGTTTCAGACTCATCGTAACTCTACAAACTGCTCTGGTTACACCAGATAAAGTATCAAACTCATCGTAACTCTACAAACTGCCCTGGTTACTTCAGATACAGAGTCAGACTCATCGTAACTCTACAAACTGCCCTGGTTACTCCAGATAAAGTATCAGACTCATTGTAACTCTACAAACTGCCCTGGTTTCTCCAGATAAAGTATCAGACTCTTCGTAACTCTACAAACTGCCCTGGTTAAAGTATCAGACTCATCGTAACTCTACAAACTGCCCTGGTTACTCCAGATACAGAGTCAGACTCATCGTAACTCTACAAACTGCCCTGGTTACTCCAGATAAAGTATCAGACTCATCATAACTCTACAAACTGCCCTGGTTACTCCAGATAAAGTATCAGGCTCATCGGACTCTACAAACTGCCCTGGTTACTCCAGATAAAGTAGCAGGCTCATCGGACTCTACAAACTGCCCTGGTTACACCAGATACAGTATCAGACTCATCGTAACTCTACAAACTGCCCTGGTTACTCCAGATAAAGTATCAGACTCATCGTAACTCTACAAACTGCCCTGGTTTCTCCACATAAAGTATCAGTTGGCAATCTCCTTCCTTAAACTCATCACCAAGCTGGTTTTGCAGCAATGTTAGTCACCCATTTAATAGTATATCATTGCATACAGGTGTTTTAGAGGTGAGTCATGAACATTAGTGTGAACGTGAGCAGATGTATCAGGCCCATAGCGTCCACAGAGTCATATGCCCCCTCACATTTGTCCTGTTAAAAAAATGAGTCTATTTTTTGTTGTTGTTGTTTCTCTGTAATAATACTAGCCACCTAGAAATTTTATGAAGTTGGCTTTAGCTAGCCCAGATATATTCCAATCTCCGAACATCATAACTAGCTACCAAGATGCAATTTCAGGCTATCAATGAAGTTAGAGTAGCTAGCTTGTCTAACTATTTTACCGGCTGGCAATGTTGGTAGACTTTAGAAAAGCAAACAGTTACTGAATAAGACTGCCCATTCCCCTCAGATTTTTGGTGTGCATGACGCCCCTGAACGTGATCCAGTGGTATGAGTCTCTCTATCTGGTCTCTCTTGCTCTCTGGTCTCTCTCTCTCTCTGGTGTCTTTTGTCTCTCTCTCTCTCTCTCTCTCTAGTCTCTTGGCCCAACTTACCCGGGGTATGGGGTAAGTTGAAGCGCGGAACAGGGTAAGTTAAGCCGCTTACAAATGTCTGTGCTGAATTAAATATCAGCACTACCTTTTTAATATAACATCTCTCTTTATTTTCCAAACACAATTACAATCGCCTTTTTGTCTTTTTAAGCATTTTAAGCATTTTTAAACACAGGCTTAACACCTAACAAACACTTTGTGCTTTTTAAAAAACTTAACACAGGCCAGACCCTGCTGTTACCTCATATCCCAGTGATAATGCTTGCATTACGCCGGGGGAAAAAAAACACTTGAATTTGCTCAACTTGCCATGGCTCAACTTACCCCAAGGCAAACATTTTGACTATATTAGCCCATTCAGCTAGAAGGATGCACTTTCATAATAGGTTTAGGACCTCATATTTAAGTTGATAGAGACCACAACTGATGTATAGAACAATCTTAAAACGATCTACTTTGGTTTAGATACAAGCATCATGAAACCTTTAATACAATACATTCATTTGACCTGGTTGAAAACCTTTTCTTTTTTGTTGACCTAACTTGCTTACCACTTTTCCATGTGCTTTCTTACTTCACAGATTCCATGAAATTATTACGTCTTCCTAAATAGTTGGTCAAATGATTCATTTGGTGTATGGTTTCCTAGAAACAAGGATGGCCCCATTTACCACACTCTCCCCTAACAAGAACATAAATTACACAGAGAGAGGAAACATGATTGACAGTAATTACAGCTGTGTATATTTTTAATAAGTATACACTGACTTTGTATACCTCTTATACTTCTATTCATCCCAAATACATTGAACTGAAGTACAATGATATTCACAAAGATAAAAGGTGTTGCAGGGGTAACAGTAGCTAAAATATACAGGATAAAAAGCATGAAAACATAGAGAAAAAATGAAACACAGGCCGATGTTTTCATGGGGGATCTCTTGCTTCTCGTCTTAGCTGAAGTTGTCTGAAAATAAATTGGGAAATACAATGTGTATTCAATGTGTATTTCCTCAGGCTATTGCAATCACTCATAGACATTATTCCTATTTAAAATTCACAAAGTGACTGCAGGCGACATCGTGCTTTCACACTTTTTCCCCCACAATGGTGTTGCTTTAAGAGTACCAGTGGGGGGGGGGGGGGGGGGGGGGCAGTTAAGAACCAAGGCAAGATGACACAGAAGTTAATACAGGGTGAGACAGATAATACTGGGTGGATTAGATTTTCACTGGTAGTATCCTTGGTACATCACAGAATTCAATATTTTTTGATTGGATGGAAGACTGATTTCCTCTCACTAACTACTGGTATTACGTTTCTCTTCAACTTGGCTTCTGATTGCAATCCTGTGATTCTGGTGCAGCGTAGTGGTGTAAAGTACTTAATTAAAGGAAAGGGTCACCCATTTTGAAAGTTATATTGTTGTTTTTGTGTGCATCTCTTAGAGATGTTCTATTGATTCCCTGGGTCATTTCATCATACGTCATACTGAGAGAGACGTTTACCACAGTACTACGTCATACTGAGAGAGACTTTACCACAGTACTACCTCATACTGAGAGAGACTTTACCACAGTACTACGTCATACTGAGAGAGACGTTTAACACAGTACTACGTCATACTGAGAGAGACTTTACCACAGTACTACGTCATACTGAGAGAGATGCCTCTCCCACTACACTGGAAGTTAATAGGAACACAACTTTTAGATCTCTAAAATGTGTATCACAAGTGTCAGATTTCAATACTGGCCGACGTCAAAACTCGGGAGGAGGTCTTCTCTCAAATGAGCCATTGATCACATTGTTGCGATATTCCTACCTGGAAAAATTTGTAATTTTACAGAGGGTCAAGCACATTTCTCCTATTCGTCTGTCTCTTCAGTCCAGGATGCATTGCATGGTGCCGTTGCCAGAGATAGAAAGGAGATAAGAATCCAATGAATGAAGGAACGTATAACGCCCCACCCAGCCGACTGTCGACCAATCGCGTTCATGTTGTCATGCTGCGCTACACGTTGCTAAGCTAATCGTTACGCAGCCCCTTCTCAAAGTCAGTGTATATGTCGAGAAACTTGACTATTTTCCTCTAAAATACGTAATGTCACGGTTCCAAAGCTATACGATATTACAGATAGCAAGTTAATTATCTTACATCTCAGAAAATATTTGGAATGTTGTACCTCTAATGTTGGGTTTTTGAGCTAGCGCCCAATAGACTCCCATTCACTCCTTAAAGGAGAGCGCTCTTTGTCCCAGAATCGCCCAGAATGAACCGTGCAGCCCATTGATGTACCATTGACGTTTTCCATCTCCTCAAAAATATATCTGCCATTGCTAATGTTAGATCCACATCAATCTACAGGTTGGTGAGATTGTTGACTCTTAAATTGATAGTGCAGTTTGTTTGACCAATTTTACAGCTAACTAGCTACTTGACATACTGATATTGTCTTCAGTATTATTGTGTGTAGCTACGTTTGCTAGCAAGCTACCTAGCTCGCTAGCTAGTCAGCCAGCCCATAAAGAGATCCTTGCATTGTGGAACTTGAGCTGTAACAGATTTCAACAAAGATTTTCCATGTTGCTACCAATCTTATTATGACGCCAAAATTAAACATTTGTTCACAAAAAATATTAGTCTCACATATTAGTGTTATTTAACACTCTACATTAATGAGGGGTTCTGTGTGGATTCTGTCCTTTAAATAGAAAATAGTTTGAAGTATTACTTAAGTCGGTTTTTGGGGTATCTGTACTTTACTATTTATATTTTTGGCAACTTTTAACTTTACTTCACTACATTCCTAAAGAAAATAATATTTTTTACTCCATACATTTTCCCTGACACCCAAAAGTACTCTTTACATTTCGAATGCTCGGGCAGGACAGCAATATGGTCCAATTCACACACCTATCAATATGGCACACCTATCAATATGACACACATATCAATATAACACGTTGTCATCTGCCTCTGGTCTGGCAGACTCGCTAAACCACAAATACTGCGATTGTAAATGACATCATACCTGGGCTAGGCTCCTCTCTCCAGGCCTCCAAGTTCATCGATGGTATATTGTCACACAAGAGAAACCCGTCAGGGTATTTCCCAAACATGAAGGGGTCAAGAGGGGCCTCTTTCACTTCACTGTTGTCACAGATCACGCGAGATAGAGAGTGCCTTAGAAGTTCCACCCTCTGACCCTGTGTAAACACACCCTCACTCTCCCACCAGAACCTGAAAAAAAACATACAGTATTTGATAATAATAATCAGTCCAATATGGTCAAAAGAATGCTTCAGAATATAGCATACCTAGGGGTCCAAGCAGCAAATACTACAACAATAGTACAACAGTGTACCTACTACCAGTTACCCTCCAAACCCCCTCCATGGTTATAGTCTATGTTTTCTATGTAGCATCTGTTCACGTGTTTCAAAAAACTCACCTGTCCCCATCTCGAATCATCTTTATCTGTTTTCCAATGAGACATGAAAAGAGTGGACCAGTCCTGGACCCAGACAGAGGTTCCTCTACCAGTCCTCCTAGCCACACGTCAATGTTGTCAGGATGTCTAAACAGGTCCATGATCTTCCCAACAACACTTGCATCCTTTACAACTTCTCTGAAGTCGTCTTGAGTCGCTATTCTGTCAAGTCCACAGAACGTCCTCCAGTCATTGTAACCTGGGACGTAATTATGGTGCAATTACATTATGCCTGCTTACTAGAGGATTCAAAACAGATCTTCACAGTGGAGTTGTGCAGAGCGATTAATAGCTTTTTGAATTTTGGTTGGATTTCAATGAGATTAGTTTAAATTGTCCTAATATTGACTCCTGTCTATGGGTAACACTGACCTGGAAGTCCATGGTCACGTCCCCTCTGCAGGTTGAGTGCGGCCAAGTCCAAACCCCCTGGGACAGTAAGCACAACCAGTCTCTCCGTCAGCTCCTCTGTCAGTAGGTTTTCTGGGGTCACTGCAGTCGCCGGGGTCCCCAACAGACCTCGGAGGACTGGCTCTAGTCCACCTTTCGTGAAGGTAAAAAGATGACAACATTTCACAATACACTTTCCACTATAAACACATTATTCTCTGCAAATACTTCCAGTCAAATTAGTTCTAGGGTAGTTATGTAAGTTTCACATGCCTCCAGCAGAGCTAGTTGTGTGAATATGATCCCTTTCATTGCAATAAAATGCATATCTGTGGGGCTAAATCATTCAGTCTTGCTAGTAACCACTGAGAACTGGCTTTGGCTGGTATAGTTATGCATCACTTTGGATGTTCAGTAATGTATTCTGGAGCAGCTCACATGATTATTCCTATTTAAAATTCCAAATAACAGTTCCAAGTCTCTGTCAGATTAACAATATCCTATGAACAGTGCTAAAAGTACTAGAACTTTAAAAAAGGGAGTCCCCATGGCAACTGTAGTAAGGTACATGTAGTTATAGACGTCAGAGGTTACATTAAGTAGAGGTCGCCAGTCTGGGTATGTACTGCACAAAAACATCATGCTGTATAGCCTGAAATGAGACTCCTGTGATAGCCTTTACCAAAACAGAGGTGGGGACACCCTTTCTTATTGTTTAATCTAAGGATTGTCCCTTTTAAGTATGCAACAGTCCACACCTATTAGTTACAATAGTAATTTATTCATTTATTAAATTTAACCTTTATTTAACTAGGCAAGTCAGTTCAGAACAAATTCTTATTGACAATGACAGACTACTGGGGAACAGTGGGTTAACTGCCTTGTTCAGGGGCAGAACGACAGATTTTTACCTTGTCAGCTCGGGGATTCAATCCAGCAACCTTTCGGTTATTGGCCCTACAGCTCTAACCGCTAGGCTACCTGCCACCCCAAAATATGTAAGCAGCATATGAGAATACCAACCCTCTTTGACGAGTCGCCAGGGACTGAAGAAAGTCTTATGCAGACTCAAAGAGGAGAAGCGTTCATGTTCCTGGAAGCTCTGGTTGAGTCTCCGGAGAACTGAGGGAATAGTGGCATGGCCGAATCGGAATGCAGCAGTAGAGAACACATTGGAGGCTGAGGGCTCTGTAGTTGGATCATAGCCCCCATAGGGACCAATGTAAAGATCAAAAGCCTCTTTTCCAATGATTTTGGGAACATAATCCCTGGTGGTTATAATCTGGGGGCAAATACAGAACAAAGCAAAAGGAGACCTTTAGTTAAACATTTTTTTTAAAGAATACATTTTGCAATCAACAAGGTTCTATGTCCATTCCATTAAAATATATATATTTCCTGTAGTCCAAGTTGGAACAGGACAGGTTACCCTCAGGGGTTCAAATTAATGCACTGCCACCAGATATCCTTGCAGAAAATTTGCAAGATTATCTAGGACAGGCTGTATACATTCATCTGAATATATTCTACTGAGATGGTATTTTGGGATATCTTATGCGAGCTTGAAGATATTGTTTATTTGTTTCCCATGTGGTTAACCTCATAAAATGTAATTTGGCCTCAATATAAATAATGTATGGTGTCATTTTGGAGTCACTTTTATTGTAAATAAGAATATAATACGTTTCTTAACACGCCTCCATTAATGTGGATGCTACCAGGATTATGGATCATCATCAATGAATCGTGAATAATGATGAGTGAGAAAGTTACAGATGCACATATATCATGCCCCCAAGACATGCTAACATCTCACCATTACAATAACAGGGGAGGTTAGCATTTGATATCATACCCACAAGACATGCTAACCTCTCACCATTACAATAACAGGGCAGGTTAGCATTTCATATCATACCCCCAAGACATGCTAACCTCTCACCATTACAATAACAGGGCAGGTTAGCATTTCATATCATACCCCCAAGACATGCTAACCTCTCACCATTACAATAACAGGGGAGGTTAGCATGTTATATCATACCCACAAGACATGCTAACCTCTCACCATTACAATAACATTGGAGGTAAGCATTTCATATCATACCCCCAAGACATGCTAACCTCTCACCATTACAATAACAGGGGAGGTAAGCATTTCATATCATACCCCCACGACATGCTAACCTCTCACCATTACAATAACAGGGGAGGTTAGCATTTTATATCATACCCCCAAGACATGCTAACCTCTCACCATTACAATAACATGGGAGGTTAGCATTTTATATCATACCCCCAGGACATGCTAACCTCTCACCATTACAATTACAGGGGAGGTTAGCATTTTATATCATACCCCCACGACATGCTAACCTCTCACCATTACAATAACAGGGGAGGCTAGCATTTTATATCATAACCCCCAAGACATGCTAACCTCTCACCATTACAATAACAGGGGAGGTTAGCATTTTATATCATACCCACAAGACATGCTAACCTCTCACCATTACAATAACATTGGAGGTAAGCATTTCATATCATACCCCCAAGACATGCTAACCTCTCACCATTACAATAACAGGGGAGGTAAGCATTTCATATCATACCCCCACGACGTGCTAACCTCTCACCATTACAATAACAGGGGAGGTTAGCATTTTATATCATACCCCCAAGACATGCTAACCTCTCACCATTACAATAACAGGGGAGGTTAGCATTTTATATCATACCCCCAGGACATGCTAACCTCTCACCATTACAATAACAGGGGAGGTTAGCATTTTATATCATACCCCCACGACATGCTAACCTCTCACCATTACAATAACAGGGGAGGCTAGCATTTTATATCATAACCCCCAAGACATGCTAACCTCTCACCATTACAATAACCAAGGGAGGTTTGCATTTTATATCATAACCCCCAAGACATGCTAACCTCTCACCATTACAATAACAGGGGAGGTTAGCATGTTATATCATACCTCCAAGACATGCTAACCTCTCACCATTACAATAACAAGGGAGGTTTGCATTTATGTGGGGGTATGACATTTCTGTGTCTGTAACATTCTCCCTCATCATTATTCACAATTCATTCAGCATTATCTGTAATCCTGGTAGCATCCACATTTATGTAGAAGTGTTCATTTACATTGAAAGTGACTCCAAAACGAAGAAAAAAATACATTATTTACCATTCATTTCTATTGGGCAGAAAATAATCTGAAACACAACTAAAACACAGAGTAAATGCATCCAACACATGTGTAGATTCACAAGCTTGATGTAGTCTATACGCGTTGTGAATATGGGACCAAATACTTCCCCTTTATTACTTTAATACACATAAGTAAATTTGTCCCAATACTTTTTCTCCCCTAAAATGGGGGGGGACGACTGTGTACAAAAGTGCTATAATTTCACAACAGTTCACCTGAAATGGATGAAAATACCCTCAATCTGCACTTTAAAATCATAGTCATTGGTTTATTTCAAATCCACATTTTTGGAGTATAGAGCCATGAGAAGAAAAAATGCTTCACCGTCCAAATAATTACAGAGGACACTGTATCACACACAGAGCCACTGCAGTATGTACAGGGCACTGTATCACACAGAGACATTGCAGTATGTACAGGGAACTGTATCACACACAGAGACACTGCAGTATGTACAGGGCACTGTATCACACACAGAGACACTGCAGTATGTACAGGGCACTGTATCACACAGAGACAATGCAGCAGATACAGGGCACTGTATCACAAACAGAGACACTGCAGTAGATACAGGACAAAGTATCACACACAGAGACACTGCAGTATGTACAGGGCACTGTATCACACACAGAGACATTGCAGTATGTACAGGGCACTGTATCACACAGAGACACTGCAGTATGTACAGGGCACTGTATCACACAGAGACAATGCAGTATGTACAGGGCACTGTATCACACACAGAGACATTGCAGTATGTACAGGGCACTGTATCACACACAGAGACACTGCAGTATGTACAGGGCACTGTATCACACACAGAGACACTGCAGTATGTACAGGGCACTGTATCACACACAGAGACACTGCAGTATGTACAGGGCACTGTATCACACACAGAGACACTGCAGTATGTACAGGGCACTGTATCACACAGAGACAATGCAGTATGTACAGGGCACTGTATCACACACAGAGACACTGCAGTATGTACAGGGCACTGTATCACACACAGAGACACTGCAGTATGTACAGGGCACTGTATCACACACAGAGACACTGCAGTAGATACAGGGCACTGTATCACACACAGAGACACTGCAGTATGTACATGGCACTGTATCACACACAGAGACACTGCAGTATGTACATGGCACTGTATCACACACAGAGACACTGCAGTATGTACATGGCACTGTATCACACACAGAGACACTGCAGTATGTACAGGGCACTGTATCACACACAGAGACACTGCAGTATGTACAGGGCACTGTATCACACACAGAGACACTGCAGTAGATACAGGGCACTGTATCACACAGAGACACTGCAGTATGTACAGGGCACTGTATAACACACAGAGACACTGCAGTATGTACAGGGCACTGTATCACACACAGAGACACTGCAGTATGTACAGGGCACTGTATCACACACAGAGACACTGCAGTATGTACAGGGCACTGTATCACACACAGAGACACTGCAGTATGTACTGGACACTGTATCACACACAGAGACACTGCAGTATGTACAGGGCACTGTATCACACACAGAGACACTACAGTATGTACAGGGCACTGTATCACACAGAGACACTGCAGTAGATACAGGGCACTGTATCACACAGAGACACTGCAGTATGTACAGGGCACTGTATCACACACATAGACACTGCAGTATGTACAGGGCACTGTATCACACACATAGACAATGCATTATGTACATGGCACTGTATCACACATAGACATTGCAGTATGTACAGGGCACTGTATCACACAGAGACACTGCATTATGTACATGGCACTGTATCACACACAGAGACACTGCAGTATGTACATGGCACTGTATCACACAGAGACACTGCAGTATGTACAGGGCACTGTATCACACACATAGACACTGCAGTATGTACAGGGCACTGTATCACACAGAGACACTGCAGTATGTACAGGGCACTGTATCACACAGAGACACTGCAGTATGTACAGGGCACTGTATCACACACAGAGACACTGCAGTATGTACATGGCACTGTATCACACAGAGACACTGCAGTATGTACAGGGCACTGTATCACACACATAGACAATGCATTATGTACAGGGCACTGTATCACACAGAGACACTGCATTATGTACATGGCACTGTATCACACACAGAGACACTGCAGTATGTACAGGGCACTGTATCACACACAGAGACACTGCAGTATGTGCAGGGCACTGTATCACACAGAGACAATGCAGTATGTACAGGGCACTGTATCACACATAGACAATGCAGCAGATACAGGGCACTGTATCACACACAGAGACACTGCATTATGTACATGGCACTGTATCACACACAGAGACACTGCATTATGTACAGGGCACTGTATCACACAGAGACAATGCAGTATGTACAGGGCACTGTATCACACATAGACAATGCAGCAGATACAGGGCACTGTATCACACACAGAGACAATGCAGCATGTACAGGGCACTATATGACACACAGAGACATTGCAGCAGATACAGTATATGAGGCCTTGCTCTCTTCACATTTGACAAGACAGTCAATTTGATCATCTTATAGAAAATCAACCCTTTCGGAGACTTTGTTGAAACAATTGTATTCTGGTTGGTGTTTAGCTTCTCTCTGACAAGACATCATACGTTCTCTCCCTGGCATTTCAATGGAAGGAGACCTGGATTGCGCTTAGCCTTACACATTCTTCTTTGACCAATATAATGCCGCTTTTATCCAGCTGAGATAGGGGGAAAAGTATTTAGTAGTCTACCTGGCCTTTAATCTAGATAATTCCCTGTCCCTGTGGTCGGAGGGATTCCTAAGCGGTAAAACGAACACCATGGGGGTTATAGTGTTATCCTTATATCCACTCTGGGATTACCATTTGGGCCATTTTCTATCACATTTTGAAATGACAGAAGTACATGCAGGCGATTCAGTTCACCTTATTCTATGTCAGATGGACTAAGCAAGCAGGTTGATCCCCTTTTGACTTTCAAAACTGACTTTCGACCAGAAAAGATAAGAACTGAATGCAACAATATCAACGATTTTACAGTTTACAGTTAATTTAAGGAAATCAGTCAATTTAAATAACTTCATTACGCCCTAATCTATGGATGTAACATTACTGGGCAGGGGCACAGCCATGAGTGGGCCTGGGAGGGCATAGTCCCACCCACTGGGGAGCTTGCCCACCCACTGGGGAGCCAGGCCCAGCCACTGGGGAGCCAAGCCCAGCCACTGGGGAGCCAGGCCCAGCCACTGGGGAGCCAGGCCCAGCCACTGGGGAGCCAGGCCCAGCCACTGGGGAGCCAGGCCCAGCCACTGGGGAGCCAGGCCCAGCCAATCAAAAGGAGTTTTTCCCCTCAAAAGGGCTTTATGACAGACAGATATGCTCCTCAGTCGATCCTGCAGGTGAAGAAGCCGGATGTGGAGGTCCTGGGCTGGCGTGATTACAGCTGGTCTGTGGTTGTGAGGCCAGTTGGACGTTCTGCCAAATTCTCTAAAACAATGTTGGAGGTGGCTTATGGTAGAAAAATCAACATACACAGCTCTGTTGGACAATCCTGTAGTCAGCATGCAGATTGCATGCTCCCTCAAAACATGATACATCTGTGGCATTGTGTTGTGTGACAAAACTGCACATTTTAGAGTGGCCTTTTATTGTCCCCCAGCACAAGGTGCACCTGTGTAATGATCATGATGTTTAATCAGCTTCTTGATATGCCACACCTGTCAGGTGGATGGATTTTCTTGGCAAAGGAGAACTGTTCACTAACAGGGATGTTCATTAACAGAAATAAGCTTCTTGTGCATATGGAAAAATGTGGGGATCTTTTATTTCAGCTCATGAAACATGGGACCAACACTTTACATGTTGCGTTTATATTTTTGTTCAGTATAATTGAATACATTTATTTTGTATTGACTACTGTAAGACCAATGGCCGTTTTTAAGAAGTTATTTGTGCACTTTAAATTCAAAACCCATTTCTGATACAGATCAGAACTCTGAATTAAGAGATTGACCTCTGACCTAAAAGGAATATCTTCTTACCTGGGTATTGCTAATAACACTCTGATAATCTCACTACAATAAGTAACACCATACATCAGGCGGCAGGAACTAGGGGTGCTGGGTCATCCCACAACAAAGCAAGGCTCCCCCAAAGTGAAAATACTACACGACTATGTATTTTAATACAATTCATACAATATTATCATGACATTACATCATGTACAGTAGGACTTGCCTGGTGCAGAGCTCCGACGATCTTGCGGGCCTCTTGGTAAATAACCTCTGAGCTCCAGTGTGGGTTGAGGCTATTCAAGGCCTCTGCGATTCTATTGTGTTCTCTCATCCACAACGTGTGTAGAGCCACCAGAGTCAGAACTTCATTCACCCTGCTGTCCCCAGCCAGGAAACAATCCACCCTTTCCCCCTGAGGATCCCCTGGATCTTGGAAGCATGGAGACGGGGTGTTGGGGACAAAAGGCAGGTAGGGTCTGCCACTACGGTCAGTGAATCTGCTGTTGACAGCCAGCCGACCCTCAGTGTTTGAGAGGTCTCGAAGGGCACTCTGTAAATATGGCGTGTGGCCGTATACAGTGGATGCATCCAGGAAAGACGTGATTGAGTTCATTTGTTGCCGTTGTAGCGCGTGTTTGATGTCCGCCGTCGCAGCCTGTGCATTACCGGAGAAGCAGGCTGGCGACGAACGAAAGAACGGCACACAGCTTCTGTTCCCAGACAGTTTGTCATCAGGGAATGTCTGTGAGAGAAATAACACAACTTAGTTTCAGCCCCCCAAAAAATGCACAGTTTATCATGTTATATATAAATGTTTTCCAAAAAAGCTATACTTTACAACACTGCTGTCTCCCTAAAAGGGATTGGTAGGAGTTGGGAAGCAGACAGACAACTGATGTGAAAGCGTATTCATTAGGGTTAGGGTTAGGGTTAGGGTTAGGATATGAGTGGTTACCTCAATAGGGAAACAAGGGTTTATGTTTTCGCACGTCTTTAAACAGTCCAGTCCTCCCAAGAAAGTAGCTCTGCTTGTGCTTTGAGGAGTGAAGGATATGTCATGGTCGATGTACTGGCCCCAGTCCACTAGCATCTGACAATAAACAGCATCTAGCAACATGGGTTTGCTGGAGCTCTGCAGTATTTTCTTGCTGACTTCATGTACCTGGTAATGCAGTGGGGGAACATAACACAGTATGTTTAGATGATACATGTTGATATTTTTGGAGTTTGATGGTTCTAAACTCGTCCTCATAATAATAATAATGAATATTATATAATATAATTATATAATAATGAAGATATCGACAGCTTCACTGTTCACAAACACAAGTACACTGCAAGCATGACCGTAGCACATGTCCATATCTCTCAACAAAGATGACCTTTAAATAACCTCTTAGATGTAAAGTCCCCTGTTTAGAGGACCTGCATTGTTCTGGTACAGGTTTCAACCTGGCATATTTGCTTTTAAATCGATCTGTGGAAACCATAGATTGAAATGGCTTGCATTTAGCGATAGCGAGCGATATCCCTGGTTCTCACAGACACAGCAGTGTATATTTTCCACCTGTGGTATGTCGGATGTGAAATCTGACACCACTTGAAGGTGGGATGTCCCTCCTACCATTGAATTATCTCTTCAGACTATCCAACAACTTCTGGCTGAACACTAAGACACTGACAAAGCACATGCCGCGTTCATAAAGCTAGTCGAAACTAGGACTCTCAGAAACGTTTGACTTGCTAACTTGTATACCTTACAACCAGTTAGCACGTGAAAAATGTCACAGCTTCCTAGTTCCGACTAGCACGTGAACGCGGCTACATGCCTGCAATAGATACACACGGCGAGGCAGGGCTTAACATGCCCATGCCCCCCGAGTACAGTACAGACTCAGTACTCCCATTACTCCTGTGTTAAATTGACAACTTTACTCATTACCCGATAACGGCAGATTTTTTTTTTTTTTTTTTTTTATCATTCTATGAACATCTGGGATATGCTTGATAGGTTTAACGTACTTCCATGTTGTCGAAATCAACTACCTAAAAACACTTTCATTCTGAACGTAAAAATGTTTAGCATGAACAGATAGACTGTCGAATGGAATGTACGATCACGATTATCAGTCAAAGGGTCGATTCTAACGAACTTTCTAAAACTATCTCAAACCTGCTGTTTGTTTGAACAATAGTAGGAGAAAATTTACAATTACAGTTTACAATTGGCTCATTCATCCCCCTCCTCTCCCCTGTAACTATTCCCCAGGTCGTTGCTGCAAATGAGAACGTGTTCTCAGTCAACTTACCTGGTAAAATAACGGTAAAATAAATAAAAATAAAATAAAATAAATAAAAAAAGACCAGCACATTCATTTTCACCAACTGCCCAAGGACCAGGTGAGAAGAACGTCATGGTTTACGCCACTATGATGATGATGGAAAGCTGTCTGGCTCTGGTTATTTGATAAATCTATGAGTGTTCGAAGCCCTTCATCGCTGGTATGTCGTTAACACCTGTTTGTATCTAAATAGCTATGTGTATTGCATACATCTTGCTAGTTAGCTTGTAGTAAGGACTAGTGAGCTGTATCCAACCAAATGACAGCTATAATATTCTTGGGCATTTGGATATTAATGCAAACCTGGATATTCCACCAACTAGGTGCTGTATTACCATACGCTACTTTGGGCCATTTGGTAGTGTGGTCTCCCCAGCTGTAACGGTTGTCCTCCTCCTCTTCATCCGAAGAGGAGGAGCAGGGATTGAACCAAAATGCAGCGGATTGTGAAGACATGATATTTATTAAAGTAAAGACGGAAAACACGAAAACGAAATACACTTGACTAATTAACAAAATAACAAAACGGAGTAGACGAACCTGGACATACGAACTTACAATAAAACACGAGAACGCACGAACAGGGAAAATAGCCTACACATAAATGACGATGAACAAACAAACCGAACAGTCCCGTATGGTGCGACAAACACTGACACAGGAGACAACCACCCACAACGAACACTGTGAAACAACCTACCTAAATATGACTCTCAATTAGAGGAACGCCAAACACCTGCCTCTAATTAAGAGCCATACCAGGCAACCCATAAACCAACATAGAAACAGAAAACATAGAATGCCCACCCAAACTCACGTCCTGACCAACTAACACATACAACAAACTAACAGAAATAGGTCAGGAACGTGACATAACCCCCCCCATAAGGTGCGAACTCCGGGCGCACCAGCACAAAGTCTAGGGGAGGGTCTGGGTGGGCATCTGACCACGGTGGTGGCTCAGGCTCAGGGCGAGGTCCCCACCCCACCATAGTCAATCCCAGCTTACATTTCCCCCTACAAATGACCACCCTTATCTTACATCCACTAAATCTTTTAGGTAACATCGACACCAGGGGCAGCACCGGGATAGAGGGATAGCTCAGGACAGAGGGATAGCTCAGGACAGAGGGATAGCTCAGGATAGCGAGGTAACTCAGGATAGAGAGGTAGCTCAGGATAGAGGGGCAACTCCGGACTGAAAGGCAGCTCCGGACTGAAAGGCAGCTCTGGACTGAAAGGCAGCTCTGAATAAATAGCCGCTCTGGGCTGAGGGACAGCTCATGACTGGCGGACGGCTCTGGACGCTCATGGCTGGCTGACGGCTCTGGACGCTCATGGCTGGCTGACGGCTCTGGACGCTCATGGCTGGCTGACGGCTCTGGACGCTCATGGCTGGCTGACGGCTCTGGACGCTCATGGCTGGCTGACGGCTCTGGACGCTCATGGCTGGCTGACGGCTCTGGACGCTCATGGCTCACTGACGGCTCTGGCAGATCCTGTCTGGTTGGCGGCTCTGGCAGATCCTGTCTGGTTGGCGGCTCTGGCAGATCCTGGTTGGTTGGCGGCTCTGGCAGATCCTGTCTGGTTGGCGGCTCTGACAGATCCTGTCTGGTTGGCGGCTCCGGCAGATCCTGTCTGGTTGGCGGCTCCGGCAGATCCTGACTGACGACTGGCTCTAGCGGCTCCTGACTGACTATCGGCTCTGACGGCTCGGGACAGACGGGCGGCTCTAATGGCTCGGGACAGACGGATGGCTCAGACGGCGCTGGGGAGACGAATGGCTCAGACGGCGCTGGGGAGACGGATGGCTCAGATGGCGCTGCGGAGACGGATGGCTCAGACGGCGCTGGGGAGACGGATGGCTCAGACGGCGCTGGGGAGACGGATGGCTCAGATGGCGCTGCGGAGACGGATGGCTCAGATGGCGCTGCGGAGACGGATGGCTCAGACTGCTCCTGTCTGGCGGAAGGCTTGGGCTGCTCCTGTCTGGCGGAAGGCTCTGTAGGCTCATGGCAGACAGGCAGTTCTTGCGCCGTTGGGCAGACGGCAGACTCTGGCCGGCTGAGACGCACTGTAGGCCTGGTGCGTGGTGCCGGAACTGGAGGCACCGGACTGGGGACACGCACTTCAAGCCTAGTGCGGGGAGCAGGGACAGGGCACACTGGATTCTCAAAACGTACTATATGCCTGGTGCGTGGTACCGGCACTGGTGGCACCGGGCTGAGTGCACGCACATCAGGACGAGTACGGGGAGAAGGAACAGTGTGTACAGGGCTCTGGAGACGCACAGGTAGCTCAGTGCGTGTGGCCGGAACTGGAGGCACCGGGCTGGAGACACGCACCATAGAGAGAGTGCGTGGAGGAGGAACAGGGCTCTGGAAACGCACTGGAAGCCTGGTGCGTGGTGTAGGCACTGGTGGTACTAGGCTGGGGCGGGGAGGTGGCGCCGGAAATACCGGACCGTGCAGGCGTACTGGCTCCCTTGAGCACCGAGCCTGCCCAACCTTACCTGGTTGAATGCTCCCCGTCGCCCGACCAGTGCGGGGAGGTGGAATAACCCGCACCGGGCTATGTAGGCGAACCGGGGACACCATGCGTAAGGCTGGTGCCATGTAAGCCGGCCCAAGGAGACGTACTGGTGGCCAGATATGTAGAGCCGGCTTCATGGCACTTGGCTCAATGCTCAATCTAGCCCTACCAGTGCGGGGAGGTGGAATATCCCGCACCGGGCTATGCACTCCTACAGGAGACACCGTGCGCTCTACTGCGTAACACGGCGTCTGCCCGTACTCCCGCTCTCCACGGTTAGCCTGGGAAGTGGGCGCAGGTCTCCTACCTGCCCTTGGCCCACTACCTCTTAGCCCCCCCCCAAGACATTTTTGGGTGGTACTCACGGGCTTTTCGGGCTTCCGTGCTAGACGCGTCCCCTCATAACTCCGGTTCCCTTCTCCAATTGCCTCTGCTCTCCTCAGTGCCTCCAGCTGTTCCCATGGGAGGCGATCCCTTCCAGCCAGGATTTCCTCCCATGTGTAGCAACCTTTCCCGTCCAAAACATCCTCCCAAGTCCATTCCTCCTTCTTGCGCTGTCCCTTCCTCCGATTACACCGCTGCTTGGTTCTGGTTAAAAGGTGGGTGGTCCTCTTCATCCGAAGAGGAGGAGCAGGGATTGAACCAAAATGCAGCGGATTGTGAAGACATGATATTTATTAAAGTAAAGACGGAAAACACGAAAACGAAATACACTTGACTAATTAACAAAATAACAAAACGGAGTAGACGAACCTGGACATACGAACTTACAATAAAACACGAGAACGCACGAACAGGGAAAATAGCCTATACATAAATGACGATGAACAAACAAACCGAACAGTCCCGTATGGTGCGACAAACACTGACACGGGAGACAACCACCCACAACGAACACTGTGAAACAACCTACCTAAATATGACTCTCAATTAGAGGAACGCCAAACACCTGCCTCTAATTAAGAGCCATACCAGGCAACCCATAAACCAACATAGAAACAGAAAACATAGAATGCCCACCCAAACTCACGTCCTGACCAACTAACACATACAACAAACTAACAGAAATAGGTCAGGAACGTGACACCAGCTGGTCTCGTTGAAAGGACATACAGTACCAGTCAAAAGTTTAGACACACCTCCTCATTACACGATTTTTCTTTATTTTTACTATTTTATACACTGTATAATAATAGTTAAGACATCAGAACTATGAAATAACACATATGGAATCATGCAGTAACCCAGACAGTGTTAAAGAAATCAAAATATATTGTATATTCGAGATTCTTCAAAGTAGCCACCCTTTGCCTTGATGACGGCTTTAAACGCTCTTTGCATTCTCTCAACCAGCTTCACGAGGTAGTCACCTGGAATGCATTTCAATTAACACGTGTGCCTTCTTAAAAGTTAATTTGTGGAATTTCTTTCCTTCTTAATGTGTTTCAGCCAATCAGTTGTGTTGTGACAAGGTAGGGATGGTATACAGAAGATAGCCCTATTTGGTAAAATACCAAAGTCCATATTATGGCAAGAACAGCTCTTATAAGCAAAGAGAAACGACAGTCCATCATTACTTTAAGATATGAAGGTCAGTCAATATAGAAAATGTCAAGAACTTTCAAAGTTTCTTCAAGTGCAGTCACAAAAAACATCAAGTGCTATGATGAAACTGGCTCTCATGACGACCACCACAGGAAGGGAAGACGCAACAAGAATAAACTTTTCTAAATACCTAGACCCTTCAAGGGCAGGCAAACACAGGAAGTAGTTACGCGACATATCTAAGACTAGCTAATTCAATCGAGATTAACTTCTCTCGCTAGCCAGCCAGCTAACGTCCGATAACAGGCAAAAAAGCTAGGGGTAAACAAACAGTGACAGCTCTATTAGCTTTACTGTCAGTGTGAGCAGGTCGGGTAAAACAACAGAGTGGCAGAAGACGTATCATGCAAATAATTTGCGCTACCGAGTGGGGCAGCAGTCTAAGGCACTGCATCTCAGTGCTAGAGGGATCACTACAGACCCTGGTTCGATTCACAACCGGTCGTGATTGGGAGTCCCATACTGTAGGGTGGCGCACAATTGGCCCAGCATCGTCCGGGTTAGGGTTTGCCCGGGTTAGGCCGTCATCGTAAATAAAACAAATGTTCTAAACTGACTTGCCTAGTTAAATAAAGGTAAAAAAAAAAAGAGCTGTTGTGACAACCAGGTATGTTAGTAATGACACTGCTGAAAACATTAATTAAAACATCCAAAAAGTGCCAGTAGTTTGCTTAGGATGTTAAAGTTAGATGGGAGTACCGGGAGTACTCTACGGCTGTACCCTACCCGGGGCCGTGGTCATGTTAAGCAACGTCTTGCCGTGTACACTACCGTTCAAAAGTTTGGGGTCACTTACAAATGTCCTTGTTTTTGAAAGAAAATCACTTTTTTTGTCCATTAAAATAACATTAAATTGATCAGAAATACAGTGTAGACATTGTTAATGTTGTAAATGACTATTGTAGGTCGAAACGGCATATTTTGTTTATGGAATATCAACATAGGCGTACAGAGGCCCGTTATCAGCAACCATCACTCCTGTGTTCCAATGGCACGTTGTGTTAGCTAATCCAGGTTTATAATTTTAAAAGGCTAATTGATCATTAGAAAACCCTTTTGCAATTATGTTAGCACAGCTGAAAACTGTTGTGCTAATTAAAGAAGCAATAAAACTGTCCTTCTTTAGACTAGTTGAGTATCTGGAGCATCAGAATTTGTGGGTTCGATTACAGGCTCAAAATGGCCAGAAACAAAGCACTTTCTTCTGAAACTCGTCAGTCTATTCTTGTTCCGAGAAATGAAGTCTATTCCATGTGAGAAATTGCCAAGAAAATGAAGATCTTGTACAATGCTGTGTACTACTCCCTTCACAGAACAGAGCAAACTGGCCCTAACCAGAATAAAAAGAGGAGGGGTTTCCTTACATCATAGCACAGCGGGAGGAAGTGGTTTCGTCGCTCAGGAACATTCAGAGATCGCTTTATAGCCAGTAATCTAAAATAAGTTGTAGATTTAAAAATAAAATAAAAACTTTCTGTTTGTCATAGACGGAGGATTAATATAAGAAGATCGGCCGGTTCCTACTGAGTTCAGGGAGCCAAGCTGGAGCTCTGTGATGTTCACAGAGGTGGGGCAGATGTTTTGATCGAGAGAGACACTTAGAAAATATGAACAAATATGTATTTTACAGGTATAAGGAAGGTGAAATCATGTAGTTAGTAATTTTATCATTTGATTATGCTGTATTTAGAAAGCATATCAGTAATTTCAAACATTATTCATATAGTTTTGTTGAATAAGAAATATATATCAAATATTTTTTATTTGATCATAGCTGTATTTACTTGAGCTTGTGTCCTCAAAAGTGACTATACCTCAACAATTTACAACTATTTTTTTTTAAATCATAAAGGTGAGATTTTAATCTTTCTTGGAGTATGTAGCATTACTAGTTATTGTTTATGACACCTCTCGTGATAAATAGTTACTTTTGGGGATTACGTAGATGACATTTTAGATTACATTTAGTTACATTTCACTGACGATTTCAATTAGTTTCAAGGAGTGTTTGAGGATTACAAAAGGTGTTTTACCAACTTCACAACCTCGGAGGAAAAATTCGGAATTTACAGTAGCTTCAGAATCACAGTAAAAAATATGTTGTAATACAGACAAATACATTTTAGGTTCCATTTAGTGGGTTGAACACTGTGCAAACTGCAGGCTGTGTAGCTATGTAATGTATTGTATATTTAATGATGTTTTTCTCCATTTTTAAAAATCCAGTCAGTGTGTGGTGATAACATGAAATACGACAGCTGAAAATATCTGAAATGCAAATATGAATGCAAATCGGATTATATTCCTTTTGGCAAAAAAACCCCCATATTAACACGTTCTCAGTATGATAAAAAAATATATATATTTTCTAGAACCAGAAATAGTTCATATCTCTGGTACCTGCCTAATGAATGCATGCAGCATGTGTGCTGTCCATACAATTTACTAACCTAATTTTGTAGTTATTTAAATGCAATGGATATTCTGCACACGTTTTTAATAGAAAGCAGATAACACTGGGAAACTAAGTAGACTCCTTTCAAATAGCTTTCTTATGAAAACATGTTGCACCTGCAGTCTCACAATTTAGAGATTACCGGGGGAAGTTGGAAGCCGTTATATAGTTGCCCATGGTTCCAGCCCTTTGGTTGTCTTTCTCCGTCTTCATATTCTGCCGGAAGCCATCTGGCCAAGGCACTGTTGGCTGTGCCCCAGAAAGGCTTGTGCCTGAAAAATATGTTTAAATCTGTCAAAATATCCCACAATACAAAACAGGTGTGTATGCCATCTCCGATTGCAACATCTCATAGAGAATAAGTTAATTATAGTGCATGGTGGGAGTTTTTAGAGGAATTGTGTGGAAATCAACAGAAAACAGCTATGTGTGTGTGTGTGTGGGGGGGGGGGGGAGGGGGATTATTCAATTTCTAGTTACTTAAAAAACATAGAATACTATTGTAATCTTTTGAATCTATGAAGAAAGAAAATGTACTTTCTAACCTATTTTGAGAAATGTAAAATATAAGTATAAACAAAACGTATTGTGGATGTTCAGATTTGGTGAAAAAGATATACCAGACACCTATTGTTGCAGACTCCAGATATGGAACGGTACTCGTTGGCGAGGCAATCGTTGTGACAGAAGGCTGGGAGAACGGGTGGAGGACAACCTGACAGGTCTGCAATCAGCGCCAAGTCCTCCAATGAAAGGAGCTCTTGAGAAGTGACAGCACTGAGTTAACTAAAGCAAATAGTCTGCAACAGATCGTCTCATTAGGCTGGTCAGGGCAGCCATTTTGCAATTCAATAATATTGCTGACACTGTATATGCGAAAGGCTTATCTTTGACGTTTAACTCTAAGTGAAGTGTGCATCCTGCATGCATCTCTTCTATGTCGTACCAGTATCTGACTCAAGTTAGAACCACACAGATCTCAGGAAGTTATTTGACTATACCACAGAGTAGACATGACCTTTGTGCTGTCATTGCAAGTGTACAGCATAGCCTCCATGACTCATATATAGTGTGATAACGTTTGAAGTGAAATATGACCATAGACCTACCTGATGCAACAAGAGCCCTTTTATGTCTCTGGCTGGCTCTGTCCTTCAGAATAAATACAGTTGTGTCAAACACCTCTGCAGCTCGGGAAATCTCTTGGGTCTCAGGCTCTGCTTGCCGGAGAAATGAGAACAGCTGCATTGGGGACCGGAGTGTGCCTCGCCTGTGATTCAGAGGAAGTGGCAGATAAGTAGTGAAAAAGTGGACCCCCCCCCACCCGCTCTTAAAACAAATGTAAAAGTAATGTATCTAGGAACACTCTCACATGAAACATACACACACTGTCATTAGGTTCATTACTCTGTCCTGGTGTGACATAACGCTGTGTCCACCATCTGAAGGCTTTCTTGAAAAGAGGAAAAGAGTAATCCCCCATTGTCAAATGATGCACCTGGAAGAGTCAAACATAAGACTTGTAAGGAAACCAACCATGATATATAACATGGGAACATAATATAGAGAGCCGTTTCTATTTATTTACAAATTGTTAGAGGACGTATACAAAAAAAAAACCAAGGCAATATTATTATGAAAATAATAAAGCTACAGTGTTGTGATCCCTGTAGTCATTTGGCCAGGAAGAGAGGAACAGAGACATTCCCCTCTGTTACTACGTATATCTCCTCTAAAGCAGCGAAGGAAAGTTGGATATACCTTTTGAATGGCACCTAATGTGGCTGAGCAGGAGATAATTAGTAACCTCTCTCCGTTACCCGGGAGTGACTTGTATCGACATCATGACATTCCGTGGAAGGGGAAGTAGATACTGAATCCAATACAGACTGATGTGATCCAGGAAATAGCCCTCAGACAATAGGGCTTTAGAATGAGCAGATCTGATACCCTTCTCATATCAACTATCATGTGGGTTTTCCATTTTCTTCAAATAGATGTTAAAAAATATATATTTAAAAAAAGATGAATGTTTAATATGCCCTATTTAATAGCTGCATTTCCCCCCCTGACAATCTCCCCGAGATACATCGCACTAGTAAATACCTACTGGGAGGGAGACTGCCATGTAGAAGTTGGTCACTAGAGAACAGTCTAATTCCCCCATCCTGCCTGGATAGAGGAATTAGACTGTTCTCTAATGACCAACTTCTCAATTATATAATCCATAGTATTATATAAGTTTTTTTTAATGTCCTTGGGTGGTAAAGTTGACACGAATAGAGTATGTGCAAAATACAAAATACATCTGTGTTTAATTAAATCATGCACACATAATGAAATAATCAATAGGAACAAGAACCAAACGATAGAGATAGTACTCACGTTTGGAGTTTCTGGCCTCGTCACTTATAAACCTCACGAGAATTGCGCAGTATACAATGGCATATTTAATCAGGTTGAAATGCCCAGCCATGGTTTGGTGATACCTGAATGTACAGTAAGTCAATCACAGAAATATATATATATAAAAAAAAAAAAAAAAACTTTTTCATAAGTAACTATGTTAATTTAAAAGCACTAGACAATCCACCATGAGCTGAATGTGATAAAATATGATTACTTAATGTGTGACATGTTTAAAGCAACCCCCAGTAACTGTTATAACTAGTATTTCAAGAAGTTACACCAAAGCTGCCATCGAACAACATATTTTCCCACCTTTTTTTTGACGTTTTTCCTCAGAGAAGACTCTTGTCGTCTGTCGGGCAAAGAGAACACTGTCTTGTTGGTCTGGTTTCAGAGTGTCTGGTATTATAAGAGGTTCCGTTATACTTGGTTGACTACGTTGCAGAAAACACTTCAGACAGTGTTTTCTTTGCCTGCGCTGCCTACGCATTTAGAAGACAGAGAGACACGTCAAGAAGAGATATAACTTATTCGTCTGTGTATCTCACCATGCGTGTCTTGCCATTGAATTGTGCGTCAAAAGTCTTGCTTATTTGAGCTAGAGAAAAAGAAAGGGAAATTACCTTTTCTGGACTCGTGTGAGATGACCTTGTCTTTATTATGTCTGAGCAGGAAACATCACTGCCATTCTACCAATAAGAAAGGTACCGTCCTGTATTTTATAGAGTAATGACATTTAGATACTGGCCATGTTATATATTATATATATATATACATGTAAAATGCTGAGATGTTATTGTAATGTGGTAACCCGTTACAATGGAAGATTTTGCATAAATGTACAATCGTATGACATGTCATTTAATAGAAGGCCTTTGCTAACATCAGAAAGGCTCCCAATGTATTGTTTGTGTCAAAGTGACTGATACTGTTTATTCCCAGTAGTCTTTCTGTATTGATTGTGATTTATCTCCTTGCAAGGTTGGTTGTTTTTTTTGTCAGGCAGTTTTCGTTCCAGTGGCTAACTGTGTGTCCACAGATGTTATGCGTTTCTTTCAGATAGTACTTCTTTCAAAAAAAAGAATGTTCACCCTGCTGCTCCCATATACTTCTGTCCTCTCACGCTGTCATTTGTAATTGGCTTAATTTAACAGTACAGTAACCTCTTTTTATCTAATTCTCTAAAACAGCCTTCAGGATTTCTTGTAATAAGGGGAGTAGGCACTAGTTCTCCTGGAGAACGCCCTCAGACGCCCCTAATCACAAATGCTTCAGTTAGCATTCAGAGCTTACTGTTGCCTCTGTCGTCAAGAGTGGGTGTCATGGCCCCCCGGGAGATTGAGTGAGGCACTTGAGCTCTGTACTTGACAAACTGCTGATGAAACTGCATAGCATTACCAAGTATGCCGTGACTTCAGTTCAGCGGAAGGACATGGTCCATGTCTTCAGGACGTTCGTTGAAACTCTCCATCTTGTTGCTGTTCTTCATGGTGTCTTGATTTCTCTCACAGAGACATTCTGTATATCGGTTCAGGTTTGGTTTCTGCACTTTGTCTTCACCCCCCACAAAATGATGGTGCTACGGAAGAAACCTTGAATGGTGCAAACAGCTCAGTCTACAGGTGTGAGAGGTACCATTTAGGAGCCTGTTGTACAGCGCCTACTGTTACCGGTCCCCTGTTTAGCACCCGCTGGGAGGCCCTGGCCTAGCAGGTACAGTGTATAGAAAAATTGAAAGATTGTGCACCGACAGTTACATGTGGTGTGACATTCTGAACCACTAGGAAGAAGTGCCTGAGGTTGCCCCTGCAGTGCAGAACCTGAGGGACTGGCCATCTAATGAGATGGATTTGAAAGCCAGTTGGAGAGCATTGGAACATACAGCAGACAATTCAGTCATGCGTTTTTTGTTGTTGTTTCTTGACCATTTGATTCTGCCCTTTAAACATTCCATACAGAGCTCAACAAAACAAAACTTAGAAATCTGATCAAAGTCAAGCTACGGGCAGGAGGCAGAATACCTCCAATCCTCCAAGTAGGAAAACAAAATGCCAAGCAGAGCCCTAGTAAACACATTTTGGATCTAAGAATGGGACAACAAAGTTTTCAGCAAAATGTTATTGCTGTTTAATTTAAGAAGAGATTTTCCTGTCACTGGTCTCAATTTCCTTCTTACCCTATTCAAGACTCTTCAAGCAGCAGGTGGCCTTTGTTCCAGCAGCAAATCAAGACTATTGATTTGTTAGTCGGCGTTTATTTCCACCATCAATAGCTGTGAACATTTAAGGTAGGGCACGGAATTCATTAAAAGACCATTTGACAATAAGGAGGAATGATTTGGGGTTTATTTAGTAATAGAAAATAAAACCAAAGAGGCTGGGTAAAAATACAGATATAGATGTATATGATGGTAAGCGTTTGTAATGACTGTCAGACTGCATGGCCTTATAAAGTAAAATATTACAAAACTTAAAACATACATGTTGATTTATTTTCATAAACTAGCATTTTAGTCATCTGACAGATACAGTATCCTAACATAGCATTGCTACAATAAGCCTGCATCTTCTTCCCCAAGTGTCCTTCCACACAACCCTTTGTTATGGGAGAATATCAGTGACTAGCAGTGACTGTCTACATAAACTAAAACACCCTCTGGTGTCATGAACGCCTCCACCAAGCCCTGCATTTGTGCGCCTCTAAACAAAACTCTCCAGACACTCTTTTTCCAAAGTCATGCAACAGCCACGCTCAGAAGTCATGGAATAAGTTAAATCAACCACAGAGTATAGCCCAGTAGAATACTAATTTCAAAATGTTTTCATGTGTATTGATTTGTACAGTATAAACTGTTCTGCTTTTTACTTTGTAAATATGAGAAAAAAAAAGTTCAACTGCACATGAATTCAAAACTTTGCAATGAACCTAGAACAAAGAAACCCTCTTTGTGACTTGTAGGCCCTATTCATAGGTTGTACCGCCGTCACTGGGTCGCGCCATGCCATTGTCATGAACGTTCTCAAGCAGTTCTCTATTGGCGGCGCCATAGTGGTGATACGCCCAGGCTAACTACTGTTTCGTCTAAATTACACTACAGTGCCTGGAAATATGATGACTGCTGCTAAAGTAATCAAATATTTAGTAGGAAACAACATTGCCAGAGTTATCATGTTGTCAAATTTACTGTAGACAAATGGCAATGGTGTCATTAGCTATCAAAGTTTGTAAAAAATAAATAAATAGCAATGGTAATGTTAGCTAGCTAAAATCTGGTGGCCTTCCTTCAATCTTAGCTCGCTAGCTAACGTTACACTGCATCTAAAGCCAATCTGGTGGCCTTCCTTCAATCTTAGCTAGCTAGCTAACGTTACACTGCATCTAAAGCCAATCTGGTGGCCTTCCTTCAATCTTAGCTCGCTAGCTAACGTTACACTGCATCTAAAGCCAATCTGGTGACATCAAAATGATGACAAAAGGTTTTCCTACCAATTATTTGCCTCCTTTTGAATTTCCAAGCTACTGTAATGCATTTATGATGAACTCTTCATCAGCGCTCATTGACAATGCGAAACATGCAACCCAGTAACATGTTTTTCTACATGGGAAAAGAAATCTGTCATTTTGAGCATATTCATACTGTAATGTCAATAACAACCAATTAATGCAAGTATAAATATCCCCTACTTCCAAAGTCAAATATGTTTTTTTAAAATATTTTCCTTATTATTATTTAACAAGAGCCTTACAAAAATAACAGGAACAAGATATACATATCAATTTAATTTGAATGTGCATAAAATAGTCAATTAGCTCATGTGACTAAACTGTACATGACAACACCAGGAAGTGTCTAAATCATGTATTTTCCAGAGATGCTTTGACTGTTGACAAAGACAGGGTCCACAGAGGCCACTTTGGAGGCGATAAAAGAATGAATACAATGGAGGACTGCCGTCAGATTGGAAAACTCCAGCTCCTGCAATGAAAAGAAAAACCCTGAATACAAATTCGAAGAATTACTCTTAAAAGAGTTTGCATAACATTTACAAAATGTTTTCATACATAATGTCCCAATTACTTTTGTAACAAATAGGCACTTGTATTTATTAATACTACTACTAACAACAAAAACAACAATCATATTAGTTAATAATATTACTCTACTGGTTCCCCACATGGCATTTACCAGAGATAGTTTGATTCTATATATTGATGAGGTAGCAAAAGCTGATTTAATTAAGTGTCCACGGGCGTGGAGGCTGCTGAGGGGAGGACTGCTCATAGTAACAGCTGGAACGGCGTGAAGGGAAGGACATCAAACACATGAAAACCACCCCAATTTAAAGGTGCCACCAAACATTCTGCCGTCTATCAATACTCTCCTCAGAGAGGTCACTGCAATGCAATGGAACTTGAGAAGATATTAATTTAATTTAACCTTCATTATTTAACTAGGCAAGTCAGTTGACAACTAATTCTTATTTACAATAACGGCCTACCAAAAGGCAAGAGGCCTCCTGCAGGGATGGGGGCTGGGATTAAAAAAAATATATATATATAGGATATAAACACACATTACGACAAGAGAGACAACACAACACTACATAAAGAGAGACCTACGACAACAACATAGCATGGCAGCAACACATGACAACACAGGATGGTAGCAACACAGCATGGTAACAACACAGCATGACAATAACATGGTAGCAGCACAAAACATGGTAGCAGCACAAAACATGGTACAAACAGTATTTGGCACAGACAACAGCACAAAGGGCAAGAAGGTAGAGACAACAATACATCTCACGAAACAGCCACAACTGTCAGTAAGAGTGTCCATGATTGAGTCTTTAAATGTAGATGGAGATTAAACTGTCCAGTTTGAGTGTTTTTTTGCAGCTCATTCCAGTCGCTAGATGCAGCGAACTGAAAAGAGGAGCGACCCAGGGACGTGTGTGCTTTGGGGACCTTTTAACAGAACGTGACAGGCAGAACGGGTGTTGTAAGTGGAGGATGAGGGCTGCAGTAGATATCTCGGATAGTGGGGAGTGAGGCCTAAGAGGGTTTTATAAATCAGCATCGACCAGTGGTGTCTTGCGACGGGTACACAGAGATGACCGGTTTACAGAGGAGTATAGAATGTACCTTCATCTCTATCTGTTTGTTTTCAGCATTCTTGAAGAGGAGTTTCACCCTTGTCTTCCCATCATCAGAGGAGCCTTTCAGTTGAGAGAATTTGTATCTCCATAATATCGTCTACAGAGGATAAGAGTTTTACAATATAGCAAGGGTTCATTATTATTAACTAATCAATAAACAGTAGGTGACCAGGCTAGCAATGGACAATATATCCCCTAGTGTATAGCCTGTTGAACATTCAGTTAGAATAGTGAATGAACAGCGAATGAACAACGACTCACCTTCGAGGAGCTCTCGGAACAAGTGAAGCCAGATCCAAAGTCTATAGTCAAACACAGTACTTTACCCTGGCTGCTGCACATGTAGGTCTTTGACTGTTGAGAGAAAGACCGGTATTTAGAGAACAATCAGACGTTTCAACATATACATTGTGTAACGGAAAGATTCAATACGTCAGAAGCATCTCAAACTAAAACGATTCTCTGCTCGGGGGGGGGTTATCAGAACAAAGAAGCTACTGAAGAAAGGTTGAAATAATGTACATGTTCGTTGTGTTTCCATTGAGGGTCCATCTTAAATGGGTGGTTTACAAAAGGAGTAATTAGGGGATCCTGTTTAAGTTTTTTTTGCGTGAAAGGAACTGCTGTCGGGGTCAGAGTACAGTCTACATATGGATTATTGTGAAATTAATTTATTCCAATGCTTGAACTTCCACTGAGCTTTGAATACAGGATCAACAAACAGAATTGTGAACGTGCAATGCTGTAGTAGGCTATCCATTTATATAGCCCTGCTATTGCTGCAGGTGTGTTCAGTCCATTATGCTCGAGAGGAATTTAGATCGTGTCAATTGAGAATTCTTCTAAACTAGTTAAAATATACTTATTAATGTTACCATATTAGAACGTATTGATTACTTTACATGTATTAGGAATGTATAGGTTGGGGTCAAGGGAGGGTGGATAGGAACTGGTTGTATGGAAAGTTACTGTTTTAATTATTTTACCTTTATTAAACTAGGCAAGTCAGTGAAGAACAAATTCTTATTTTCAATGGCGGCCTAGGAACAGTGGGTTAACTGTCTTGTTCAGGGGCAGAATGACAGATCTGTACCTTGTCAGCTCGGGGATTCAAACTTGCAACCTTTTGGTTAACTAGTCCAACGCTCTAACCACTAGGCTACCTGCTCTAACCACTAGGCTACCTGCTCTAACCACTAGGCTACCCTGCCGCCCCTCTAACCACTAGGCTACCTGCTCTAACCACTAGGCTACCTGCTCTAACCACTAGGCTACCTGCTCTAACCACTAGGCTACCTGCTCTAACCACTAGGCTACCTGCTCTAAACACTAGGCTACCCTGCCGCCCCTCTAACCACTAGGCTACCTGCTCTAACCACTAGGCTACCCTGCCGCCCCTCTAACCACTAGGCTACCTGCTCTAACCACTAGGCTACCTGCTCTAACCACTAGGCTACCTGCTCTAACCACTAGGCTACCTGCTCTAACCACTAGGCTACCTGCTCTAACCACTAGGCTACCTGCTCTAAACACTAGGCTACCCTGCCGCCCCTCTAACCACTAGGCTACCTGCTCTAACCACTAGGCTACCCTGCCGCCCCTCTAACCACTAGGCTACCTGCTCTAACCACTAGGCTACCCTGCCGCCCCTCTAACCACTAGGCTACCTGCTCCAACCACTAGGCTACCCTGCCGCCCCTCTAACCACTAGGCTACCTGCTCTAACCACTAGGCTACCCTGCCGCCCCAAGTGAATGTGAGACAAGGGGAAGTACAGAAAGTTAATATTCTGTTCAAACATGTTATTGTTTAATATCAATGTTTCTAAGGAGGGAGGCGAAGGGCAACAGGTCACCACTGATAAGGCAAGCCAGCTGAAGGGCAACAGGTCACCACTGATAAGGCAGGCCAGCTGAAGGCCAACAGGTCGTCACTGATAAGGCAGGCCAGCTGAAGGGCAACAGGTCGTTACTGATAAGGCAGGACAGCTGAAGGACAACAGGTCGTCACTGATAAGGCAGGCCAGCTGAAGGCCAACAGGTCACCACTGATAAGCAGGCCAGCTGAAGGCCAACAGGTCACCACTGATAAGGCAGGCCAGCTGAAGGGCAACAGGTCACCACTGATAAGGCAGGCCAGCTGAAGGGCAACAGGTCACCACTGATAAGCAGGCCAGCTAAAGGCCAACAGGTCGTCACTGATAAGGCAGGCCAGCTGAAGGGCAACAGGTCTCCACTGATAAGCAGGCCAGCTGAAGGGCAAAATGGTCACCACTGATAAGCAGCCCAGCTGAAGGGCAACAGGTCGTCACTGATAAGGCAGGCCAGCTGAAGGGCAACAGGTCGTCACTGATAAGGCAGGCCAGCTGAAGGGCAACAGGTCACCACTGATAAGGCAGGCCAGCTGAAGGGCAACAGGTCACCACTGATAAGGCAGGCCAGCTGAAGGGAAACAGGTCGTCACTGATAAGGCAGGCCAGCTGAAGGGCAACAGGTCACCACTGATAAGGCAGGCCAGCTGAAGGCCAACAGGTCGTCACTGATAAGGCAGGACAGCTGAAGGGAAACAGGTCGCCACTGATAAGGCAGGACAGCTGAAGGGAAACAGGTCACCACTGATAAGGCAGGCCAGCTGAAAGACAACAGGTCACCACTGATAAGGCAGGCCAGCTGAAGGGAAACAGGTCGTCACTGATAAGGCAGGCCAGCTGAAGGGCAACAGGTCGTCACTGATAAGGCAGGCCAGCTGAAGGGAAACAGGTCGTCACTGATAAGGCAGGCCAGCTGAAGGGCAACAGGTCACCACTGATAAGGCAGGCCAGCTGAAGGGAAACAGGTCGTCACTGATAAGGCAGGCCAGCTGAAAGACAACAGGTCACCACTGATAAGGCAGGCCAGCTGAAGGGCAACAGGTCACCACTGATAAGGCAGGCCAGCTGAAGGGCAACAGGTCACCACTGATAAGGCAGGCCAGCTGAAAGACAACAGGTCACCACTGATAAGGCAGGCCAGCTGAAGGGCAACAGGTCACCACTGATAAGGCAGGCCAGCTGAAAGACAACAGGTCACCACTGATAAGGCAGGCCAGCTGAAGGGAAACAGGTCGTCACTGATAAGGCATGCCAGCTGCGTAACTAGGAAGGAGCGAGGAATTCGGCTCCATGTCAAGTCAACAGATGAAGTGAGAAAAACCTCTAGAAGGGGGGGCCAGAGTGGCCCACCACAACGACCCTCCTACTGCAGTCTTGTGTCACACAGAGGGGCCCACCACAACGACCCTCCTACTGCAGTCCCATGTTCACACAGAGGGGCCCACCACAACGACCCTCCTACTGCAGTCCCATGTTCACACAGAGGGGCCCACCACAACGACCCTCCTACTGCAGTCTTGTGTCACAGAGAGGGGCCCACCACAACGACCCTCCTACTGCAGTCCCATGTTCACAGAGAGGGGCCCACCACAACGACCCTCCTACTGCAGTCCCATGTTCACATAGAGGGACCCACCAC
Organism: Salvelinus fontinalis; assembly: GCF_029448725.1. Lineage (NCBI taxonomy): Eukaryota > Metazoa > Chordata > Actinopteri > Salmoniformes > Salmonidae > Salvelinus > Salvelinus fontinalis. The sequence continues at coordinate 44,166,756 of NC_074680.1, forward strand.
AACGACCCTCCTACTGCAGTCCCATGTTCACACAGAGGGGCCCACCAGAACGACCCTCCTACTGCAGTCCCATGTTCACACAGAGGGGCCCACCACAAGGACCCTCCTACTGCAGTCTTGTGTCACACGGAGGGGCCCACCACAACGACCCTCCTACTGCAGTCCCATGTTCACACAGAGGGGCCCACCACAACGACCCTCCTACTGCAGTCCCATGTTCACACAGAGGGGCCCACCACAACGACCCTCCTACTGCAGTCCCATGTTCACATAGAGGGGCCCACCACAATGACCCTCCTACTGCAGTCTTGTGTCACACGGAGGGACCCACCACAACAACCCTCCTACTGCAGTCCCATGTTCACACAGAGGGGCCCACCACAACGACCCTCCTACTGCAGTCTTGTGTCACACAGAGGGGCCCACCACAAGGACCCTCCTACTGCAGTCCCATGTTCACAGAGAGGGGCCCACCACAAGGACCCTCCTACTGCAGTTCCATGTTCACACAGAGGGGCCCACCACAAGGACCCTCCTACTGCAGTTCCATGTTCACACAGAGGGGCCCACCACAAGGACCCTCCTACTGCAGTCCCATGTTCACAGAGAGGGGCCCACCACAAGGACCCTCCTACTGCAGTCCCATGTTCACACAGAGGGGCCCACCACAACGACCCTCCTACTGCAGTCCCATGTTCACACAGAGGGGCCCACCACAAGGACCCTCCTACTGCAGTCCCATGTTCACACAGAGGGGCCCACCACAAGGACCCTCCTACTGCAGTCTTGTGTCACACAGAGGGGCCCACCACAACGACCCTCCTACTGCAGTCTTGTGTCACACAGAGGGGCCCACCACAACGACCCTCCTACTGCAGTCTTGTGTCACACAGAGGGGCCCAACACAACGACCCTCCTACTGCAGTCCCATGTTCACACAGAGGGGCCCACCACAAGGACCCTCCTACTGCAGTCTTGTGTCACACAGAGGGGCCCACCACAACGACCCTCCTACTGCAGTCCCATGTTCACACAGAGGGGCCCAACACAACGACCCTCCTACTGCAGTCTTGTGTCACACAGAGTGGCCCACCACAACAACCCTCCTACTGCAGTCTTGTGTCACACAGAGGGGCCCACCACAACGACCCTCCTACTGCAGTCCCATGTTCACACAGAGGGGCCCAACACAACGACCCTCCTACTGCAGTCCCATGTTCACATAGAGGGGCCCACCACAACGACCCTCCTACTGCAGTCCCATGTTCACACAGAGGGGCCCACCACAAGGACCCTCCTACTGCAGTCCCATGTTCACATAGAGGGGCCCACCACAACGACCCTCCTACTGCAGTCTTGTGTCACACAGAGGGGCCCACCACAACAACCCTCCTACTGCAGTCTTGTGTCACACAGAGGGGCCCAACACAACAACCCTCCTACTGCAGTCTTGTGTCACACAGAGGGGCCCACCACAACGACCCTCCTACTGCAGTCTTGTGTCACACAGAGGGGCCCACCACAACGACCCTCCTACTGCAGTCTTGTGTCACACAGAGGGGCCCACCACAACAACCCTCCTACTGCAGTCCCATGTTCACAGAGAGGGGCCCACCACTACGACCCTCCTACTGCAGTCCCATGTTCACACAGAGGGGCCCACCACAACGACCCTCCTACTGCAGTCCCATGTTCACATAGAGGGGCCCACCACTACGACCCTCCTACTGCAGTCTTGTGTCACACACAATCATTTCCACACTCACAAAGGTTCTAGCATAAGGCAGGGCCATGACTACACCAGTGGGAGGAACCAATTAAGTTCCTGCCTAGCAACAGAGATGTATCTAATCAAATGGTGGCTACCCAGAGTATTTGCATTGCTCCCCCCCCCCCCCCCCCCTCCCTTTACGCAGCTGCTACTCTCTGTTATTATCTATGCATAGTCACTTTAACAACTACATGTACATATTAGCTCAATTACCTCGACTAACCGGTGCCCCCGCACATTGACTCTGTACCGGTACCCCCCTGTATATAGTCTCTCTATTGTTATTTTACCGCTGCTCTTTAATATCTTGTTCCTTTTATTTATTATTATTATTCATATTGTTTTAAACTGCATTGTTGGTTAGGAGCTTGTAAGTATTTCAGTGTCAGGTCTACAACAGGCTCTGATCAGGCCCTACACCCAAACAAGGGCACTGCGTTCATCCACCTCTGGCCTGCTCGCCTCCCTACCTCTGAGGAAGTACAGTTCCCGCTCAGCCCAGTCAAAACTGTTCGCTGCTCTGGCACTCCAATGGTGGAACAAACTCCCTCACGACGCCAGGTCAGCGGAGTCAATCACCACCTTCCGGAGACACCTGAAACCCCACCTCTTTAAGGAATACCTAGGATAGGATAAAGTAATCCTTCTAACCCCCCCCCCTTAAAAGAGTTAGATGCACTATTGTAAAGTGGTTGTTCCACTGGATATCATAAGGTGAATGCACCAATTTGTAAGTCGCTCTGGATAAGAGCGTCTGCTAAATGACTTAAATGTAAATGTAAATGTAAATGTACAACTGTTGTATTCGGCACTTGTGACTAATACAATTGGATTTGATGTGTATTGTCTGTCTAGATGTGTAAGGAGATGACCCCACCTAGTAAGAGGTTATAAATAGCTGTGCTTGTGTAATCATAACTTGTCTTAGCAGCTGTATGACCCAGTGGGTGAATAAACTTGGTTTGAGTTTTTCCTCGTTGTCCGTTTTGAGTTTTTTTTTTTTACTCCGTTTGTTCAGAACCTGACAATATAAAATGCAAGGAAAAAGTGAAATATCTACGGAGGTGTCTACAGTCTGTAGTCTTCCATTTACTGCCCTGACAAGAACAACCAAATGTGTGACATAATGCTTTTCACACAGTCTTATTGAAAGCAGTGATGTGTGAGGAGTGTCTCTGTAGTGAAGTGTAGATCTTTGTGGAAATAATAAGGTTCGGTGTAGAAACCCTATCTTCCCCATGTTTCCGTTCTTCAGCAAACGAAGCCCACTCAAACAGAATGCTACTATCGCTCCCTTTACCGCTTCGGACACTTTGTTTGACACATTTTGCTGTGAATTTCAGGTGTTGCTCCTTTCACACTCTCTCACAAGGCTGGTGGGAACCTGCTGTGTTTAATGATTGACTACAGTGAACAGTGAATGCAGCGGGACTCTTCAGTGTCTTGCTGTTTAAAAATAACCTCTTCTCCACAAAGGTGCCTGGATGAAATTGAGTTGCCATGAAAAGAAAAATCCTTGTGTGATAATTTGTTGTGTCACGCTAAACACAGACTACACGTTGCTAATTGGAAAGCTTCCTCAACGGGGATTGGGAGAAAACAACATGCCAGAGTTAGGGCTAGTGCTGTCGTCCTACTCGACAGAATACAACGAAAAACATACATTAAATTGGCTCATGAGTATGACCCTGTCTAAGTTTAATGTGAATACACCAATACCAGCAGCACACCACCCTGCATCCAATTGCTTGCTTGCTTCTGAAGCTAAGCAGTGTTGGTCCCTGGATGGGAGACCAGATGCTGCTAGAAGTGGTGTTCGAGGGCCGAATAGGAGGTACCCTTTCCTCTGGTCTAAAAAAATATCCCAATGCCCCAGGGTAGTGATTCGGGACATTGCCCGAATGACTTTCAGATCGGATGTTAAACGGGTGTCCTGGCTAATTTCCCAATCGGGGCCTCACACAGTCACCTAATCATCCCCAGCTTACAATTGGCTCATTCCTGTAACTGTTCCCCAGGTTGTTGCTGTAAATGAAAATGTGTTCTCAGTCAACTTACCTGGGAAAATAAGGGTTAAATAAACACCTAACTCCATGTAAAACTGTAAGGGACAAACCGTGTAGGTTAAATGTTATTTTTTTAAGCTGACGCCCATCCAATCAGTTTTCAGTTCCAGGCTTAGCCAAAGTTCAACTCTGTTGAGAGCTTTTCTGAAACCACAGGAGACTAAGCCCAAGTTCAACTCTGTTGAGAGCTTTTCTGAAACCACAGGAGACTTAGCCAAAGTTCAACTCTGTGTCACGACCGTCAAAGGGACTGAGAGAGGACCAAGGCGCAGCGTGTGGAAAGTACATCTTCTTTTTATTTTAAGAAGGAAAACGAAACAAAACAACAAACAGACGAACGTGAAGCTAACCAAGAACTAAGTGCATACATGCAACATAGAACATCGACATAGACAATTCCCCACAAACAGCTAAAGCCTATGGTTGCCTTAAATATGGCTCCCAATCAGAGACAACAATAGCCAGCTGTCTCTAATTGAGACCCAATTCAGGCAACCATAGACTTTCCTAGATACCTACACTCAACCATAGACACAGCTAGACTACTATACTAAACATAAACCCAACTACTCTAATAAACCCCCTAAACCTTACAACCACCCTAGACACTACAAAAACACATACATTCCCCATGTCACACCCTGACCTAACTAAAATAATAAAGAAAACAAAGAATACTAAGGCCAGGGAGTGACATAACCCCCCCCTTAAGGTGCGAACTCCGGGCGCACCAGCACATAGTCTAGGGGAGAGTCTGGGTGGGCGTCCGTCCACGGCGGCGGCTCCGGCACTGGTCGTGGTCCCCACCCCACCATAGTCACTACCCGCTTACGTAGCCTCCTCCAAATGGCCACCCTCCACATTAACCCCACTGGATTAAGGGGCAGCACCGGACTAAGGGGCAGCACCGGACTAAGGGGCAGCAACAGGATAAGGGACAGCACCAGGATAAGGGGCAGCACCAGGATAAGGGGCAGCTCCGGACTGAGGGACGGCAGCTCCGGACTGAGGGACGGATCCTGGCTGGATGACTGCTCTGGCGGATCTTGGCTGGACGGCTCTGGCGGATCCTGGCTGGACGGCTCATGGCTGGCTGACGGATCTGGCTGCTCATGGCTGGCTGACGGATCTGGCTGCTCATGGCTGGCTGACGGATCTGGCTGCTCATGGCTGCCTGACGGATCTGGCTGCTCATGGCTGGCTGACGGATCTGGCTGCTCATGGCTGGCTGACGGATCTGGCTGCTCATGGCTGGCTGACGGATCTGGCTGCTCATGGCTGGCTGACGGATCTGGCTGCTCATGGCTGGCTGACGGATCTGGCCGCTCATGGCTGGCTGACGGCTCTGGACGCTCATGGCTGGCTGACGGCTCTGGACGCTCATGGCTGGCTGACGGCTCTGGCAGATCCTGTCTGGTTGGCGGTTCTGGCAGATCCTGTCTGGTTGGCGGCTCTGGCAGATCCTGTCTGGTTGGCGGCTCTGGCAGATCCTGTCTGGTTGGCGGCTCTGGCAGATCCTGTCTGGTTGACGGCTCTGGCAGATCCTGTCTGGTTGACGGCTAAGGCAGATCCTGTCTGGTTGGCGGCTCTGGCAGATCCTGTCTGGTTGGCGGCTCTGGCAGATCCTGTCTGGTTGGCGGCTCTGCAGATCCTGTCTGGTTGGCGGCTCTGGCAGATCCTGTCTGGTTGGCGGCTCTGGCAGATCCTGTCTGGTTGGCGGCTCTGGCAGATCCTGTCTGGGTGGCGGCTCTGGCAGATCCTGACTGACGAATGGCTCTAGCGGCTCCTGACTGACTAACGGCTCTGACGGCTCGGGACAGACGGGCGGCTCTAATGGCTCGGGACAGATGAATGGCTCAGACGGCACTGGGCAGACGGATGGCTCAGATGGCGCTGGGGAGACGGATGGCTCTGGCCGGAATAGGCGCACTGTAGGCCTGGTGCGTGGTGCCGGAACTGGAGGCACCGGGCTAAGGACACGCACCTTCAGGCTAGTGCAGGGAGAAGGAGCAGGGCATACTGGACCCTGGGGACGCACATTAGGCCTAGTGCGTGGTGCCGGAACTGGTGGTACCGGGCTGGGGACACGCATCTCAGGGCTAATGCGGGGAGCAGCAACAGGATGCACAGGACTCTGGAGACGCACAGGAGGCTTGGTGCGTGGTGCCGGAACTGGTGGTACCGGGCTGGGGACACGCATCTCAGGGCTAATGCGGGGAGCAGCAACAGGATGCACAGGACTCTGGAGACGCACAGGAGGCTTGGTGCGTGGTGCCGGAACTGGTGGTACCGGGCTGGGGACACGCATCTCAGGGCTAATGCGGGGAGCAGCAACAGGATGCACAGGACTCTGGAGACGCACAGGAGGCTTGGTGCGTGGTGCCGGAATTGGTGGTACCGGGCTGGAGACACGCACCATAGGACGAGTGTGTGGAGGAGGAACAGGGCTCTGGAGACACACTGGAAGCCTGGTGCGTGGTGTAGGCACTGGTGGAACTGGACTGGGGCGGGGAGGTGGCGCAGGAAATACCGGACCGTGCAGGCGTATTAGCTCCCTTGAGCATTGAGCCTGCCCAACCTTACCTGGTTGAATGCTCCCCGTCGCCCGACCAGTGCGGGGAGGTGGAATAACCCGCACCGGGCTATGTAGGCGAACCGGGGACACCATGCGTAAGGCTGGTTCCATGTAAACCGGCCCGAGGAGACGCACAGGTGGCCAGATATGTAGGGCCGGCTTCATGACATCCGGCTCAATACTCAATCTAGCCCTGCCAGTGCGGGGAGGTGGAATAACCCGCACCGGGCTATGCACACGTACAGGAGACACTGTGCGCTCTACTGCGTAACACGGTGTCTGCCCGTACTCCCGCTCTCCACGGTAAGTACAGGGAGTAGGCGCAGGTTTCCTACCTGACTTCGCCACTCTCCCTTTAAGCCCCCTCCCAAGAAATTTTTGGGGTTTTCTCACAGGCTTCCTACCGCGTCGTCGTGCTGCCTCCATACGCCGGTATCCCTCCTCGCACTGCGCCAGAGAATCCCAGGCGGGCTCCGGCACTCGCCCTGGGTTGATCGCCCACCTGTCGATCTCCTCCCACGTAGTGTAGCCCAGATCCTTTTCCTGCCTCCGAGCTAGCTCCTCATATCGCCGCCTCTCTGCTTTCGCTGCCTCCAGCTCAGCTTTGGGGCGGTTATATTCTCCTGGTTCTTCGCGGTCCAGAATTTCCTCCCATGTCCATGAATCCTTGATGCCTTGCTCCTGTTGCCGCTTTTCGCGCTGCTTGATCCCGCATAGGTGGGGAATTCTGTCACGATCGTCAAAGGGACTGAGAGAGGACCAAGGCGCAGCGTGTGGAAAGTACATCTTCTTTTTATTTTAAGAAGGAAAACGAAACAAAACAACAAACAGACGAACGTGAAGCTAACCAAGAACTAAGTGCATACATGCAACATAGAACATCGACATAGACAATTCCCCACAAACAGCTAAAGCCTATGGTTGCCTTAAATATGGCTCCCAATCAGAGACAACAATAACCAGCTGTCTCTAATTGAGACCCAATTCAGGCAACCATAGACTTTCCTAGATACCTACACTCAACCATAGACACAGCTAGACTACTATACTAAACATAAACCCGACTACTCTAATAAACCCCCTAAACCTTACAACCACCCTAGACACTACAAAAACACATACATTCCCCATGTCACACCCTGACCTAACTAAAATAATTAAGAAAACAAAGAATACTAAGGCCAGGGCGTGACACTCTGTTGAGAGCTTTTCTGAAACCACATGAGACTAAGCCCAAGTTCAACTCTGTTGAGAGCTTTTCTGAAACCACAGGAGACTTAGCCCAACTTCAACTCTGTTGAGAGCTTTTCTGAAACCACAGGAGACTTAGCCCAACTTCAACTCTGTTGAGAGCTTTTCTGAAACCATGGGAGACTTAGTTCAACTTCAACTCTGTTGAGAGCTTTTCTGAAACCACAGGAGACTTAGTTCAACTTCAACTCTGTTGAGAGCTTTCCTGAAACCACATGAGACTTAGTTCAACTTCAACTCTGTTGAGAGCTTTTCTGAAACCACAGGAGACTTAGCCCAAGTTCAACTCTGTTGAGAGCTTTTCTGAAACCACAGGAGACTTAGCCCAACTTCAACTCTGTTGAGAGCTTTTCTGAAACCACAGGAGACTTAGTTCAACTTCAACTCTGTTCAGTGCTTTTCTGAATCCACAGGAGACTTAGTTCAACTCTGGTTTGAAACCACAGGAGGCTTGTCTAATTGGCTCGAGAACTGAGCATCACCAGCTAATGTAAATACTTCATCACATCTCATTGGTCTCCCAAAGATAATGTCCCAAGTTGACATAATTAATGGTGGAAAATGCAAATTATTATTGCTTTTTCACAGAGTGACAGAGGGGGTAAAAGACCACATTTTAATTATGCCTTTTGTGCTGCCCACATTGTACACCTCAGGATAATGTTCAGACTAGGCTCAGTCAGAGAATACACATAGACAATTTATTCTATTCTATTTGTATTTGTGGTTCTGCTGCGACATGGACCACAATGCTTGATCATTCGCAGGACAGGGATTCCTCCCAGAGTCGTCATAGTGTACAAGGCTAAGTATGTCTTTAGTAGTGTACAAGGCCAACTATATCCTTCATAGTGTACAAGGCCAACTATATCCTTCATAGTGTACAAGGCCAACTATATCCTTCATAGTGTACAAGGCCAACTATATCCTTCATAGTGTACAAGGCCAACTATATCCTTCATAGTGTACAAGGCCAACTACATTGTTCATAGTGTACAAGGCCAACTATATCCTTCATAGTGTACAAGGCCAACTATATCCTTCATAGTGTACAAGGACAACTATATCCTTCATAGTTTACAAGGCCAACAAGGCCAATCCCCACATATAGTTACACATGGAGTAAAACAAACATACAGTCAATAATACAGTGAAAAATAAGTCTATATACAATGTGAGCAAGTGAGGTGAGATAAGGGAGGTGAAGGCAAATAAAATATATATATAAATAAAAATATTAAAAAAGGCCATGGTGGCGAAGTAAATACAATATAGCAAGTAAAAAAAAACACTGGAATGGTTGGTTTTCAGTGGAAGAAGGTGCAAAGTAGAGATAGAAATAATGGGGTGCAAAGGAGCAAAATAAATAAATACAGTAGGTAAAGAGGTAGTTGTTTGGGCTAAATTATAGATGGGCTATGTACAGGTTCAGTAATCTATGAGCTGCTCTGACAGCTGGTTCTTAAAGCTAGTGAGGGAGATAAGTGTTTCCAGTTTCAGAGATTTTTGTAGTTCGTTCCAGTCATTGGCAGCAGAGAACTGGAAGGAGAGGCGGCCAAAGGAAGAATTGTTTTTGGGGGTGACCAGAGAGATATACCTGCTGGAGCGCGTGCTACAGGTAGGTGCTGCTATGGTGACCAGCGAGCTGAGATAAGGGGGGACTTTACCTAGCAGGGTTTTGTAGATGACCTGGAGCCAGTGGGTTTGGCGACGAGTATGAAGCGAGGGCCAGCCAACGAGAGTGTACAGTTCGCAGTGGTGGGTAGTATATGGGGCTTTGGTGTTTTGTCACCAAAGCCTTCATTCATGTCACCAAAGCCTTCATTCATATATCCTTCATAGTGTACAAGGCCAACTATATCCTTCATAGTGTAGAAGGCCAACTATATCCTTCATAGTGTACAAGGCCAACTATATCCTTCATAGTGTACAAGGCCAACTATATCCTTCATAGTGTACAAGGCCAACTATGTTATTTGTAGTTTACAAGGCCAACTATATCCTTCATAGTGTACAAGGCCAACTATGTTATTTGTAGTGTACAAGGCCAACTATATCCTTCATAGTGTACAAGGCCAACTATGTTATTTGTAGTTTACAAGGCCAACTATATCCTTCATAGTGTACAAGGCCAACTATGTTATTTGTAGTGTACAAGGCCAACTATATCCTTCATAGTGTACAAGGCCAACTATGTTATTTGTAGTTTACAAGGCCAACTATATCCTTCATAGTGTACAAGGCCAACTATGTTATTTGTAGTGTACAGGGCCAACTATATCCTTCATAGTGTACAAGGCCAACTATGTCCTTCATAGTGTACAAGGCCAACTATATCTTTCATAGTTTACAAGGCCAACTATATCCTTCAATGTGTACAAGGCCAACTATATCCTTTAATGTGTACAAGGCAAACTATATCCTTCATAGTGTACAAGGCCAACTATGTCCTTTAATGTGTACAAGGCAAACTATATCCTTCATAGTGTACAAGGCCAACTATGTCCTTTAATGTGTACAAGGCCAACTATATCCTTTAATGTGTACAAGGCAAACTATATCCTTCATAGTGTACAAGGCCAACTATGTCCTTTAATGTGTACAAGGCCAACTATATCCTTCATAGTGTACAAGGCCAACTATATCCTTTAATGTGTACAAGGCCAACTATATCCGTCATAGTTTACAAGGCCAACTATGTCCTTCATAGTGTACAAGGCCAACTATATCCTTCAATGTTTACAAGGCCAACTATGTCCTTCATAGTGTACAAGGCCAACTATGTCCTTCATAGTGTACAAGGCCAACTATGTCCTCCATAGTGTACAAGGCCAACTATGTCCTTCATAGTGTACAAGGCCAACTATATCTTTCATAGTTTACAAGGCCAACTATATCCTTCAATGTTTATAAGGCCAACTATGTTATTTGTAGTTTACAAGGCCAACTATGTCCTTCATAGTGTACAAGGCCAACTACATCCTTCATAGTGTACAAGGCCAACTATGTTATTTGTAGTTTACAAGGCCAACTATGTTATTTGTAGTTTACAAGGTCAACTACATTCTTCATAGTGTACAAGGCCAACCTTATCCTTCCTAATGTACAAGGCCAACTATGTCCTTCCTAGTGTACAAGGCCAACTATGTTATTTGTAGTGTACAAGGCCAACCTTATCCTTCCTAGTGTACAAGGCCAACCTTATCCCTCCTAGTGTACAAGGCCAACCTTATCCTTCCTAGTGTACAAGGCCAACCTTATCCTTCATAGTGTACAAGGCCAACTACATTCTTCATAGTGTACAAGGCCAACTATATCCTTCATAGTGTACAAGGCCAACTATGTCCTTCCTAGTGTATAAGGTCAACTATGTTATTTGTAGTGTACAAGGCCAACCTTATCCTTCCTAGTGTACAAGGCCAACCTTATCCTTCCTAGTGTACAAGGCCAACCGTATTCTTCCTAGTGTACAAGGCCAACTATGTCCTTCATAGTTTACAAGGCCAACTATATCCTTCATAGTGTACAAGGCCAACTATATCCTTCGTAGTGTACAAGGCCAACTACGTTATTTGTAGTGTACAAGGCCAACTATGTTATTTGTAGTGTACAAGGCCAACCTTATCCTTCCTAGTGTACAAGGCCAACTATATCCTTCATAGTGTACAAGGCCAACTATGTCCTTCCTAGTGTACAAGGCCAACTATGTACTTCCTAGTGTACAAGGCCAACTATATCCTTCCTAGTGTACAAGGCCAACTATGTCCTTCCTAATGTACAAGGCCAACTATGTCCTTCCTAGTGTACAAGGCCAACTATGTCCTTCCTAGTGTACAAGGCCAACTATGTGCTTCCTAGTGTACAAGGCCAACTATGTGCTTCCTAGTGTACAATGCCAACTATGTCCTTCCTAGTGTACAAGGCCAACTATGTCCTTCCTAGTGTACAAGGCCAACTATGTCCTTCCTAGTGTCAAGGCCAACTATGTCCTTCCTAGTGTCAAGGCCAACTATGTCCTTCCTAGTGTCAAGGCCAACTATGTCCTTCCTAGTGTACAAGGCCAACTATATCCTTCATAGTGTACAAGGCCAACTATGTTATTTGTAGTGTACAAGGCCAACTATATCCTTCATAGTGTACAGGGCCAACTATGTCCTTCCTAGTGTACAAGGCCAACTATATCCTTCATAGTGTACAAGGCCAACTATGTTATTTGTAGTGTACAAGGCCAACTATATCCTTCATAGTGTACAGGGCCAACTATATCCTTCATAGTGTACAAGGCCAACTATATCCTTCATAGTGTACAAGGCCAACTACATTCTTCATAGTGTACAATACCAACTATATCCTTCCTAGTGTACAAGGCCAACTATGTCCTTCATAGTGTACAAGGCCAACTATAACCTTCATAGTGTACAAGGCCAACTATAACCTTCATAGTGTACAGGGCCAACTATGTCCTTCCTAGTGCACAGGGCCAACTATGTCCTTCCTAGTGTACAAGGCCAACTATGTCCTTCCTAGTGTACAGGGCCAACTATGTCCTTCCTAGTGCACAGGGCCAACTATGTCCTTCCTAGTGTACAAGGCCAACTATATCCTTCATAGTGTACAAGGCCAACTATGTCCTTCCTAGTGTACAAGGCCAACTACATTCTTCATAGTGTACAAGGCCAACCTTATCCTTCCTAGTGTACAGGGCCAACTATGTCCTTCCTAGTGTACAAGGCCAACTACATTCTTCATAGTGTACAAGGCCAACCTTATCCTTCATAGTGTACAAGGCTAACAATGTCATTTGTAGTGTACAAGGCCAACTATGTTATTTGTAGTGTACAAGGCCAACCTTATCCTTCCTAGTGTACAATACCAAATATGTCATTTGTAGTGTACAAGGCCAACTATATCCTTCATAGTGTACAAGGCCAACTATGTCCTTCATAGTGTACAAGGCCAACTATGTCCTTCATAGTGTACAAGGCCAACTATGTCCTTCGTAGTGTACAAGGCCAACTATATCCTTCATAGTGTACAAGGCCAACTATGTCCTTCATAGTTTACAAGGCCAACTATGTCCTTCATAGTTTACAAGGCCAACTATGTCCTTCATAGTGTACAAGGCCAACTATGTCCTTCATAGTATACAAGGCCAACTATGTCCTTCGTAGTGTACAAGGCCAACTATATCCTTCATAGTATACAAGGCCAACTATGTTATTTGTAGTGTACAAGGCCAACTACTCTATGTCATATTAATGTTGTATTTAAAATGTTAAAAAATCAATAAACAGTAAGTCCCGGTCCACTGAAGTACAGGATACATCAGAGCACACAGGACATTACCAAGTGCTCCTGCTTTCAAGGGTTCAGTCTATGAAAGTTTAAGAGAGGCTGTTATTTCATTGGGTTAAATTTTTTCTTTGAGTCTGCAGTTCATGTGTTGACATTTTCTTCTGGTACAGTTGAGAACTTGCCTAAGGAATGTCCTCAGAATTAAGAGGAAACTTAATTGAGCCCCTTGGAATCATGATCCTGAACTATCCATGACCACACACGCACTCTATGGACCATAAATGGATATATTATCCTTCAAAGATTGTCAGATTGATAACTTATTTTCTCAACAGCCAATTAATATTTGGAACATGTGTCTGGTAAACCATTTAAGCGTTGTGATTACATTTTCTAGTTTAATATCAAATAAAATACAATGGTATTTGTCACATACACGTGTTTAGCAGATGTTATTGCACGTGTAGAGAAATGCTTGTGTTTCTAGCGCCAACAGTGCAGTAATATCTAACAGTAATATCTAACAATTTCACAACAACACACACAAATCTAAAGTAATTAAGAAAATATAAATATTTGGGCGAGCAATGTCAGAGCTGCATAGACTAAGGTACTAAATAGTATAGAATAAAGTGTATACTGTAAACATTATTAAAGTGACTAGTGTTCCATTATTAAAGCGGCCAGTCATTTCAAGTCTATATATATATATATATATATATATATATATATATATATATATATATATATATATATAGCGCAGCAGCCTCTAATGTGCTAGTGATGGCTATTTAACAGTATTTAACAGTCGAATGGCCTTAACAGTATAACTGACATGGGTGTGTGAGGACAGTTGATGCAGTACCAAATTGGGGAATTTTGTCGGTTCACACTTTGCCCTTGAAATGTATTTCAGCACTGCAGTGATTTACATCTCTTCTGACAGGTTCTTTCCTTTGTATTATTTATACATGTCTGTAGTTAAAGGGGTTCCTGAGCATCATGGCCCTCAGGCTTAACTGTGCTTTTTACTTAGCCTTTTGCCTTTGGTTGGCTGCTTTTGAAGAGGAGGATTATACAGAACCCTGCCGGCCATTCCATGAGGTCCCGACTTGACATCTAGCATACTTTTTACTCTTGGTTCAAATGAATGATCATGAAAAGAAATGAGTTCAAAAAAGGGACCATAGTTATTGTGGAAAAACATCAAATCAAATTGTGAAAAAAAATCTGTAAAGGTTTTGACGAGTGTCCAGTTTTTCAGACGGTGCTAAGCCAGGTGTTATGAAGTGTCCTGTGTCGCTCATAAAGACACTTCAGGTGTTATGAAGTGTCCTGCGACGCTCATAAAGACACTTCAGGTGTTTTGAAGTGTCCTGCGACGCTCATAAAGACACATCAGGTGTTATGAAGAGTCCTGCGATGCTCATAAAGACACTCCAGGTGTTATGAAGTGTCCTGCGACGCTCATAAAGACACTTCAGGTGTTATGAAGTGTCCTGCGACGCTCATAAAGACACTTCAGGTGTTATGAAGTGTCCTGCGACGCTCATAAAGACACTCCGGGTGTTATGAAGTGTCCTGCGACGCTCATAAAGACACTCCGGGTGTTATGAAGTGTCCTGCGACGCTCATAAAGACACTCCAGGTGTTATGAAGTGTCCTGCAACGCTCATAATGACACTTCAGGTGTTATGAAGTGTCCTGCGACGCTCATAAAGACACATCAGGTGTTATGACGTGTCCTGCGACGCTCATAAAGACACTTCAGGTGTTATGAAGTGTCCTGCGACGCTCATAAAGACACTTCAGGTGTTATGAAGTGTCCTGCGACGCTCATAAAGACACTTCAGGTGTTATGAAGTGTCCTGCGACGCTCATAAAGACACTTCAGGTGTTATGAAGTGTCCTGCGTCGCTCATAAAGACACATCAGGTGTTATGAAGTGTCCTGCGACGCTCATAAAGACACTTCAGGTGTTATGAAGTGTCCTGCGACGCTCATAAAGACACTTCAGGTGTTATGAATCCCTGTACATTCCTTTAAAATGCTGTATGTGACTATCAGAAATGACCCTATTGGTACTTTTGTCTTGAAACAATCAATAACACCTCTATACACACGGTTGACAGTAGCAGGCCCACTGTGTAGATTGAGTAGGTTATTCCTATCATTAGCCGAGGTGAGTCAGTCTAGTGTAAGAGCCTGTACCTTTTGGCTGTAATGATGAGTATCTAAGTAATTTAATGCAGTCTAACCTTTAGCAAATCTTTTACATATACAGGTAAAGATAATATGAATATGAATATAATATGATTAAATAAAAATACATTAAATACTGAAAGGAAGACCATAATGCTACAGACCTTACTGTAACAGAGCTCATCACCATAATGCTACAGACCTTACCGTAACAGAGCTCATCACCATAATGCTACAGACCTTACCGTAACAGAGCTCATCACCATAATGCTACAGACCTTACCGTAACAGAGCTCATCACCCATAATGCTACAGACCTTACCGTAACAGAGCTCATCACCATAATGCTACAGACCTTACTGTAACAGAGCTCATCACCATAATGCTACAGACCTTACCGTAACAGAGCTCATCACCATAATGCTACAGACCTTACCGTAACAGAGCTCATCACCATAATGCTACAGACCTTACCGTAACAGAGCTCATCACCATAATGCTACAGACCTTACTGTAACAGAGCTCATCACCATAATGCTACAGACCTTACCGTAACAGAGCTCATCACCATAATGCTACAGACCTTACCGTAACAGAGCTCATCACCATAATGCTACAGACCTTACCGTAACAGAGCTCATCACCATAATGCTACAGACCTTACCGTAACAGAGCTCATCACCATAATGCTACAGACCTTACCGTAACAGAGCTCATCACCATAATGCTACAGACTTTACCGTAACAGAGCTCATCACCATAATGCTACAGACTTTACCGTAACAGGCAATTTAATGGTTCAATGAGGTGAGGACTAATTATTCAGATCCCTTTAAGCTACATTTTATTAAACTTAACACTCATGTTTTAAAAAGGAACAAACCATGAAAAGAAACTGCCCGTCAACCAATTCTCTGTGCAATTGATTTCCTTGTCGGAGAGAAACTAAAAGCAGGCCCTGGATCAGTAATTAAAATCCACTTTGTATCTCTGAAATGTTACCTATTTGGACAAATTAAGGTTTCCATAAATAACAATCACATAGCCTAACAGTTGTATTGCCCCCAACCCCCCCCCCCCCCCAAAAAAAATGCATTAAGTATGTTCTTCCTCATAATGACAATAATGAGTACTTTTCTTGAATAATCCACTAAAAGGAACAGATTATAAAAATGAATGCATTGCTGAATTTAATGTATTTCCCAACAGGCACAAAACTGGTAGAATCAACTTTGTTTCAACGTAATTTGTCAACATATTGTGACGTGGAATCTACATGGAAAATACATTGGATATAAAAAAAAAATAAAAAATAAAACTGTTGTTTTGAGGGTGAAATTTCAACCACGGGATAATGTCATCATGTTAACCGAATTTCAACATAGACAAACGTTGTGTAAAATCTGTTGAATTTATGCCTTTAAAACAATGTCAAGTCTTCAACGTTACAGTATATCCACTATCAGAATGTTTTATTTTTAAATACACTGGGAAGCACCTCCTACTGGAGAATTTATCTATCTACAGTTACCCTTTGGTCTCCTATTCAGGAATTTAATCAAGCCCTGCTCAGCTATGATATGGATATTACCAATGTGCTATCGTGAGAATGATTGTTGAGCAATCTACACTTAAAAACAAAATAGATTCACTGTTCCTGTCAAAGTCATTCCACAGGATAAGTTTAACAGAGCAAATGAAATATGTCCATACTATATATATCACTCACATATCATTTAAATTAATAATTGATATGCTCGATTCACGTCTCCACCTCAACCAAAAATTGAAGATAAAGAATAGGACTGAATCAAATCAAACTTTTTTTGTGAAAGTTAATTTAAAGTTAGAATTAATTTAGTCCTGTTCTTTAACTTTAATTATTTCTCATTGATCAACGACTCAACCTATTATGACCCAGTTATCCACTTTAGAGTGATATGGTGTGCCCACTGGGTTGGCTCTGTATTTTGCTGCAGTTAACATTTTTCAATGTGTGATAACACTATGAAGGCTCTCTGGGGGAATGTGGCCCAGTTCAAAATGAGCAAAATGTCAGTCATATCTCAGCACTACTTATACGAACCCCCCCAAGCATATCATTTCCAAACGAACCACTTTGCTGTTCCACTTACTCCGATTCTCTGCACCTCCATAAAGACGGCTCTTTGGAAGGACTTCTCCCACACGGCGAGGTCAGAGGTCATCTCCACGCTGAAGGTGTGACTCTGGCCGTGGCCGACCAGGATACTGAAACAGAAAGGCTCTCCGTCCTGCAGCTCCTCATCCTGCTGGAGGCCGAGGTAGAACTTGGCTTGGATCCAGCAGTCCTCTGCCATCCACAGCTACAACACCACATCCAACATGAAGAGTGTCATCAGTTCTCTTCACTGGGAACCATATTTCAACTTGATATGAATAGGCTTCTGTACGGGTAACTGTCATGTTGGTGCACATCTACGTCGATACATGATTCACACAACATGTTGAGTACCCATGCACATAATTCACATTCCGGTAACAGTCGATTCTATTATCTTATTCTGCATGTGAACTTTGAACATACCTTATGAACCTTGAACAGAACCTCATAAAGGACATACAGGGTTTCAGCTTGTCCCCAGTCAGTTGCACTAACCTGAGATGGAGGGGGAGGGGGGGGGGGGGGGGGTTGTGAGTGTATATTATAAGCCTTCATTTTCTCATCAATGTAATGTCTTACAGACAGGATTTAAGACACTTTGAACCAAAGTAAAAGGAACCAACATATAGTGTGCTTGACCGACATCATTTGGAAACACTGCATTAACCCATGTTACTCAACCAAATAACCTGACCTAGGGAAGACAATTACATGGTTTCATTAGTGGGTGGTTCAGGGTCCAGCTCAAAACTCATTTCAGAAATAGTTGATGTAATTGTAAAAGCAGGAATGAAAAGATCCAGAATAACCACTGTAGCTACACACTGAGTGCAGCCCACCAACATGCTCCCGGCTAAAGGAACATTTTAATGGACTATCATGGTGGGATAAAATATGAACTTGTAAATCCTTGGACTCCTGAACAGTTAATGGATGAAGAGGAAATCAATGGGAGATTCATACAGGAGGACTCCTGAAGACGTAGAGCCAAGGGCCTCTCAATGCCAGGAACTTGAAGGTACTCGATGGACCAGCATCATCAGCGTGCGGGTTTCCACACACCCAACCCATGTGGACAATCTGCAGAGGCAAGGTTCAAGGGATGAAAATCCATTCTGCTGCATTTTTTGTGATTTATTTATGAACCTATATGCTATAAGTAAATACGTCTTTATTAACGATACAGTTGAAGTCGGAAGTTTACAAACACGTAGGTTGGAGTCATTAAAACTCGTTTTTCAACCACTCCAAAAATGTATTGTTTAACAAACTATAGTTTTGACAAATCGGTTAGGACATCTACTTCGTGCATGACACAAGACATTTTTCCAACAATTGTTTACAGACAGATTATTTCACTTATAATTCACTGTATCACAATTCCAGTGGGTCAGAAGTTTACATACACTAAGTTGACTGTGCCTTTAACAGCTTGGAAAATTCCTAAAGGGATGTTTGGCAGAAGCTTCTGAAGGCTAAATCACATAATTTGAGTCAATTGGAGATGTACCTGTGGATGTATTTCAAGCTCTACCTTAAAACTCAGTGCCTCTTAGCTTGACATCATGGGAAAATCAAAAGAAATCCGCCAAGACCTCAGAAAAAAATTGTAGACCTCCACAAGTCTGGTTCATCCGTGGGAGCAACTTCCAAACGCCTGAAGGTACCACGCTCATCTGTCCAAACAATAGTACCCAAGTATAAACACCATGGGACCACGCAGCCGTCATTCCGCTCAGGAAGGAGACGCCTTCTGTCTCCTAGAGATGAACGTACTTTGGTGCGAAAGGTGCAAATCAATCCCAGAACAACAGCAAAAGACCTTGTGAAGATGCTGGAGGGAACAGGTACAAAAGTATCTATAACCACAGTAAAAAGAGTCCTGTATCGACATAACCTGAAAGGCCGCTCAGCAAGGAAGAAGCCGCTGCTCCAATACCGCCATAAAAAAGCCAGACTACGGTTTGCAACTGCGCATGAGGACAAAGATCATACTTTTTGGAGAAATGTCCTCTGGTCTGATGAAACAAAAATAGAACTGTTTGGCCATAATGACCGTCGTTATGTTTGGAGGAAAAAGGGGGAGGCTTGCAAGCTGAAGAACACCATCCCAACTGTGAAGCAAGGGGGTGGCAGCATCATGTTGTGGGGGTGCTTTGCTGCAGGAGGGACTGGTGCACTTCACAAAATAGAGGGCATCATGAGGCATGAAAATTATGTGGATATATTGAAGCAACATCTCAAGACATCAGTCAGGAAGTTAAAGCTTAGTCGCAAATGGGTTTTCCAAATAGACAATGACCCCAAGCATACTTCCACAGTTGTGGCAAAATGGCTTAAGGACAACAAAGTCAAGGTATTGGAGTGGCCATCACAAAGCCCTGACCTCAATCCAATAGAAAATGTGTGGGCAGAACAGAAAAAACGTGTGCGAGCAAGGAGGCCTACAAACCTGACTCAGTTATACCAGCTCTGTCAGGAGGAATGGGCCAAAATTCACCTAAATTATTATGGGAAGCTTGTGGAAGGCTACCAGTAATGTTTGACTCAAGTTAAACAATTTAAATGCAATGCTACCAAATAGTAATTGAGTGTATGTAAACTTCTGACCCACTGGGAATGTGATGAAATAAATCAAATATTAAATAAATAATTCTCTATCCTATTAATCTGACATTTCACATTCTTAAAATAAAGTGGCGATCCTAACTGACCTAAAACAGGGAACTTTTACTAGGATTAAATATCAGGAATTGTGAAAGGTGTATGTAAACTTCTGACTTCAACTGTAGCTATAGTTAAAGATAGTTATAAACTCAGGAAAAAAAGAAACACCCCTTCATAAAAATTAATGAACATGCACCTGTGGAATGGTTGTTTAGACACTAACAGCTTACAGACGGTAGGCAATTAAGGTCACAGCTATGAAAACTTAGGACACTAAAGAGGCCTTTCTACTGACTCTGAAAAACACAAAAAGAAAGATGCCCAGGGTCCCTGCTCATCTGCGTGGACGTGCCTTAGGCATGCTGCAAGGAGGCATGAGGACTGCATATGTGGCCAGGACAATAAATTGCAATGTCCGTACTGTGAGACGGCTAAGGGAGACAGGACGGACAGCTGATCGTCCTCGCAGTGGCAGACCACATGTAACAACACCTGCACAGGATCGGTACATTCCAAAATAACAGTTGCGTGACAGGTACAGGATAGCACAACATCTGCCCGAGTTACACCAGGAACGCGCAATCTCTCCATCAGTGCTCAGACTGTCTGCAATAGGCTGAGAGAGGCTGGACTGAGGGCTTGAAGGCCTGTTGTAAGGCAGGTCCTCACCAGACATCTCCGGCAACAACGTCGCCTATGGGCAAAAACCCACCATCGCTGGACCAGACAGGACTGGCAAAAAGTGCTCTCCACTTACGAGTTGCGGTTTTGTCTCACCAGGGGTGATGGTCGAATTTGCGTAAATCGTCGAAGGAATGAGCATTACACCGAGGCCTGTACTCTGGAGCGGGATCGATTTGGAGGTGGAGGGTCCGTCATGGTCTGGGGCGGTGTGTCACAGCATCATTGGACTGAGCTTGTTGTCATTGCAGGCAATCTCAACACTGTCCATTACAGGGAAGACATCCTCCTCCCTCATGTGGTACCCTTCCTGCAGGCTCATCCTGACATGACCCTCCAGCATGACAATGCCACCAGCCATACTGCTCGTTCTGTGCGTGATTTCCTGCAAGACAGAAATGTCAGTGTTCTGCCATGGCCAGCGAAGAGCCCGGATCTCAATCCCATTGAGCACGTCTGGGACCGGTTGGGTCGGAGGGTGACGGTTCGGCCCATTCCCTCCAGAAATGTCCGTGCCTTGGTGAAAGAATGGGGTAACATCTCACAGCAAGAACTGGCAAAGCTGGTGCAGTCCATGAGGAGGAGATGCACTGCAGTACTTAATGCAGCTGGTGGACACACCAGATACTGACTGTTACTTTTGATTTTGACCCCCCCTTTGTTCAGGGACACATTATTCCATTTCTGTTAGTCACATGTCTGTGGAACTTGTTCAGTTTGTCCCAGTTGATTAATCTTGATATGTTCATTTAAATATTTTCACATGTTAAGTTGACATTGAGATGACGTTTCATTTTTTTCTGAGTTTAGATAAACATAGTTACAGATGACGATAGTTATAGTTAAAGACATCTATGGGGGCCCCGTGTGGCTCAGTTGGTAGAGCATGGCGCTTGCAACGCCAGGGTTGTGGGTTCGATTCCCACGGGGGGCCAGTACAAAAAAGAATGAATGTATGTACTTGTAAGTCGCTCTGGATAAGAGCGTCTGCTAAATGACTTAAATGTAAATGTAAATCTATAGATGAAGACAGCTATAGATGAAGACAGATGTAAATGGCTATAGATGAAGATAGATGTAGATAGCTATAGATGTAGATAGCTATAGATGTAGATAGCTATAGATGAACATAGCTATAGATGAAGATAGCTATAGATGTAGATAGCTATAGATGTAGATTGCTATAGATGAAGATAGCTATAGATGTAGATGGCTATAGATGAAGATAGCTATAGATAGCTATAGATGTAGATATCTATAGATAGCTATAGATGAAGATAGCTATTGATGTAGATAGCTATAGATGTAGATAGCTATAGATAGATATAGATGAAGATAGCTATTGATGTAGATAGCTATAGATAGCTATAAATGAAGATAGCTATAGATAGTTATAGATGTAGATACCTATAGATGTAGATAGCTATAGATGTAGATAGTTATAGATGAAAATAGCTATAGATGAAGATAGCTATATATAGCTATAGATGAAGATAGCTATAGATGTAGATAGCTATAGATGTAGATAGCTATAGATAGCTATAGATGAAGATAGCTATAGATGTAGATAGCTATAGATGTAGATAGCTAAAGATGAAGATATCTATAGATGTAGATAGCTATAGATGAAGATATCTATAGATGTAGATAGCTATAGATGTAGATAGCTATAGATGTAGATAGCTATAGATGTAGATGGCTATAGATAGTTATAGATGTAGATAGCTATAGATGAAGATAGCTGTAGATGAAGATAGCTATAGATGTAGATAGCTATAGATGAAGATAGCTATAGATGTAGATTGCTATAGATGAAGATTGCTATAGATGTAGATAGCTATAGATGAAGATAGCTGTAGATGTAGATAGCTATAGATGAAGATAGCTGTAGATGTAGATAGCTATAGATGAAGATAGCTGTAGATGTAGATAGCTATAGATGTAGATAGCTATAGATGTAGACAGCTGTAGATGTAGATAGCTATAGATGTAGATAGCTATAGATGTAGATATCTATAGATGTAGATAGCTGTAGATGAAGATAGCTGTAGATGAAGATAGCTGTAGATGAAGATAGCTATAGATGTAGATAGCTATAGATGTAGATAGCTATAGATGTAGATAGCTATAGATGTAGATGGCTATAGATGAAGATAGCTATAGATGTAGATAGCTATAGATGTAGATATCTATAGATGTAGATGGCTATAGATGAAGATGGCTATAGATGAAGACAGCTATAGATAGCTATAGATGTAGATATCTATAGATAGCTATAGATGAAGATAGCTATATATAGCTATAGATGTAGATAGCTATAGATAGATATAGATGAAGATAGCTATTGATGTAGATAGCTATAGATAGCTATAAATGAAGATAGCTATAGATAGTTATAGATGTAGATAGCTATAGATGTAGATAGCTATAGATGTAGATAGCTATAGATGTAGATAGCTATAGATGTAGATAGCTATAGATAGTTATAGATGAAAATAGCTATAGATGAAGATAGCTATAGATAGCTATAGATGAAGATAGCTATAGATGTAGATAGCTATAGATGTAGATAGCTATAGATGAAGATAGCTATAGATGTAGATAGCTATAGATGAAGATAGCTATAGATAGTTATAGATGAAAATAGCTATAGATGTAGATAGCTATAGATAGTTATAGATGAAAATAGCTGTATATGAAGATAGCTATAGATGAAGATAGCTATAGATGAAGCTAGCTATAGATGAAGATAGCTATAGATGAAGATAGCTATAGATGAAGATAGCTATAGATGTAGATAGATGTAGATAGCTATAGATAGTAATAGATGAAAATAGCTATAGATAAAGATAGCTATAGATGAAGATAGCTATAGATGTAGATAGCTATAGATGTAGATAGCTATAGATGAAGATAGCTATATATAGTTATAGATGAAAATAGCTATAGATGAAGATAGATGTAGATAGCTATAGATAGTAATAGATGAAAATAGCTATAGATAAAGATAGCTATAGATGAAGATAGCTGTAGATGTAGATAGCTATAGATGAAGATATCTATAGATGTAGATAGTTATAGATGTAGATAGCTATAGATGTAGATAGCTATAGATGTAGATAGCTATAGATGTAGATAGCTATAGATGTAGATAGCTATAGATGTAGATAGCTATAGATGAAGATAGCTATAGATGAAGATAGCTATAGATGAAGATAGCTATAGATGTAGATGGCTATAGATAGCTATAGATGTAGATAGCTATAGGTGAAGATAGCTATAGATGTAGATAGTTATAGATGAAGATAGCTATAGATGTAGATAGTTATAGATGAAGATAGCTATAGATGAAGATAGCTATAGATAGCTATAGATGTAGATAGCTATAGATGAAGATAGCTATAGATGTAGATAGCTATAGATAGCTATAGATGTAGATAGCTATAGGTGAAGATAGCTATAGATGAAGATAGCTATAGATAGCTATAGATGAAGATAGCTATAGATAGCTATAGTTGAAGATACTTATAGCTCCTTGGGTGAGGACATACCTGATCATCCGGAGAGCAATATCTGTTAATCATTTTCATCTGTTAGAGGAGAAAACAAGGGATTGCAATTGTAAGTGGAACGGCGTTAGAGCTGGAAAATCCACAGGCGGCTTCTGGTGTTACCTTACTGTGGACACTGACATTGGATGCAATGAAACCACACACAACTTTATAATCCAACAAATCCCATGCTGCTACTGTGGCATGGTCAGACCAGGTGTAATACTTTACGTATACTGTGGCCATGGTCAGACCAGCTGTAATACTTTACTGATACTGTGGCATGATCAGACCAGCTGTAATACTTTACTGATCCTGTGGCATGGTCAGACCAGCTGTAATACTTTACTGATACTGTGGCATGGTCAGACCAGGTGTAATACTTTACTGATACTGTGGCATGGTCAGACCAGGTGTAATACTTTACTGATACTGTGAGTCCATTCAATCTGTATCTGGATAAAACATTCAAAATACATTTTTCCTGGTCACACTGTAGACTTACATTCTCCAGTGTCAAATCACTGATATTGGTTGATATTGCTTGAAGCCAGTCAGTGCTTTCTGCTGCAGTGCAAAATTGTAGAATATTGATGCTCGCTCCATCTAAGGCGCAGACTTCAAAGCTGTTCGACCTGGAGGGGTATGAACGTTCAGGTTAGAGATGTACAGTAAGTTAAAAGAACTTTTTGAACTAGAATGGTCAGAGTGGAAAACCTTTTATCAAGCTGCTCTTTCCCTGAAGTTAGGTCAGTCAGTGTTACAGTGCAAATTAACATTACAGTTCTACTGCATTCACTAACCATAGCAACTAATATAGAGCATTAAGGAAATACAGTGCCCTGAAAAATGATTTATACACTCATAAACAGATTCCACATTCTGTAGCGTTATGGCCTTTATTTTGACTGATCTTTACAACGTAACTCCACACTTTTCTAGAGAAAGAAAAGTATAGACAAATAAAAATATATTACTTAATTATATAATTCTGAGATATTTGATTGCATATGTAATGGCCACAACACACCCAAATTAATTCAGGAGCAAGCTCAAAAACAGGACATCAGACGGTTACAAATTACAGCTCGGTTTCAAAGTACATCATCATTTGTTGCATGTCACAGATAATGACACTGCCCCTGTCAAATGGCGTACACATGTATCGAATCCCTTTCATCACTTATATTTAAGGTGATGCTTTTTGCCATTTCATTTTTTTTGTGCATTTGAAACACACTCCAGATCAATTAGATTGATAGAGACAACTGTAAATCGTATTAAACAAAAATAGCATTGAACATGACGATGCCATCAAAACAGTTTTTCTCTGATGGTTAGGCAATCACATTTATCACACATATCTTGAAAAGCGTAAAATGTTAAGCAAACTCTCCATAGGCTTGGATGAAGTGTTGGACAGCTAGCAGTGGATAATGTTCTGTAGGGGGATGTTGAAAAACATGAGGATAATGTTCTGTAGGAGAATGTTGACAAACATGAGGATAATGTTCTGTAGGATGATGTTGAGAAACATGAGGATAATGTTCTGTAGGATGATGTTGAGAAACATGAGGATAATGTTCTGTAAGAGGATGTTGAGAAACATGAGGATAATGTTCTGTAGGAGGATGTTGAGAAACATGAGGATAATGTTCTGTAAGAGGATGTTGAGAAACATGAGGATAATGTTCTGTAGGAGGATGTTGAGAAACATGAGGATAATGTTCTGTAAGAGGATGTTGAGAAACATGAGGATAATGTTCTGTAAGAGGATGTTGAGAAACATGAGGATAATGTTCTGTAGGAGGATGTTGAGAAACATGAGGATAATGTTCTGTAGGATGATGTTGAGAAACATGAGGATAATGTTCTGTAGGATGATGTTGAGAAACATGAGGATAATGTTCTGTAGGAGGCTGTTGAGAAACATGAGGATAATGTTCTGTAGGAGGATGTTGAGAAACATGAGGATAATGTTCTGTAGGAGGATGTTGAGAAACATGAGGATAATGTTCTGTAGGAGGATGTTGAGAAACATGAGGATAATGTTCTGTAAGAGGATGTTGAGAAACATGAGGATAATGTTCTGTAAGAGAATGTTGAGAAACATGAGGATAATGTTCTGTAGGGGGATGTTGAGAAACATGAGGATAATGTTCTGTAGGAGAATGTTGAGAAACATGAGGATAATGTTCTATAGGAGGATGTTGAGAAACATGAGGATAATATTCTGCAGGGGATGTTGAGAAACATGAGAATAATATTCTGTAAGGGGATTTTTAGAAGAGAAATATGAGGAGAATGTTCTATAGGGGGGTGTTGAGGAACATGAGGACAATGTAGAGAATTATGAAAGCACTGCAATCAATATTTCAAATAACCAGAGCTTGAACACACGCTCTCCCTGAAACTCAGACATCGTGTTACAATGTTACAAAGATCCTTTGGGAACCTTGGTTCTTCTGTTGAAAACGCCCTTAACAATATGCAATGCATGTGTACAATTGGCTTGTTATAAATCTTTGTTCCACTGAGTGCTGACTCTGAGGGATTCTCAATTGTAAAGTTAAGTACAAATCCTCTTGATGTGTAGGGTAGGGCGCACATGTAAATTGCCCATTATAAAATGCAGTGAGACTATATGTGAAGAGAGTGATCAAAACATAGAAAACAGCCGTTTGGAGATAACATTATCTGAATGAATGCAAGCCGCAGTGATAGATCCAGTTTTACTCTGTCTGCTTGACTTGTTTCTGAGATTGCCTGGATAGTGGAATGTTCTGCTTCAACTATCAGCACACTGCAGCATGGTCCTCTAAAACCCAGACGGTTTCTGTCATGGTCCTCTAAAACCCAGATGTCTCTGTCTTGGTCCTCTAAAACCCAGATGTCTCTGTCATAGTCCTCTAAAACCCAGATGTCTCTGTCTTGGTCCTCTAAAACCCAGATGTCTCTGTCATAGTCCTCTAAAACCCAGATGTCTCTGTCTTGGTCCTCTAAAACCCAGATGTCTCTGTCATGGTCCTCTAACACCCAGATGTCTCTGTCTTGGTCCTCTAAAACCCAGATGTCTCTGTCATGGTCCTCTAACACCCAGATGTCTCTGTCTTGGTCCTCTAAAACCCAGACTGTCTCTGTCATGGTCCTCTAACACCCAGATGTCTCTGTCTTGGTCCTCTAAAACCCAGACGTCTCTGTCTTGGTCCTCTAAAACCCAGACGTCTCTGTCTTGGTCCTCTAAAACCCAGATGTCTCTGTCATGGTCCTCTAAAACCCAGACGGTTTCTGTCTTGGTCTTCTAAAACCTAGACTGTCTGTGTGAGTGACAGAGGACAATAGAATTTCCATTAGTCCACATTGTTCCATTGTTATTGGGAATTGAGGAGTACATTGAGGAAAAGCAAGGGGGATGAGGGGGTAGGATTATGATAGCCACATGTCCTGAAGTTGAAAACATATGGCTTTTCTGCTGACTAGTCATAGAGAGTATATTGAGATAAATAGAAACCTAAACCTAGTGGACATCCAAGATAACAGCAGCCAGGAATATACTGTGAAATCCAAGATAAGAGCAGCCTGGAATACACTGTGAAATCCAAAATAACAGCAGCCAGGAATATACTGTGAAATCCAAGAAGAGGAAGATGGATAGCTGTGAGACTAATCCAAGAGGAGGGAGATGGATAGATGTGAGACTAATCCAAGAGGAGGGAGATGGATAGCTGTGAGACTAATCCAAGAGGAGAGGGATGGATAGCTATGAGACTAATCCAAGAGGAGGGAGATGGATAGCTGTGAGACTAATCCAAGAGGAGGGAGATGGATAGCTGTGAGACTCATCCAAGAGGAGGGAGATGGATAGCTGTGAGACTAATCCAAGAGGAAGGAGATGGATAGCTGTGAGACTAATCCAAGAGGAGGGAGATGGATAGCTGTGAGACTATTCCAAGAGGAGGGAGATGGATAGCTGTGAGACTAATCCAAGAGGAGGGAGATGGATAGATGTGAGACTAATCCAAGAGGAGGGAGATGGATAGATGTGAGACTAATCCAAGAGGAGGGAGATGGATAGATGTGAGACTAATCCAAGAGGAGGGAGATGGATAGCTGTGAGACTAATCCAAGAGGAGGGAGATGGATAGCTGTGAGACTAATCCAAGAGGAGGGAGATGGATAGCTGTGAGACTAATCCAAGAGGAGGGAGATGGATAGATGTGAGACTAATCCAAGAGGAAGGAGATGGATAGATGTGAGACTAATCCAAGAGGAGGGAGATGGATAGATGTGAGACTAATCCAAGAGGAGGGAGATGGATAGCTGTGAGACTAATCCAAGAGGAGGGAGATGGATAGCTGTGAGACTAATCCAAGAGGAGGGAAGATGGATAGCTGTGAGACTAATCCAAGAGGAAGGAGATGGATAGATGTGAGACTAATCCAAGAGGAGGGAGGTGGATAGATGTGAGACTAATCCAAGAGGAAGGAGATGGATAGATGTGAGACTAATCCAAGAGGAGGGAGATGGATAGCTGTGAGACTAATCCAAGAGGAGGGAGATGGATAGCTGTGAAACTAATCCAAGAGGAGGGAGATGGATATCTGTGAGACTAATCCAAGAGGAGGGAGATGGATATCTGTGAGACTAATCCAAGAGGAAGGAGATGGATAGCTGTGAGACTCATCCAAGAGGAGGGAGATGGATATCTGTGAGACTAATCCAAGAGGAAGGAGATGGATATCTGTGAGACTCATCCAAGAGGAGGGAGATGGATAGCTGTGAGACTAATCCAAGAGGAGGGAGATGGATAGATGTGAGACTAATCCAAGAGGAGAGAGATGGATAGCTGTGAGACTAATCCAAGAGGAGGGAGATGGATAGCTGTGAGACTAATCCAAGAGGAAGGAGATGGATAGCTGTGAGACTAATCCAAGAGGAGGGAGATGGATATCTGTGAGACTCATCCAAGAGGAGGGAGATGGATAGATGTGAGACTCATCCAAGAGGAGGGAGATGGATAGCTGTGAGACTAATCCAAGAGGAGGGAGATGGATAGCTGTGAGACTAATCCAAGAGGAGGGAGATGGATAGATGTGAGACTCATCCAAGAGGAGGGAGATGGATAGCTGTGAGACTAATCCAAGAGGAGGGAGATGGATAGCTGTGAGACTCATCCAAGAGGAGGGAGATGGATAGATGTGAGACTCATCCAAGAGGAGGGAGATGGATAGCTGTGAGACTCATCCAAGAGGAGAGGGTGGATAGCTGTGAGACTAATCCAAGAAGAGGGAGGTGGATAGCTGTGAGACTAATCCAAGAGGAGAGGGTGGATAGCTGTGAGACTAATCCAAGAGGAGGGAGATGGATAGCTCTGAGACTAATCCAAGAGGAGGGAGATGGATAGCTGTGAGACTAATCCAAGAGGAGGGAGATGGATATCTGTGAGACTAATCCAAGAAGAGGGAGATGGATAGCTGTGAGACTAATCCAAGAGGAGGGAGATGGATAGCTGTGAGACTAATCCAAGAGGAGGGAGATGGATAGCTGTGAGACTAATCCAAGAGGAAGGAGATGGATATCTGTGAGACTAATCCAAGAGGAGGGAGATGGATAGATGTGAGACTAATCCAAGAGGAGGGAGATGGATAGATGTGAGACTAATCCAAGAGGAGGGAGATGGATAGCTGTGAGACTAATCCAAGAGGAGGGAGATGGATAGATGTGAGATTAATCCAAGAGGAGGGAGATGGATAGATGTGAGACTAATCCAAGAGGAGGGAGATGGATAGATGTGAGACTAATCCAAGAAGAGGGAGATGGATAGCTGTGAGACTAATCCAAGAGGAGGGAGATGGATAGCTGTGAGACTAATCCAAGAGGAGGATAGATCTGTATCACATCCGGCTGTGATTGGGAGTCCCATAGGGTGGCGCACAATTGGCCCTGCGATGTCTGGGTTTTGCCGAGGTAGGCCGTCACAGTAAATAAAAAATAAAAAACGGATAATAAACAGTGAGTAGCAGCAGTGTAAAAATAAATGGGGGGGGGGGGGGGGGGGTCAATGTAAATAGTCCGGGTGGCCGTTTGTTTCAGGACTTCCGCCGAAGTCGGTCCCTCTCCTTGTTCAGGCGACGTTCGGCGGGCCGACGTCACCGGCCTTATAGCCACAGCCAATCTACTTTTCATTATCCATTTGTTTTGTCTTTGTCTTAAACACCTGGTTTCAATCCCCCAATTACTTGTTCATTATTTAACCCTCTGTTCCCCCATGTTTGTTTGTGAGTAATTGTTTATTGTATTACGGTCCGTATTTGTGGCCTTATATTTATACAACGTGTATTGTAATCTTATTGTGTAAATTGCTTTCATTACTCATATCTGCTGTCCTGCTTCTGACTCATCTCACCATCTACACACAGACGCTTTACAATTTGGTAAATTGTTCAGCGGTCGTATGGCTTGGGGGTAGAAGCTGTAAAGGAGACTTTTGGTCCGAGACTTGGTGCTCCGGTAGAGAACAGTCTATGACTTCGGTGACCCCGAGTCTTTGACAATGTTTTGGGCTTTCAACTGACACCGCAAATTATATAATATACAATTGAAGTCGGAAGTTTACATACACCTTAGCCAAATACATTTAACCTCTCTGGTATCATTTTGACACTAGCCTCGACAACAGCCAGTGAAATTGCAGGGCGCCAAATTCAAACAAGAGAAATCGCATAATTAAAACTCCTCAAATATACAAGTATTATACACCATTTTATTATACACCAACTTCTTGTTAATCTAACCACAGTGTCCAATTTCAAAAAAGGCTTTATGGCGAAAGCACACCATGCAATTATGTCATTTTCCAGCCAAGGAGAAGACTCACAAAAGTCAGAAATAGCATTAAATTGAATCACTAACCTTTGATGATCTTCATCTGGTGGCACTCCCAGGACTCCATGTTACACAATAAATGTTCGGTTTGTTCAATAAATTCCCTCTTTATGTCCAAAAACCTCAGTTTAAATTGGCGCGTTATGTTCAGTAATGCATTGTCTCAAATAACATCCGGTGAAATTGCAGAGAGACAAATCAAATTACAGAAATACTCATCATAAACATTGATGAAAAATACAAGTGTTATACATAGGATTAAAGATACACGTCTTGTTAATCCAGCCGCTGTCAGATTTCAAAAAGGCTTTACGGGGAAAGCACACCATGCGATTATGTTAGGACAGCGCCTAGCCACAAAACACCATACAGACATTTTCCAGCCAAGGAGGAATCACAAAAGTCAGAAATAGCGATTAAATGAATCACTTACCTTTGATGATCTTCATCAGGTGGCACTCCCAGGACTCCATGTTACATAATAAATGTTTGTTTTGTTCGATAATGTCCCTCTTTATGTCCGAGAACCTCAGTTCTGTTGGTGCGTTTAGTTCAGTAATCCAAAGGCACAAAGCGCGCTCTCAACATTCAGATGAAAAGTCAGAAAAGTACAATAAAAGTTCGTAGAACCCTTCAAACGATTTTTTAAATCTATCCTCAGGTTGTTTTTGTCATTAATAATCAATAATATTTCAACCAGACAAAAGCTTCGTCAATAGAAAAGCAGAAACAAGAAAGGAACGCTCCCGATCACGCGCTGAAATTTCCACTGTCCACTCATTGAAAGTGCTGTTTCTCCCTCATTTGTCAGAGTAAAAGCCTGAAACAATCCTTAAAGACTGGCCACATGTAGAAGAAGCCATAGAGATCGTGAACTGGGTCCTAAGTCTTTGTATGGTGGATAGGCTTTCAATGGAAAAACAGCCTTTCAAAATAACAGTACTTCCTGGATGGATTTTCCTCAGGTTTTCGCCTGCCATATCAGTGCTGTTATACTCACAGACATTATTTTTAACAGTTTTGGAAACTTTAGAGTGTTTTCTATCCAACTCTACCAATTATATGCATATCCTAGCTCCTGGGCCTGAATAGCAGGCAGTTTAATTTGGGCACGCTTTTCATCCAAAATTCCGAATGCTGCCCCCTACCCTAGTAAACTCAGTTTTTCACAATACCTGACATTTAATCCCAGTAAAAAATCCCTGTTTTAGGTCAGTTAGGATCACCACTTTATTTTAAGAAAGTGAAAATTCAGAATAACAGTAGAGAGAATTATTTATTTCAGCTTTAATTTCTTTCATCACATTCCCAGTGGGTCAGAAGTTTACAAACACTCAATTAGTATTTGGTAGCATTGCCTTTAAATTGTTTAACTTAGGTCAAACATTTCGGGTAGCCATCTACAAGCTTCCCACAGTAAGTTGGGTGAATTTTGGCCCATTCCTCCTGACAGAGCTGGTGTAACTGAGTCAGGTTTGTAGGCCTCCTTGCTCGCACACGCTTTTTCAGGGGGTGTCAAGAGCAATAGAGACTTTAATAAGAGCAATAGAGACAGGGAGCTGGTGGGATAATGATGTAGCTGGTGGGGAAAATGATGTAGCTGGTGGGGATAATGATGATATGGTGGGGATAATGATGTAGACGGTGGGGATAATGATGATATGGTGGGGAGAATGATGTAGATGGTGGGGATAATGACATATATGGTGAGGATAATGATGTATATGGTGGGGATAATGATGTAGCTGGTGGGGATAATGATGTAGCTGGTAGGGGAAATGAAGTAGATGGTGGGGATAATGATGTTGCCGGTGGGATGATGATGTAGCCGGTGGAGATAATGATGTAGCCGGTGGGATAATTATGTAACTGGTTGGGATAGTATGTAGCTGGTAGGGATAATGATGTAGCTGGTGGGGATAATTATGTAGCGGGTGGGGGAAAGTATGTAGATGGTGGGGATAATGATGTTGCCGGTGGGATAATGATGTAGCCAATGGAGATAATGATGTAATTGGTAGGGATAATGATGTAGATGGTGGGGATAATGATGTAGCCGGAGGGAATAATGATGTAGCCGGTGGGATAAGTATGTAACTGGTTGGGATAATGATTTAGCTGGTGGGGATAATGACGTAGCAGTTGTGGATAATGATTTAGAAGGTGAGGATAATGATGTAGCTGGTGGGGATAATGATGCAGCTGGCGGGATAACGATGTAGACCATGGGGATAATGATTTAACTGGTGGGATGATTTAGCTGGTGGGATAATGATGTAGCTGGTGGGGATAATGATGTAGCTGGTGGGATAATGATGTAGCTGGTGGGGATAATGATGTAGCCGGTGGGATAATGATGTAGCTGGTGGGGATACTGATGTAGCCGGTGGGGATACTGATGTAATTGGTGGGGATAATGATGTAGATGGTAGGGATAATGATGTAGATTGTGGGGATAATGATTTATCTGGTGGGATAATGATGTAGCTGGTGGGGATAATGATGCATCTGGTGGGATACTGATGCAGACGGTGGAGACAATGATGTAGACGATGGGGGTAATTACATTTACATTACATTTAAGTCATTTAGCAGACACTCTTATCCAGAGCGACTTACAAATTGGATAATGATGACAAGAGAGAGAAAGATCTTGTTCACAGATGATTCGTGTCTCATGTTTACATACACATTCTGGTAAAAAGTTAATCATAACCAATCAGTTATTCAAATTAAGTTATGCCACGTTGTTAACGGCAATAACACCTAATAAGGTATCATCCTTAATTAGATTGAACTCATAAAATGGAATATCTGCAATCAAGAAGTTGTTTTCATCAGCCATACGTCCGTCCACTCAAACTCTGTTTTATGTTTATTTGAAGGATCTTAAATCTTCCCATTAATATGCTGAAGCAATGCTTTACTTCTCATAAAATATGTCCACTCAGTCTCGTCTTCACGGATTAACCGTGACAAGTGTGATTATGGGTATCAATACAAATTCGGGAAAAAAAATATATACTTCCACTCTTTTCATACATAGTATACATTTTTCTTTGGAATTGACAGAAACGAGCACCATAATCCACCACATGGTATCAGGTTGTGACTAACAGCAATAACTTATTTCAGTTCTAAGTAAGAAAGATACCCATTGATTACCACTTTATTAATTTCTAAATAACAGCTCCATTAGGGTTCTAGAGGACTGCCGTATCTCTGACATCATGTTATCTAGCAGAGGAAGGAATGAAAATAACATTTCCTGGGATTTCCTGCCTTCATTTGATATTGTTTATATCTCTAAAAGAACCAATCCAGTGTATTAAAGTTAAACCTTCCCATCCTATCATGGCTTTGCCGTCTTGGCCCTGCAGCAGCGCTGACCTTTTAACACATTGCATGCCTGTGCATAGATATTGGAGTTACAACCTTTCACCTAAATGAAAAGTGCTCACAAAACCAACAGCAGTGCTGGGTGAACTGTGCGCCTCAGAGGTGAATTTCATCACACAGGATTACCTTACCTTAATTTATCCGTTCCGGCTTTGTATTTGGAGACTCGGGCCATCAACAAGGGTAGGGACACTGCATCCAGCCAGCGCTTCTCATACTTTGGTTCATTAGCCGAGGGTGAGGAAGGCGAGGATGGAGCCTACATGGTACAAGTGAAGAAGACAGTGATGGTCTCCTCTCAATCACAGGCTAGTTCACTTTGATCATTGTGCATTCAAAGTGCATTCGAAAACACCAATGTCCTACTTTCAGTTCCTTTTGCACTTGACAGGATGATATCCTTGTTACTTCCTAGATACTGTATGCTATTAATTATTGGTGATCATTATGGTCACCTAGCGAGCACACCTTTTACTTACTGTGTCCTGGGATTTCACAATGGCATTTCTCTACAAGTCAATCGCAGCACCTGGCACATTTTCTTGCACAAATTATTTGCTTTTCCTACCCTCTGAGCAAATCAAAGGCTATAGCCAATTATGTCTACTTTCCAGAGCAAACGATTCTCCCTTTGTCAGGTCATGTAGAGAGCAATTAGAGACCAATGCTTAATAATTACACTTGACTTTCAAGTTGTGCTGCGCAAGGGGGTGGTAAAGATTACAAGAAATGGAATACTATCTGCACGTCAACACGGATTAGAGTGACGAGGTGTCAGGTTTCACCAAGGACCTGGGAAACAAGATGCTAAGCTGCCACTCTTGTCCTTCAAATCATTCACTCTTCCATAGCTCGTGATATTTCTGAGATGACAAATAGACCGAAGCGTAATTATTTGGAGGCATGTAAATGAATCCATAGGAACCTGTCCTGGGGGCAATGAAAGGAAAACACTGTCAATCATTTCAATGTCAACGCCACATACAGGAGATGACAAGCTTAGAGAATTATAATCACCTGCAGGCAAGCAAACAAGAATGCTAAAGGAAGGCAAAATAGTGGGGAAATATTGTCTGGGTTAAGCATTATGTGTTAACTATGTAAATACAGGGCACTATGTTTACCCACCAGCAGTGTCATCTACACTCTTAGAAACAAGGGGTTCCATAAGGGTTCTTTGGCTGTCCCCTTAGGAGAACCCTTTTGGGTTCCAAGTAGAACCGTTTTGGGATCCAGGTAGAACTCTCTGCAGAAAGGGTTCTACATGGAACCCAAAAGAGTACTACCTGGAAGCAAAATGGTTCTACCTGGAACCAAAAAGGGTTCTCCTTTGAAGGATAGCCAAAGAACCCTTTTATGTTGAATATAACACCTTTCTTTCTAAGATCGTACCTCCTTTAGTTGCAGAGAGAATCAGGTGAAAAAAGGCCAGTTAACCATGGTTTCCAGTATTTAGTCTACATGGTTTCCAGTATTTAGTCTACATGGTTCCCAGTATTTAGTCTACATGGTTTCCAGTATTTAGTCTACATGGTTTCCAGTATTTAGTCTACATGGTTCCCAGTATTTAGTCTATATGGTTTCCAGTATTTAGTCTACATGGTTTCCAGTATTTAGTCTACATGGTTTCCAGTATTTAGTCTACATGGTTTCCAGTATTTAGTCTACATGGTTTCCAGTATTTAGTCTACATGGTTCCCAGTATTTAGTCTATATGGTTTCCAGTATTTAGTCTACATGGTTTCCAGTATTTAGTCTACATGGTTTCCAGTATTTAGTCTACATGGTTTCCAGTATTTAGTCTACATGGTTTCCAGTATTTAGTCTACATGGTTTCCAGTATTTAGTCTACATGGTTTCCAGTATTTAGTCTACATGGTTTCCAGTATTTAGTCGACATGGTTTCCAGTATTTAGTCTACATGGTTTCCAGTATTTAGTCGACATGGTTCCCAGTATTTAGTCTACATGGTTTCCAGTATTTAGTCGACATGGTTTCCAGTATTTAGTCTACATGGTTTCCAGTATTTAGTCTACATGGTTTCCAGTATTTAGTCTACATGGCTCCCAGTATTTAGTCTACATGGTTTCCAGTATTTAGTCTACATGTTTTCCAGTATTTAGTCTACATTTAGTCTACATGGTTCCCAGTATTTAGTCTACATGGTTTCCAGTATTTAGTCTACATGGTTTCCAGTATTTAGTCTATATGGTTTCCAGTATTTAGTCAACCATGGTTTCCAGTATTTAGTCGACATGGTTCCCAGTATTTAGTCTACATGGTTCCCAGTATTTAGTCTACATGGTTCCCAGTATTTAGTCTACATGGTTGAAAGGTTGTTCACTGCTATATTATATCATTCTGTAGAAGAAACCAAACAAACTAAATCATGACTGTCATTTCAGTCCTACTTTCTCACTATGAAAAACACTAGGATGCATAATTGATTCTGCATCGAAAAAAAGCCCGAATAAAAACAAACGCTTTGAGAATAATAAAACAAAATAGACTCGTGTTAGTACTCTTGACTGGAGCAGTTTGTCATAGCTTGGAGCTTTTGCTATTGTATGTTGTTGACCTAGTGAGGGTCTTTTCTGGTGAGAAAACTGGCCAGCTAATTGTGTTTGTCAGCCACCTGCCTTCTCAACCTCAGAATTTAATGTATCTATTATGAGAACCCAGCCAGTTGATCTATTATGAGAACCCAGCCAGCTGATCTATTATGAGAACCCAGCCAGCTGATCCATTATGAGAACCCAGCCAGCTGATCTATTATGAGAACCCAGCCAGCTGATCTATTATGAGAACCCAGCCAGCTGATCCATTATGAGAACCCAGCCAGCTGATCTATTATGAGAACCCAGCCAGCTGATCTATTATGATAACCCAGCCAGCTGATCTATTGAGAACCCAGCCAGCTGATCTATTATGAGAACCCAGCCAGCTGATCTATTGAGAACCCAGCCAGCTGATCTATTGAGAACCCAGCCAGCTGATCTATTATGAGAACCCAGCCAGCTGATCTATTATGAGAACCCAGCCAGCTGATCTATTATGAGAACCCAGACAGCTGATCTATTATGAGAACCCAGCCAGCTGATCTATTATGAGAACCCAGACAGCTGGTCTATTATGAGAACCCAGCCAGCTGATCTATTATGAGAACCCAGCCAGCTGATCTATTATGAGAACCCAGCCAGCTGATCTATTGTGAGAACCCAGCCAGCTGATCTATTGAGAACCCAGCCAGCTGATCTATTATGAGAACCCAGCCAGCTGATCTATTATGAGAACCCAGCCAGCTGATCCATTATGAGAACCCAGCCAGCTGATCTATTATAATAACCCAGCCAGCTGATCTATTATGAGAACCCAGCCAGCTGATCTATTATGAGAACCCAGCCAGCTGATCTATTATGAGAACCCAGACAGCTGATCTATTATGAGAACCCAGCCAGCTGATCTATTATGAGAACCCAGCCAGCTGATCTATTATGAGAACCCATCCAGCTGATCTATTATGAGAACCCAGCCAGCTGTTCTATTGAGAACCCAGCCAGCTGATCTATTATGATAACCCAGCCAGCTGATCTATTGAGAACCCAGCCAGCTGATCTATTATGAGAACCCAGCCAGCTGATCTATTATGAGAACCCAGCCAGCTGATCTATTGTGA
This sequence comes from Salvelinus fontinalis, assembly GCF_029448725.1. Lineage (NCBI taxonomy): Eukaryota > Metazoa > Chordata > Actinopteri > Salmoniformes > Salmonidae > Salvelinus > Salvelinus fontinalis. The sequence continues at coordinate 44,204,918 of NC_074680.1, forward strand.
GAACCCACCCAGCTGATCTATTGTGAGAACCCAGCCAGCTGATCTATTATGAGAACCCAGACATCTGATCTATTATGAGAACCCAGCCAGCTGATCTATTATGAGAACCCAGACAGCTGATCTATTGTGAGAACCCAGCCAGCTGATCTATTGTGAGAACCCAGACAGCTGATCTATTATGAGAACCCAGACAGCTGATCTATTATGAGAACCCAGCCAGCTGATCTATTATGAGAACCCAGACAGCTGATCTATTGTGAGAACCCAGCCAGCTGATTCATGATGTCACATTAAGTCAAACCTGAGTTGTTTACGCATAGGTAAGCATGTGTCAGAGTATGTTCTCCCACAGTTGAAAAGAACACAAGAATGCAATGATAGTGCAGTGACTACAATGATAATATAGTTAATGCAGTGATACTGCAGCGAATACAGTGACCATGCTGTTAATACAGTGATAATGCAGTGATTATGTAGTGATACTGCAGCAAATACAGTGATACTGCAGTGAATACAGTGGCCATGATGTTAATACAGTGATAATGCAGTGATTATGTAGTGATACTGCAGCAAATACAGTGATACTGCAGTGAATACAGTGGCCATGATGTTAATACAGTGATAATGCAGTGAATATGTAGTGATTATGCAGTGAGTATACAGTGATACTGCAGTGAATACAGTGGTCGTGTTGTTAATACAGTGATAATGCAGAGATTATGTAGTGATTATGCAGTGAGTATACAGTGGCAAATACAGTGACCATGTTGTTAATACAGTGATAATGCAGTTATTATACAGTTTTACTGCAGTGAATATGGCACCCATGCTGTTACTGCAGCGATAATGAAGTGATTATGTAGTGACTGTGCAGTGATACCGCCGTGATAATGCAGCAAATACAGTGACCATGTTGTTAATACAGTGATACTGCAGTGAGTATGTAGTGAGTATACAGTGATACTGCAGTGACTACAGTGACCGTGTTGTCAATACAGTGGTAATACAGTGATTATGTAGCGATTATGCAGAGATAATGCAACACATACAGTGAACATGTTGTCGATACAGTGATAGTGCAGTGGTAATGTAGCGATTATGCAGTGATACTGCAGCAAATACAGTGCCCATGTTGTTAATACAGTGAATATGCAGTGATTATGCAGTGATTATGCAGTGAGTATACAGTGACACCACCGTTAATACAGTAATAATGCAGCGATGATGCAGCGATACTGCAATGAATACAGTGATAATGCAGTGATAATGCAGTACACGACGCTCAGTGCTCCAGGATTGACATTCTCTAGCTGTTCTGGACGATAACAATAAACTGAACAGACACAGGGCTGGATTTCCTCTGAAAAGGGGCCTTCTGACGCTCTTCCTGCTCATCCTAAATATTTCATGTTCATAGACTATCATGGAATTAAGTCTTTTGAGAATTGAATACGCTGCACTCATTCATAATAAAGCGATATGGTCAGCCAGGTGCCAATACTAGAGATTACAAAACCCAATTGGAGTGTGCTTTTGGTTTCCATCAGGTGTGAATGTATAGATCGCATTTGCAAGGAGGTCTATTTGCATGACAGGAAATGTGCAGGCTGGCAAAATATTCTGCAGTGTTTTTTAGACCAGGAACATTCAAATCACGGTGAAGAATATAGAATGGGAAATCACTCACAATCTAGCTGCAAGACAAGGAACAATTGGCCAGTAAAATATTTTTGTAGCATGTACTAATGGTCTCGGTTTCAATAGTACACTCAGTTTCCCCTGTTGCCATTATATCACAGAGGTTCAAGGTGTTGTTCAGGGAGACAGGTCTCATGAGAGTGAGATGTTACTATGAAATGGCATCGCTACAGAATGTAGGCTACCTATCCGCTCTGGGATTCCATATGAGGGGTCACAACAGTATCCTGCCCTCCTAAACTAGTCCCTGTCATATCCACTAATACTACAGAATGTAGGCTACCTATCCGCTCTGGTATTCCATATGAGGGGTCACAACAGTATCCTGCCCTCCTAAACTAGTCCCTGTCATATCCACTAATACTACAGAATGTAGGCTACCTATCCGCTCTGGGATTCCATATGAGGGGTCACAACAGTATCCTGCCCTCCTAAACTAGTCCCTGTCATATCCACTAATACTACAGAATCTGGGAGCTGCAACGTCACTTTGCCATGCTAAGATCACTCTGATTGTCTTCCATCTACATCATTGGTTCACTGCCAAGTGAGTATGTTTGTAGTAGCAATGCTTTGTTTATTTCAAGAACCGTGCTTTAAAATCTGGCTACGGGGTGACTGTAGGAATACCTGTCAACTTCCATCCTCACCTCCTCCCTCAGTCTAAACCAGATATCAAATCCTCAAACCGGGTATTGGGAACATTCTCAAATTGTCACTGTGTATTAGTGTGACGTTAATGCATGCTACCGGAATCACAAGCACATTTAAATGGAAGAAAAACTATGCAATTGCATAACGGTTTACTTACTGTGTTGCTAGAATTCCCATTTAAATGTAAACCACTGTCAAATAGTGGTGAAGAGACTCTGCTACTTTGATCAGCGGGTGGAACAGGAGAGCCTGGAAACCATGAGAGCAAATGTTATATTGTTGAAACATGAATTACTTAATGAGCTCAGCCTCAGCTGCAGAATCAGCCTGAGAATCAGCCTCAGTCTCAGAATCAGCCTGAGAATCAGCCTCAGTCTCAGCCTGAGAATCAGCCTGAGAATCAGCCTGAAAATCAGCCTCAGTCTCAGAATCAGCCTGGGAATCAGCCTCAGTCTCAGAATCAGCCTGAGAATCAGTCTGAAAATCAGCCTCAGTCTCAGAATCAGCCTGAACATCAGCCTCAGAAGTAGCCTGAGAATCAGCCTTAGCCTGAGAATCCGCCTGAGAATCCGCCTGGGAATCAGCCTGAGAATCAGTCTCAGAATCAGCCTCAGAATCAGCCTCAGAATCCGCCTGAGAATCCGCCTGGGAATCAGCCTGAGAATCAGCCTGAGAATCAGTCTCAGAATCAGTCTCAGAATCAGTCTCAGAATCAGCATCAGAATCAGTCTCAGAATCAGCATCAGAATCAGCCTCAGAATCAGCCTCAGAATCAGCCTCAGAATCAGCCTCAGAATCAGCCTCAGAATCAGCCTCAGAATCAGCCTCAGAATCAGCCTCAGAATCAGTCTCAGAATCAGCCTCAGAATCCGCCTGAGAATCCGCCTGAGAATCCGCCTGAGAATCAGTCTCAGAATCAGTCTCAGAATCAGCCTCAGAATCAGCCTCAGAATCAGCCTAAGAATCAGCCTCAGAATCAGCCTCAGAATCAGCCTAAGAATCAGCCTAAGAATCAGCCTCAGAATCAGCCTCAGAATCAGCCTAAGAATCAGTCTTAGGCTCTAAAACAGAATCACCTTCATAGGCCAGGTTCATGTACAGTGCATGAACAGAATGTGATTTAGTGATATGATGTAAACAGTAAACAGAATAAACAGACAGAATATTGAATATATATAGACAGAATATATAAACAGAATATATATATATATATATATATCGAATGTATTGATGATAAACATTGTATACAGTATAGAGGCATCATTGTTCCCTCAATCCAAAAGTTTACAAAAAAAACACACAAGCAGCGACCAAACAGCATGGCTGACTCTCTGGGCACCTCAGGTATCATAACAGCATGGCTGAATCTCTGGGCACCTCATGTATCATAACAGTATGGCTGACTCTCTGGGCACCTCAGGTATCATAACAGTATGGCTGACTCTCTGGGCACCTCAGGTATCATAACACCGTGGCTGACTCTCTGGGCACCTCAGGTATCATAACACCGTGGCTGACTCTCTGGCCACCTCAGGTATCATACCACCGTGGCTGACTCTCTGGGCACCTTAGGTATCATACCACCCTGGCTGATTCTCTGGGCACCTCATCTATCATAACTGCATGGCCAGTCAGTAGAGAATCTAAAGGGGGCCTTGTGTTAGTATGTGTCTAGCCTGGGACCCGAACCATGTGGTTCATTAGCATAGCTAAGAATACAACTAGGTCGAATGGAGCTCTTTTTCCACTCTCTCGTCCAACCAATCAGCATAAAGCTTTACTTCTTCATTGTTGACTCATCAAGCCGACAACTTCAAAGGTCCATTTCCAGACTCAATAAGGTTGCTAGGATTCTGGACATCAAAGCTATTGGGTGCCAACCGTTTTTTTTGGATCACATGGTCAAAAACAGAGAAAAAAAAAAGATGACAGCAGCCTGTTGCATGACTTTCCCCTTTACTGTGTCTCCTCGCTGTAGCAGGGAAGCCAACAGAGACAAATGCAGGTGTTTGATGTGACATTAGCTGAGGTACTGAAGCCTCAGTTACTGTTCCAGCCAATCTTCTAAAGAATAAAGCAAACCTCAGTTAGAGGTTAATAAAAATGTATTTTTATTTAACTACGCAAGTCAGTTAAGAACAAATTCGTATTTACGATGACGGCCTACACCGGTCAAACCTGGACGACGCCGCTGGGCCAATTGTGCGCCACCCTACGGGACTCCCAATCACGGGCGGTTGTGATACCACCTGGATTTGAACCAGCGTATCTGTAGTGACGCCTCTAGCACTGAGATGCAAGTGCCTTAGACCGCTGAGTCACTCGGGAGCCTAGTAAGACAAAGGAGGCCTCATGAAGAATGGGTTGAGTAAAGAATGGCCAGGCGACAGTCAAACAACTGACGGGCTTCACTTGAGCTTCCCTCTCCATTTTTTGAATGCGTAGTTACAGAACAGAATACGACATGAAACATCTAACGTAATGGTAAATCCACTCAGAACTCTTACCCAATGGGAGCTTTAGAAAAGACGGAACTTCCCTGAGGAAACGAACAGTGATGGTGACTTCCTCCCCGGCAGTCCGCAGGAGATGAACCTGCCAGAGGAGAGAGAGAGAGAAAGAGAGAGAGAGAAAGAAAGAGAGAGTGAAAGGGAGGATAAGAGAGAGAGAGAGAGAGACGTAGGGAGGATAAGAGAGAGAGAGAGAGAGAGGTAGGGAGGATAAGAGAGATAGAGAGAGAGAGAGAGAGAGAGAGAGAGAGAGGTAGGGAGGATAAGAGAGATAGAGAGAGAGAGAGAGAGAGAGAGAGAGAGAGAGAGAGAGAGAGAGAGAGAGAGAGAGAGAGAGAGAGAGAGAGGTAGGGAGGATAAGAGAGAGAGAGAGAGACAGGTAGGGAGGATAAGAGAGAGAGAGAGAGAGGTAGGGAGGATAAGAGAGAGAGAGAGAGAGAGAGGTAGGGAGGATAAGAGAGAGAGAGCGAGACATGGAGAATGAGAGAAAGAGAGAGAGCAAGGGAGGATGAGTGAGAGAGAGAGAGAAGATGACAGCTTGTCATCTCAGATGAATAAAATAGCAAGCCACAAGTACATGTAGCTGTACAGCACTTAAGCACATGCAACGCACCACTTGAGCAAAATACAGAATATGCAATCAGCAGTTAAGCCCTGTCTGAATTGATGTCACTTCAGTAATCACATACAATACCATAACCTCAAATATAGCCATTCATTTGCCTGGTGAGAAGCTAGCAAAATACAAGCCAATAATATAAAGTAATTACCCTCTCAATGTCTGAGATCACACAAACCCATTATCTGATTTCTAGAAGGTATCTGCACTTGTTATGGCACAGACAGAGGCAAGTCAAGAAATACGTTGTTTTTTTTTAGCAGTAGGCCTACAATTATACAAATGTTCATGCTTATTTTTCAGATGTGTATCCAAATGAAAGCCTTTCCTTTCCAACTACCCTCGACTTTATCGTCAACAATTAACATATTCTATTTCTTCCCCACAACACATCAGTCGTTTGCCCTTATTGCTACAGCCGGTGACTACTGAGACAGCTTGGCTTTATACGCTTTACATTTTCCCAAAGTGAATTGCTCATGATGTCTCTGACGTTCTGGAGGTGAATAGAAGAGAACAGCTGTTTGGAGCTACGTAGAGAGAGACAAAGAGAGAGAGAGAGAGAGAGAGAGAGAGGAGAGACAGAGATAGAGGGGATAGGAGAGAGAGGAGAGGAGAGACAGAGATAGAGAGATAGGAGAGAGAGAGAGGAGAGAGAGAGAGAGAGGAGAGACAGAGATAGAGGGGATAGGAGAGAGAGGAGAGGAGAGACATAGATAGAGGGGATAGGAGAGAGAGGAGAGGAGAGACATAGAGATATAGAGATAGGAGAGAGAGAGAGGAGAGAGAGAGAGAGAGGAGAGACAGATATAGAGGGGATAGGAGAGAGAGGAGAGGAGAGACATAGAGATATAGAGATAGGAGAGAGAGAGGAGAGAGAGAGAGAGGAGAGACAGAGAGAGGAGAGACATAGATAGAGGGGATAGGAGAGAGAGGAGAGGAGAGACATAGAGATATAGAGATAGGAGAGAGAGAGAGGAGAGAGAGAGAGAGAGGAGAGACATAGATAGAGGGGATAGGAGAGAGAGGAGAGGAGAGACATAGAGATATAGAGATAGGAGAGAGAGAGAGGAGAGAGAGAGAGAGAGGAGAGACAGAGATGGAGGGGATAGGAGAGAGGAGAGGAGAGACATAGAGATAGAGAGATAGGAGAGAGAGAGAGAGGAGAGACAGAGAGAGGAGAGAGAGAGAGAGGAGAGACAGAGAGAGAGGGGATAGGAGAGAGCGAGAAGAGGAGAGAGAGAGAGTGAGAAAGAGAATCGCTGATAGCTCTCCTAAACTCGGAGACTCAAGTTCTGTGCAGCTTTTGTCTAATGAATATACTCCATATCGATTTGTCACAGTCAGGACGAGAAAACAAGACAAACTAAATTAGTCTCCTGTATGACATGACAGAGCTCCGTTCGCTTGACGAAGCATGTCTCAGCTTTTGGCAATCACAGGGAATGATTTTGCTTTCAAATCTGGGAAAAGAGTACGCGACAATGTCTGTGCAGCAGCTAATTAAATTATACTCACAACTTCTTCGTGACTACAATGTTCGACATTAATGCCATTGATCTAAACAGAGTAAAGGAGAAAGTATGAAGCACAGTTAGCAAACAACATCCTAATTTAAAAGTGTCATTGTAAATATCCTTTGGTAATTTTACAACCATGTGTTGAATCTGATGAGAGAACATACAGTACATACATAGAGCAGAAAAGTTTAATTAAATAAATATACACTTTTGTTTATCGGTTTGGATCTATGATCAAAATAGCAATGTCAAATAGCATCTTTTGAAATTACAACTCACACTCCAATGGAAGAGGGCAGCTCAATTAAAATTCAAAGAGCATATCTCTCTGTCTCTCACCTCTGACCTCAGGCAGCTTTGACAGATAAAAGTAAAGAGCCAGTGTACTAACCTGTAACATAGCGTCCCCAACGAATAGCTTCCCAGTTTGATCTGCTGCAGGCGGCAATCGTTGAGTGTCAAAGGTTAATGAAAACATTTGAAAATAATTACTAATTCCCATTCATGATGGAAATAGCAATCAATGTTCCTGTCTGCTTAATCTCCACTGACACCATAGAGCTCTCAGATACACAGGAAACCATGAAATATGGAACTAATAAGTCATTTGCAGTAGCGATTTACAAAACAATGACACTTCTGAACTGGTGAAAAGATTTCCATGGCTCTCTGAAGAAGGATGTTAACTTCCTCTCTGGGTTATTAGAGGCAGGATGTTAACTTCCTCTCTGGGTTATTAGAGGCAGGATGTTAACTTCCTCTCTGGGTTATTAGAGGCAGGATGTTAACTTTCCTCTCTGGGTTATTAGAGGCAGGATGTTAACTTCCTATCTGGGTTATTAGAGGCAGGATGTTAACTTCCTCTCTGGTGTATTAGAGGCAGGATGTTAACTTTCCTTTCTTGGTTATTAGAGGCACGATGTTAACTTTCCTTTCGTGTTTATTAGAGGCAGGATGTTAACTTCCTCTCTGGGTTATTAGATGCAGGATGTTAACTTCCTCTCTGGTGTATTAGAGGCAGGATGTTAACTTTCCTTTCTTGGTTATTAGAGGCACGATGTTAACTTTCCTTTCGTGTTTATTAGAGGCAGGATGTTAACTTCCTCTCTGGGTTATTAGATGCAGGATGTTAACTTCCTCTCTGGTTTATTAGAGGCAGGATGTTAACTTTCCTCTCTGGGTTATTAGAGGCAGGATGTTAACTTTACTCTCTGGGTTATTAGAGGCAGGATGTTAACTTCCTCTCTGGGTTATTAGAGGCAGGATGTTAACTTCCTCTCTGGGTTATTAGAGGCAGGATGTTAACTTTCCTCTCTGGGTTATTAGAGGCAGGAGGTTAACTTCCTCGCTGGGTTATTAGAGGCAGGATGTTAACTTCCTCTCTGGGTTATTAGACGCATGTAGATGTTAACTTTCCTCGCTGGTTTATTAGAGGCAGGATGTTAACTTCCTCTCTGGGTTATTAGAGGCAGGATGTTAACTTCCTCTCTGGGTTATTAGAGGCAGGATGTTAACTTCCTCTCTGGTTTATTAGAGGCAGGATGTTAACTTCCTCGCTGGTTTATTAGAGGCAGGATGTTAACTTCCTCTCTGGGTTATTAGAGGCAGGATGTTAACTTCCTCTCTGGGTTATTAGAGGCAGGATGTTAACTTCCTCTCTGGGTTATTAGAGGCAGGATGTTAACTTTCCTCTCTGGGTTATTAGAGGCAGGATGTTAACTTCCTATCTGGGTTATTAGAGGCAGGATGTTAACTTCCTCTCTGGTGTATTAGAGGCAGGATGTTAACTTTCCTTTCTTGGTTATTAGAGGCACGATGTTAACTTTCCTTTCGTGTTTATTAGAGGCAGGATGTTAACTTCCTCTCTGGGTTATTAGATGCAGGATGTTAACTTCCTCTCTGGTGTATTAGAGGCAGGATGTTAACTTTCCTTTCTTGGTTATTAGAGGCACGATGTTAACTTTCCTTTCGTGTTTATTAGAGGCAGGATGTTAACTTCCTCTCTGGGTTATTAGATGCAGGATGTTAACTTCCTCTCTGGTTTATTAGAGGCAGGATGTTAACTTTCCTCTCTGGGTTATTAGAGGCAGGATGTTAACTTTACTCTCTGGGTTATTAGAGGCAGGATGTTAACTTCCTCTCTGGGTTATTAGAGGCAGGATGTTAACTTCCTCTCTGGGTTATTAGAGGCAGGATGTTAACTTTCCTCTCTGGGTTATTAGAGGCAGGAGGTTAACTTCCTCGCTGGGTTATTAGAGGCAGGATGTTAACTTCCTCTCTGGGTTATTAGACGCATGTAGATGTTAACTTTCCTCGCTGGTTTATTAGAGGCAGGATGTTAACTTCCTCTCTGGGTTATTAGAGGCAGGATGTTAACTTCCTCTCTGGGTTATTAGAGGCAGGATGTTAACTTCCTCTCTGGTTTATTAGAGGCAGGATGTTAACTTCCTCGCTGGTTTATTAGAGGCAGGATGTTAACTTCCTCTCTGGGTTATTAGAGGCAGGATGTTAACTTCCTCTCTGGGTTATTAGAGGCAGGATGTTAACTTCCTCTCTGGGTTATTAGAGGCATGTAGATGTTAACTTCCTCTCTGGGTTATTAGAGGCAGGATGTTAACTTCCTCTCTGGGTTATTAGAGGCAGGATGTTAACTTCCTCTCTGGGTTATTAGAGGCAGGATGTTAACTTCCTCTCTGGGTTATTAGAGGCAGGATGTTAACTTCCTCTCTGTTTTTTTAGAGGCATGTAGATGTTAACTTCCTCTCTGGGTTATTAGAGGCAGGATGTTAACTTCCTCTCTGGGTTATTAGAGGCAGGATGTTAACTTCCTCTCTGGTTTATTAGAGACAGGATGTTAACTTCCTCTCTGGGTTATTAGAGGCAGGATGTTAACTTCCTCTCTGGGTTATTAGAGGCAGGATGTTAACTTCCTCTCTGGGTTATTAGAGGCATGTAGATGTTAACTTCCTCTCTGGCTTATTAGAGGCAGGATGTTAACTTCCTCTCTGGGTTATTAGAGGCATGTAGATGTTAACTTTCCTCTCTGGGTTATTAGAGGCAGGATGTTAACTTCCTCTCTGGGTTATTAGAGGCAGGATGTTAACTTCCTCTCTGGGTTATTAGAGGCAGGATGTTATCTTCCTCTCTGGGTTATTAGAGGCAGGATGTTAACTTCCTCTCTGGGTTATTAGAGGCAGGATGTTAACTTCCTCTCTGGGTTATTAGAAGCAGGATGTTAACTTCCTCTCTGGGTTATTAGAGGCAGGATGTTAACTTCCTCTCTGGGTTATTAGAGGTAGGATGTTAACTTTCCTCTCTGGGTTATTAGAGGCAGGATGTTAACTTCCTCTCTGGGTTATTAGAGGCAGGATGTTAACTTCCTCTCTGGGTTATTAGAGGCAGGATGTTAACTTTCCTTTCTTGGTTATTAGAGGCACGATGTTAACTTTCCGTTTGTGTTTATTAGAGGCAGGATGTTAACTTCCTCTCTGGGTTATTAGAGGCAGGATGTTAACTTCCTCTCTGGGTTATTAGAGGCAGGATGTTAACTTCCTCTCTGGGTTATTAGAGGCATGTAGATGTTAACTTCCTCTCTGGGTTATTAGAGGCAGGATGTTAACTTCCTCTCTGGGTTATTAGAGGCAGGATGTTAACTTCCTCTCTGGGTTATTAGAGGCAGGATGTTAACTTCCTCTCTGGGTTATTAGAGGCAGGATGTTAACTTCCTCTCTGTTTTTTTAGAGGCATGTAGATGTTAACTTCCTCTCTGGGTTATTAGAGGCAGGATGTTAACTTCCTCTCTGGGTTATTAGAGGCAGGATGTTAACTTCCTCTCTGGTTTATTAGAGACAGGATGTTAACTTCCTCTCTGGGTTATTAGAGGCAGGATGTTAACTTCCTCTCTGGGTTATTAGAGGCAGGATGTTAACTTCCTCTCTGGGTTATTAGAGGCATGTAGATGTTAACTTCCTCTCTGGCTTATTAGAGGCAGGATGTTAACTTCCTCTCTGGGTTATTAGAGGCATGTAGATGTTAACTTTCCTCTCTGGGTTATTAGAGGCAGGATGTTAACTTCCTCTCTGGGTTATTATAGGCAGGATGTTAACTTCCTCTCTGGGTTATTAGAGGCAGGATGTTATCTTCCTCTCTGGGTTATTAGAGGCAGGATGTTAACTTCCTCTCTGGGTTATTAGAGGCAGGATGTTAACTTCCTCTCTGGGTTATTAGAAGCAGGATGTTAACTTCCTCTCTGGGTTATTAGAGGCAGGATGTTAACTTCCTCTCTGGGTTATTAGAGGTAGGATGTTAACTTTCCTCTCTGGGTTATTAGAGGCAGGATGTTAACTTCCTCTCTGGGTTATTAGAGGCAGGATGTTAACTTCCTCTCTGGGTTATTAGAGGCAGGATGTTAACTTCCTCTCTGGGTTATTAGAGGCATGTAGATGTTAACTTTCCTCTCTGGGTTATTAGAGGCAGGATGTTAACTTCCTCTCTGGGTTATTAGAGGCAGGATGTTAACTTCCTCTCTGGGTTATTAGAGGCAGGATGTTATCTTCCTCTCTGGGTTATTAGAGGCAGGATGTTAACTTCCTCTCTGGGTTATTAGAGGCAGGATGTTAACTTCCTCTCTGGGTTATTAGAAGCAGGATGTTAACTTCCTCTCTGGGTTATTAGAGGCAGGATGTTAACTTCCTCTCTGGGTTATTAGAGGTAGGATGTTAACTTTCCTCTCTGGGTTATTAGAGGCAGGATGTTAACTTCCTCTCTGGGTTATTAGAGGCAGGATGTTAACTTCCTCTCTGGGTTATTAGAGGCAGGATGTTAACTTTCCTTTCTTGGTTATTAGAGGCACGATGTTAACTTTCCGTTTGTGTTTATTAGAGGCAGGATGTTAACTTCCTCTCTGGGTTATTAGAGGCAGGATGTTAACTTCCTCTCTGGGTTATTAGAGGCAGGATATTAACTTCTCTGGTTTATTAGAGGCAGGATGGTAACTTTCCTTTCTTGGTTATTAGAGGCAGGATGTTAACTTTCCTTTCTGGGTTATTAGAGGTAGTATGTTAACTTCCTCTCTGGTTTATTAGAGGCAGGATGTTAACATTCCTTTCTTGTTTATTAGAGGCAGGATGTTAACTTCCTCTCTGGTTTATTAGAGGCAGGATGTTAACTTCCTCTCTGGGTTATTAGAGGCAGGATGTTAACTTCCTCTCTGGGTTATTAGAGGCAGGATGTTAACTTCCTCTCTGGGTTATTAGAGGCATGTAGATGTTAACTTCCTCTCTGGGTTATTAGAGGCAGGATGTTAACTTCCTCTCTGGGTTATTAGAAACAGGATGATAACTTCCTCTCTGTGTTATTAGAGGCAGGATGTTAACTTCCTCTCTGGGTTATTAGAGGCAGGATTTTAACTTCCTCTCTGGGTTATTAGAGGCAGGATGTTATCTTCCTCTCTGGGTTATTAGAGGCAGGATGTTAACTTCCTCTCTGGGTTATTAGAGGCAGGATGTTAACTTCCTCTCTGGGTTATTAGAGGCAGGATGTTAACCTCCTCTCTGGGTTATTAGAGGCAGGATGTTAACTTCCTCTCTGGGTTATTAGAGGCAGGATGTTAACTTTCCTCTCTGGGTTATTAGAGGCAGGATGTTAACTTTCCTTTCTTGGTTATTAGAGGCAGGATGTTAACTTTCCGTTTGTGTTTATTAGAGGCAGGATGTTAACTTCCTCGCTGGTTTATTAGAGGCAGGATGTTAACTTCCTCTCTGGGTTATTAGAGGCAGGATGTTAACTTCCTCTCTGGGTTATTAGAGGCAGGATGTTAACTTCCTCTCTGGGTTATTAGAGGCATGTAGATGTTAACTTCCTCTCTGGGTTATTAGAGGCAGGATGTTAACTTCCTCTCTGGGTTATTAGAGGCAGGATGTTAACTTCCTCTCTGGGTTATTAGAGGCAGGATGTTAACTTCCTCTCTGGGTTATTAGAGGCAGGATGTTAACTTCCTCTCTGGTTTATTAGAGGCATGTAGATGTTAACTTCCTCTCTGGGTTATTAGAGGCAGGATGTTAACTTCCTCTCTGGGTTATTAGAGGCAGGATGTTAACTTCCTCTCTGGTTTATTAGAGACAGGATGTTAACTTCCTCTCTGGGTTATTAGAGGCAGGTTGTTAACTTCCTCTCTGGGTTATTAGAGGCAGGATGTTAACTTCCTCTCTGGGTTATTAGAGGCATGTAGATGTTAACTTCCTCTCTGGCTTATTAGAGGCAGGATGTTAACTTCCTCTCTGGGTTATTAGAGGCATGTAGATGTTACCTTTCCTCTCTGGGTTATTAGAGGCAGGATGTTAACTTCCTCTCTGGGTTATTAGAGGCAGGATGTTAACTTCCTCTCTGGGTTATTAGAGGCAGGATGTTATCTTCCTCTCTGGGTTATTAGAGGCAGGATGTTAACTTCCTCTCTGGGTTATTAGAGGCAGGATGTTAACTTCCTCTCTGGGTTATTAGAAGCAGGATGTTAACTTCCTCTCTGGGTTATTAGAGGCAGGATGTTAACTTCCTCTCTGGGTTATTAGAGGCAGGATGGTAACTTTCCTCTCTGGGTTATTAGAGGCAGGATGTTAACTTCCTCTCTGGGTTATTAGAGGCAGGATGTTAACTTCCTCTCTGGGTTATTAGAGGCAGGATGTTAACTTTCCTTTCTTGGTTATTAGAGGCACGATGTTAACTTTCCGTTTGTGTTTATTAGAGGCAGGATATTAACTTCCTCTCTGGGTTATTAGAGGCAGGATGTTAACTTCCTCTCTGGGTTATTAGAGGCAGGATGTTAACTTCTCTGGTTTATTAGAGGCAGGATGTTAACTTTACTTTCTTGGTTATTAGAGGTAGAATGTTAACTTCCTCTCTGGTTTATTAGAGGCAGGATGTTAACATTCCTTTCTTGTTTATTAGAGGCAGGATGTTAACTTCCTCTCTGGTTTATTAGAGGCAGGATGTTAACTTCCTCTCTGGGTTATTAGAGGCAGGATGTTAACTTCCTCTCTGGGTTATTAGAGGCAGGATGTTAACTTCCTCTCTGGGTTATTAGAGGCATGTAGATGTTAACTTCCTCTCTGGGTTATTAGAGGCAGGATGTTAACTTCCTCTCTGGGTTATTAGAAACAGGATGATAACTTCCTCTCTGTGTTATTAGAGGCAGGATGTTAACTTCCTCTCTGGGTTATTAGAGGCATGTAGATGTTAACTTCCTCTCTGGGTTATTAGAGGCAGGATGTTAACTTCCTCTCTGGGTTATTAGAGGCAGGATGTTAACTTCCTCTCTGGGTTATTAGAGGCAGGATGTTATCTTCCTCTCTGGGTTATTAGAGGCAGGATGTTAACTTCCTCTCTGGGTTATTAGAGGCAGGATGTTAACTTCCTCTCTGGGTTATTAGAGGCAGGATGTTAACCTCCTCTCTGGGTTATTAGAGGCAGGATGTTAACTTCCTCTCTGGGTTATTAGAGGCAGGATGTTAACTTTCCTTTCTTGGTTATTAGAGGCAGGATGTTAACTTTCCGTTTGTGTTTATTAGAGGCAGGATGTTAACTTCCTCTCTGGGTTATTAGAGGCAGGATGTTAACTTCCTCTCTGGGTTATTAGAGGCAGGATGTTAACTTCTTCTCTGGTTTATTAGAGGCAGGATGGTAACTTTCCTTTCTGGGTTATTAGAGGTAGGATGTTAACTTCCTCTCTGGTTCATTAGAGGCAGGATATTAACGTTCCTTTCTTGTTTATTAGAGGCAGGATGTTAACATTCCTTTCTTGTTTATTAGAGGCAGGATGTTAACTTCCTCTCTGGTTCATTAGAGGCAGGATGTTAACTTCCTCTCTGGGTTATTAGAGGCAGGATGTTAACTTACTCTCTGGGTTATTAGAGGCAGGATGTTAACTTCCTCTCTGGGTTATTAGAGGCAGGATGTTAACTTTCTCTCTGGGTTATTAGAGGCAGGATGTTAACTTTCTCTCTGGGTTATTAGAGGCATGAATTCACGCTTTCACTAAAAGAAGGGCGGGGGGGATTCTAATAGCTAAGTTGAAACAGAACGTGTCTAGTTTCTATCCATTACAATTAAACCTTTGCTATATACCTCATCAGCAGTTTTCCATCTATAGCTGAGCATCTGCATTCTGGTTTAGTAGTCATACAGTAACTACATGACATAAAGGCAACTTCACCTAAAATGGTGTAAATGGATATCCTTCATAAAAGCAGTGTAAATGTCAGATGTTTCAGGCCACATCGCTGGGAGAAACATTCAATATTTACCTGCTTGATCTTTAAACATCTTTGAAATGACCACAGGTACTTTATGCTCAGCACCTCCCTGAGAGTCACAAGAGAAAGGTCATTATTAATCACAAAGTGTAACATTTATATAAATCTACGGAAAATATGCACCGAACAAGCAAGCAGATCAGAGTTTCATTCCACAGAGAACTGTACGTTGATATACAGTTGAAGTCGGAAGTTTACATACACTTAGGTTGAAGTCATTAAAACTCGTTTTTCAACCACTCCACACATTTCTCGTTAACAAATTATAGTTTTGGCAAGTCGGTTAGGACATCTACTTTGTGCATGACACAAGTATTTTTCCAACAATTGTTTACAGACAGATTATTTCACTTATAATTCACTGTATCACAATTGCAGTGGGTCAGAAGTTTACACACACTAAGTTGACTGTGCCTTTAAACAGCTTGGACAATTCCAGAAAATTATGTCATGGCTTTAGAATATTCTGATTGGCTAATTGACATAATTTGAGTCAATTGGAGGTGTACCTGTGGATGTATTTCAAGGCCTACCTACAAACTCAGTGCCTCTTTGCTTGACATCATGGGAAAATCAAAAGAACTCAGCCAAGACCTCAGATAAAGATTGTAGACCTTCACAAGTCTGGTTCATCCTTGGGAACAATTTCCAAACGCCTGAAGGTACCACTTCATCTGTACAAATAATAGTACGCAAGTATAAACACCATGGGACCACGCAGCCGTCATACTGCTCAGGAGGGAGATGCGTTCTTTCTCCTAGAGATGAACGTACTTTGGTGCAAAAAGTGCAAATCAATCCCAGAATAACAGCAAAGGACCTTGTGAAGATGCTGGAGGAAACAAGTACAGAAGTATCTATATCCACAGTAAAAGGAGTCCTATATCAACATAACCTGAAAGGCTGCTCAGCAAGGAAGAAGCCACTGCTCCAAAACCGCCATAAATAAGCCAGACTACGGTTTGCAACTGCACATGGGGACAAAGATTGTACTTTTTGGAAAAATGTCCTCTGGTCTGATGAAACAACTGTTTGGCCATAATGACCATCATGGATCTTGGAACGTGGATCTTTATTCCTGACGACAGTGAAAACGGTCATGCCCAACACACAGGCGCATGAAAAATACCAGTCCAAACACACAGGACTAAACTGTCCGGAAAAATAGCATCCACCTAAAATACCAACACCAACGAACAGAAAAACAAGCCCGCACAAAAGCCAGCGGGCCCACTGCCCTTAAATAGCCCACAAAACTAAACTCAAAACAGGTGCACCCAATCAGCCCAAACTAACAGAAACAAAAAGAAGGGAATCGATGGCAGCTAGTAGGCCGGTGACGACGACCGCCGAGCGCCGCCCGAACAGGAAGAGGCACCATCTTCGGCGGGATTCGTGACAGGGGGTGGCAGCATCATGTTGTGGGGGTGCTTTGCTGCAGGAGGGACTGGTGCACTTCACAAAATAGATGGCATCATGAGGCATGGAAATTATGTGGATATATTGAAGCAACATCTCAAGACATCCATCAGGAAGTTAAAGCTTGGTCGGAATTGGGTCTTCCAAATGGACAATGACCCCAAGCATACTTCCAAAGTTGTGGCAAAATTGCTTAAGTCAAGGTATTGGAGTGGCCATCACAAAGCCCTGACCTCAATCCTATAGAACATTTGTGGGCAGAATCAAAAAAGTGTGTGCAGGCAAGGAGGCCTAGAAACCTGACTCAGTTATACCCGCACTGTCAGGAAGAGTGGGCCAAAATTCACCCAACTTATGTGGGAAGCTTGCGGAAGGCTACCCAAAAAGTTTTACCCAAGTTAATTAATTTAAAGGCAATGCTACCAAATACTAATTGAGCGTATGTAAACTTCTGACCCACTGAGAATGTGATAAAAGAAATAAAAGCTGAAATAAATCATTATCTCTACTATTATTCTGACATTTCACATTCTTAAAATAAAGTGGTGATCCTAACTGACCTAAGACAGGGAATTTTTACTTGGATTAAATGTTAGTAATTGTGAAAAACTGAGTCTAAATGTATTTGGCTGAGGTGTATGTAAACTTCTGACTTCAACTGTAGCAGACACAGTAACAGGAACTTCCTCATCTATACCATGTAGATCTAGCAGACACAGTAACAGGAACTTCCTCATCTATACCATGTAGATCTAGCAGACACAGTAACAGGAACTTCCTCATCTATACCATGTAGATCTAGCAGACACAGGAACTTCCTCATCTATACCATGTAGATCTAGCAGACACAGTAACAGGAACTTCCTCATCTATACCATGTAGATCTAGCAAACACAGTAACAGGAACTTCCTCATCTATACCATGTATATCTAGCAGACACAGTAACAGGAACTTCCTCATCTATACCATGTAGATCTAGCAGACACAGTAACAGGAACTTCCTCATCTATACCATGTATGCATTCAAATCTCCCAATAGAGGCAAAATATTTGTATTGATGAAAATGGAACCACTTACTTTGATGCTTAGACCCAGACCTCCAGCTGCCTGTCTTCGGAGTACGACAGTTCTGTGCTTTAAAAAATGGGAATTGACCTTGGTAAAATAATATTGAAATGTTGAAACAAGTTTGGAGTGTAACATTGTGGTGCTAATTTTCCAGTTGATAGTCTTTACGATCAAAACCATAACATCGAAAAGATACAGCATTCCTCCATAGAAAAACATAAAAACATAAAGAACGCAGTAACAGCTTCTTATCAGGGGTGGACTGGGACAAGAATTCGGCCCTGGCACTTTATCCACACCAGCCCATATCACAGCGCATGCTGCCAACTCCCACAGGATACCATTTTTAAGGTCTTTGTGTCCAGTATGAAGGAAGTTAGAGATAGTTTAGAATGCTAGTAGATACCCATAGACTTCCAGTCATTGCGCTAACGCTAGTTAGCATTGGCTGCCGAAACTACCTCTAACGTTCATACTGGACACAGAGACATAAAAATGGTATCCATGAGTACATCTGAATCTGGGCACGTAGATAAAGGGCCTTATTGCCAAAATCCCAAAGTATCCCTTTAATTACTATTACAGGGATCCTGACTAACATTTTACCCTGGTGTCACTGGTTCCGCTAACTTTTCCATCCAATTGTGTACTACAGTATGTCATCAATTTCATTTTATATGTTACGTCCTGCAAAAAATAAACAAATAGTATGATATGTTATGAATCCAATTCATAAAGAATCCAACTTTAAGAAGTGTAAAGAATAGACAACTGAGGTTTTCAAGAAACACGTTGCTTCATTTAACATCCAAGCAGGAATGCATGAATCAAGATATTTTGATGTGTAAACTTATACAGTGATTGTATAAGTTTACACCAGTCTCAACGTCAACAGTGAAGAGGTGAATCTGGGATGCAGAGTTGCAAAGGAACAGCCATATCTCAGACTGGCCAATAAAAATAAAATATTAAGATGGGCAAAAGAACACAGACACTGGACAGAGGAACTCCACCTAGAAGTCCAGCATCCCGGAGTTGCTTCTCTTCGCTGTTGACGTTGAGACTGGTGTTTTGCGGGTAATATTTAATGAAACTGCCAGTTGAAGACTTGTGAGGCATCTGTTTCTCAAACTAGACACTCTCATGTACTTGTCCTCTTGCTCAGTTGTGCACCGGGGCCTCCCACTCCTCTTTCTATTCTGGTTAGAGCCAGTCTGCGCTGTTCTGTGAAGGGAGTAGTACACAGAGTTGTACGAGATTTTCAGTTTCTTGGCAATTTTTCGCATGGAATAGCCTTCATTTCTCAGAACAAGAATAGACTGACGAGTTTCAGAAGAAAGTACTTTGTTTCTGGCCATTTTGAGCCTGTAATCGAACCCACAAATGCTGATGCTCCAGATACTCAACATTTACATTTACATTTAAGTCATTTAGCAGACGCTCTTATCCAGAGCGACTTACAAATTGGAAAGTTCATACATATTCATCCTGGTCCCCCCGTGGAAATTGAACCCACAACCCTGGCGTTGCAAGCGCCATGCTCTACCAACTGAGCCACACTCAACTAGTCTAAAGAGGGCCGGCTTTATTGCTTCTATAAATCAGCACAACAGTTTTCAACTGTGCTAACATAATTGCAAAAGGGTTTTCTAATGATCAATAAGCCTTTTAAAATGATAAACTTCGATTAGCTAACACAACGTGACATTGGAACACAGGAGTGATGGTTGCTGATAATGGGCCTCTACGCCTATTTTTATTTATTTTATTTTTAATTCACCTTTATTTAACCAGGTAGGCTAGTTGAGAATAAGTTCTCATTTACAACTGCGACCTGGCCAAGATAAAGCAAAGCAGTGCGAGAAAGTTACACCGAGTTACACATGGAATAAACAAGTGTACAGTCAATAACACAAAAAAGGTCTATTTACAGTGTGTGCAAATGACGTGAGGAGGTAAGGCAATAAATAGGCCATAGTAGCGAAGTAATTACAATTTATCAGATTAACACTGGAGTGATAGATGAGCAGATGGTGATGTGCAAGTAGAAA
This sequence comes from Salvelinus fontinalis, assembly GCF_029448725.1. NCBI lineage: Eukaryota > Metazoa > Chordata > Actinopteri > Salmoniformes > Salmonidae > Salvelinus > Salvelinus fontinalis. Next base: position 44,224,765 of record NC_074680.1, read on the forward strand.
TACTGATGTACAAAAGAGCAGAAGAGTAAATAAAAACAATATGGGGATGAGGTAGGTAGATTGGTTGGGCTATTTACAGATGGGCTATGTACAGCTGCAGCGATCGGTTAGCTGCTCAGTTAGCTGATGTTTAAAGTTAGTGAGGGAAATATAAGTCTCCAGCTTCAGCAATTTTTGCAATTCGTTCCAGTCATTGGCAGCAGAGAAGTGGAAGGAAAGGCGGCCAAAGGGGGTGTTGGCTTTGGGGATGATCAGTGAGATATACCTGCTAGAGCACGTGCTACGGGTGGGTGTTGTTATCGTGACCAGTGTAGATATTCCATTAAAAAAAACAGCCGTTTCCAGCTACAATAGTCATTTACAATATTAACAATGTCTACACTGTATTTCTGATCAATTCTATGTTATTTTAATGGACAAAAATATTATATATTTTTTTAAATATTTTATATATATATATATTTCTATTATATTTTCTCTTTCAAAAACAAGTACATTTCTAGGTGACCCCAAACTTTTGAATGGTAGTGTACATCTATATGTGGACTAATATCATAGGCTAATTCATGTTGAGTTCACCTCAGAAAGTAGAAACTCAAAACACACTATCTAGATTAGATATGAAACTGTATGAAAATTTCAAATCACGATTATAGTGACCAAAATGATCACGGTAATCAGTATTATCGCGGTATTGTTAAAACGTGCTGGAAATGTTCAAGAAGTACTGATACACTGAAATCATTTCACCAAGTTTTATATTGAAAAGCAACAAACAACAAATACAATTATCAGCACTATGCACTTTTTGTGTGCATAAACATTAAAATAATAACATTTAACATTAAATATGGCACCATGTGTCCATGAGATGTAAAAGTTTCCCTAGTGGAGGTTTTAATGAACACAAACTTAAGTAAGCAAATCAAATGTGCATATAACAGCAAGTAAAGCAAATGTGCATGCAAGAACAATACAACCATATGTAAACAAATCTAATGTGCAGGTGTTGACATCAAAATAACAACACAAAATATGTAAACAAATCAAATGAACAGCACTGATTGTATGTCTGTTCTCTCCTCCATAAAGAAGGTGCTGCTGGTATAACATCCTGTATGTCCGTTCTCTCCTTCATAAAGAAGGTGCTGCTGGTATAACATCCTGTATGTCTGTTCTTTCCTTCATAAAGAAGGTGCTGCTGGTCTAACATCCTGTATGTCTGTTCTCTCCTCCATAAAGATACCAGGTGCTGCTGGTCTAACATCCTGTATGTCTGTTCTCTCCTTCATAAAGAAGGTGCTGCTGGTCTAACATCCTGTATGTCTGTTCTCTCCTCCATAAAGATACCAGGTGCTGCTGGTCTAACATCCTGTATGTCTGTTCTCTCGTTCATAAAGAAGGTGCTGCTGGTCTAACATCCTGTATGTCCGTTCTCTCCTTCATAAAGAAGGTGCTGCTGGTCTAACATCCTGTATGTCCGTTCTCTCCTTCATAAAGAAGGTGCTGCTGGTCTAACATCCTGTATGTCCGTTCTCTCCTTCATAAAGAAGGTGCTGCTGGTCTAACATCCTGTATGTCTGTTCTCTCCTTCATAAAGAAGGTGCTGCTGGTCTAACATCCTGTATGTCCGTTCTCTCCTCCATAAAGAAGGTGCTGCTGGTCTAACATCCTGTATGTCCGTTCTCTCCATTAAGAAACCAGGTGCTGCTGGTCTAACATCCTGTATGTACGTTCTCTCCTTCATAAAGAAGGTGCTGCTGGTCTAACATCCTGTATGTCCGTTCTCTCCTTCATACAGTAACAAGGTGCTGCTGGTCTAACATCCTGTATGTACGTTCTCTCCTCCATAAAGAAGGTGCTGCTGGTCTAACATCCTGTATGTCCGTTCTCTCCTTCATACAGTAAGAAGGTGCTGCTTGTCTAACATCCTGTATGTATGTTCTCTCCTCCATAAAGAAGGTGCTGCTGGTCTAACATCCTGTATGTCCGTTCTCTCCTCCATAGAGATACAAGGTGATGCTGGTCTAACATCCTGTATGTATGCATCTTTGTCCCTTGAGATTGAAATGTAAAAATGTCAGCATATTTACTTTGTCTGGTTTAAAAGTAGTGATCTGCGAGGGGAGACAATTGCCTGCTGGCACTGAACACTCTCTCTGATGGCACGCTGGTTGCTAGGTTGCACAAAAGCTTCCTGGGAACCCTGGCATGGTGAGGCAGCTCTGGTGCATGGCCCTTCCACCACACCAGTGGATCCTCTTCTTCTGGAATGGGTGGTAGAGACGGGTAGAACTTGATCTCTTCTTTCACTCTGTCGTCTGGGGTGGTCGGAATCTGACCCTCTTCACCTCTCTGCTGCCTTGTTGAGGTAATGTTTCTCAGCAACCCAGCCAGGCTTTTCCCCTCCGAAGCCGCTGTGGGGGTGTTGGTGGTGCAGGTGCTGCTGGTGCTTTGGGGTTCTTTCGGTGTTCCTCAAGGTTCCGTTTTGGGACCACTATTGTTTTCACTATATATTTTACCTCTTGGGGATGTCATTCGAAAACATGTTAACTTTCACTGCTATGCGGATGACACACAGCTGTACATTTCAATGAAACATGGTGAAGCCCCAAAATTGCCCTCGCTAGAAGCCTGTGTTTCAGACATAAGGAAGTGGATGGTTGCAAACTTTCTACTTTTAAACTCGGACAAAACAGAGATGCTTGTTCTAGGTCCCAAGAAACAAAGAGATCTTCTGTTGAATCTGACAATTAATCTTGATGGTTGTACAGTCGTCTCAAATAAAACTGTGAAGGACCTCGGCGTTACTCTGGACCCTGATCTCTCTTTTGACGAACATATCAAGACTGTTTCAAGGACAGCTTTTTTCCATCGACGTAACATTGCAAAAATCTGAAACTTTCTGTCCAAAAATGATGCAGAAAAATGTATCCATGCTTTTGGTACTTCTAGGTTAGACTACTGCAATGCTCTACTTTCCGGCTACCCGGATAAAGCACTAAATAAACTTCAGTTAGTGCTAAATACGGCTACTAGAATCCTGACTAGAACCAAAACATTTGATCATATTACTCCAGTGCTAGCCTCCCTACACTGGCTTCCTGTTAAGGCAAGGGCTGATTTCAAGGTTTTATTGCTAACCTACAAAGCATTACATGGGCTTGCTCCTACCTATCTTTCCGATTTGGTCGCTACGGTCACAAGACGCAGGCCTCCTAAGTGTCCCTAGAATTTCTAAGCAAACAGCTCGAGGCAGGGCTTTCTCCTATAGATCCCCATTTTTATGGAATGGTCTGCCTTCCCATGTGAGAGACGCAGACTCGGTCTCAACCTTTAAGTCTTTACTGAAGACTCATCTCTTCAGTGGGTCATATGATTGAGTGTAGTCTGGCCCAGGAGTGTGAAAGTGAACGGAAAGGCTCTGGAGCAACGAACCGCCCTTGCTGTCTCTGCCTGGCCGGTTCCCCTCTCTCCACTGGGATTCTCTGCCTCTAACCCTATTACAGGGGCTGAGTCACTGGCTTACTGGTGCTCTTTCATGCCGTCCCTAGGAGGGGTGCGTCACTTGAGTGGGTTGAGTCACTGACGTAATCTTCCTGACTGGGTTGGTGCTCCCCCCTTTGGGTTGTGCAGTGGCGAAGATCTTTGTGGGCTATACTCGGCCTTGTCTCAGGATGGTAAGTTGGTGGTTGAAGATATCCCTCTAGTGGTGTGGGGGTTGTGCTTTGGCAAAGTGGGTGGGGTTATATCCTTCCTGTTTGGACCTGTCTGGGGGTATCATCGGATGGTGCCACAGTGTCTCCTGACTCCTCCTGTCTCAGCCTCCAGTATTTATGCTGCAGTTGTTTATGTGTCGGGGGGCTAGGGTCAGTTTGTTATATCTGGAGTACTTCTCCTGTCTTATCCGGTGTCCTGTGTGAATTTAAGTACGTTCTCTCTAATTCTCTCTTTCTCTCTATCTTTCTCTCTCTCGGAGGACCTGAGCCCTAGGACCATGCCTCAGGACTACCTGGCATGATGACTCCTTGCTGTCCCCAGTCCACTTGGCCGTGCTGCTGCTCCAGTTTGAACTGTTCTGCCTGCGGCTATGGAACCCTGACCTGTTCACCAGACGTGCTACCTGTCCCAGACCTGCTGTTTTCAACTCTCTATAGACTGCAGGAGCGGTAGAGATACTCTTAATGATCGGCTATGAAAAGCCAACTGACATTTACTCCTGAGGTGCTGACTTGCTGCACCCTCGACTACTGTGATTATTATTATTTGACCATGCTTGTAATTTATGAACATTTGAACATCTTGGCCATGTTCTGTTATAATCTCCACCCGGCACATCCAGAAGAGGACTGGCCACCCCTCATAGCCTGGTTCCTCTCTAGGTTTCTTCCTAGGTTTTGGCCTTTCTAGGGAGTTTTTCCGAGCCACCGTGTTTCTACACCTGCATTGCTTGCTGTTTGGGGTTTTAGGCTGGGTTTCTGTACAGCACTTTGAGATATCAGCTAATGTAAGACAGGCTATATAAATACATTTGATTTGATTTGATTCCCTGACTTTTGCAGCTGCCCGCTTCAAGGCCTGCTGGACACAACTGTCAGTGTCAACTTTTGCAGCCTCAGGCTCATCTAAAAAGCTCCTTTTGAAGCGGGGGTCAATGAAACAAGCCATGTGCAAGCCATGTCTCTTTGCTTCTCTGTGTATCTGTTGTTAAGGTCTTCTCTGTGTATCTGTTGTTAAGGTCTTCTCTGTGTATCTGTTGTTAAGGTCTTCTCTGTGTATCTGGTGATAAGGTCTTCTCTGTGTATCTGTTGTTAAGGTCTTCTCTGTGTATCTGTTGTTAAGGTCTTCTCTGTGTATCTGTTGTTAAGGTCTTCTCTGTGTATCTGTTGTTAAGGTCTTCTCTGTGTATCTGTTGTTAAGGTCTTCTCTGTGTATCTGGTGATAAGGTCTTCTCTGTGTATCTGTTGTTAAGGTCTTCTCTGTGTATCTGTTGTTAAGGTCTTGTCACACCCTGGCCTTAGTATTCTTTGTTTTCATTATTATTTTAGTTAGGTCAGGGTGTGACATGGTGAAGTATGTGTTTTTGTATTGTCTAGGGGGTTGTATGGTTTAGAGGGTTAAGGAGAATAGATGGTTTAGTGTTGTGTGTAGGTGTCTAGGAAAGTCTATGGTTGCCTGAATGGGTTCTCAATTAGAGACAGCTGGTTATGGTTGTCTCTGATTGGGAGCCATATTTAAGGCAGCCATAGGCTTTAGCTGTTGTGGGTCATTGTATATGTATAGTCTATGTTGAACGTAAGTAGTTTGTGTGTGCCCTTGCGTTTGTAGTTTCACGGTCGTTTGTTGTTTTTGTTAGTTTGAAGAAGTGTTTCGTGTTCCGTCTTCAATATAATAAAAAGGAAGATGTATTCATATCATGCTGCGCCTTGGTCCAATCTCTCATATCAAGACGACCGTGACAGGTCTTCTCTCATTACCCTTTCCATCTCCTTGGTCAGGGACGGCTACGTATCCTTTTCCACCAGAACATCACGGGTGATGTGGTCCAGGACAGGTTAATGGCTGACAGTGTCACTCGTGTCTCTGAGGCAAGTGCATCTGTAAACTTGCTCAGAGGTTCAAGGAGCTGGCACAGTTGCTCCATGACACTTTGTCGGCATCCATGGGCATCAGATTCCATGTTCCTCTTTCTCGAGCCAGTGTCGCACAGACTGGCTGCTGTTGGCTGAGGAAACGCTCAAGCATCTTGTGTGTAGATCCCCATCGGGTCACCACATCATGGATCAGAGCCTTCTGTGGCATGTTGAGGGCAGCTTGCTTTTCTCTCAGTTCTCTCCTTCTCTTCCAGCTCCGTGAGAAGCCTTGGACCAGATGACGGCAGGCCTTGACTGCTGTGTCAACTCTTTGAATTTTCAGAGCCTTTGAGATGGTCAGGTTCAAATGTTGGCCAAAGCACCAAAGCCACAGATCTGGGAACTCTTCAAAAGCCTTGATCATGTTGGTTGCGTTGTCTGTGGTTATGTAGACCAGGTCTTTTTGTTAACCCCCCCACTCTTCCAAAATATTCTCAAAAAACTCTCTGATGTTGTGAGCCGAGTGATCTTCTGGGAAGAACAGTGTTTCCAGGCAGTTTGATTCCAGTTGCCAGTCTGGGGTGAGGTAAAGGATAGTGAAGCTGATGTAGGGTTGACCACCCTCACTTTCACTGGTCCAGAGGTCAGTAGTTGCAGAAAACCATGTGCCTTGAGCCAAACCTTTTCCAACATCAGCTTTAACCTGGTTGTGTCACGATCGTGTGCTGGAGAGAATGAGGACCAAGGCGCAGCTGGATAAGAATACATCTTCTCTTTTAATGAAACGAACGAAGATGAACACGACACGAAACACCACTATTACAAACAAACAAAATAACAAAACGACCGTGAAGCTACAAACGTTGTGCATAGACAGACAGGCTACAAACGTTCTGACATAGACAACTACCCACAATTAATGAGAGCCTATGGCTACCCTAAATAAGGCTCCCAATCAGAGACAACCGACATCAGCTGTCTCTTAATTGGGAACTCATTCAGGCAACCATAGACTCTTCTAGATCACTCACCAACATAGACAACGCTAGACATCTACACTAAACACAAAACCATATTTTACACCCCATAACCCCTTTACCAAATAAACATCCAAAACCAACAAAACATAAACATTACCCATGTCACACCCTGACCTAACTAAAATAATCAAGAAAACAAAGAATAATAAGGCCAGGGCGTGACATAACCCCCCCCTTGAGGCGCGAACTCCGGGCGCACCATACACAGTCTAGGGGAGGGTCTGGGTGGGCTCCCCTCCACGGTGGCGGCTCCGGCTCTGGTCGTAGTCCCCACGTTACCACAGTACCTAACCACCTCCTAGGCCTCCTCCAAACGACCCCCCTCCACATTAACCCCATTGCATTCAGGGGCAGTTCCGGACTAAGGGGCAGTACCAGGGTAAGAGGCAGTACCAGGGTCAGGGGCAGTACTAGGGTCAGGGACAGTACCAGGGTCAGGGGCAGTACCAGGGTCAGGGGCAGTACCAGGGTAAGGGGCAGCTCCAGGGTAAGGGGCAGCTCCAGGGTAGGGGGCAGCTCCGGACTGAGGAACGGCAGCTCCGGACTGAGGGACTGCAGCTCCGGACTGAGGGACTGCAGCTCCGGACTGAGGGACTGCAGCTCCGGACTGAGGGACTGCAGCTCCGGACTGAGGGACAGCCCATGGCTGGCTGACAGATCTGGCTGCTCATGGCTGGCTAACGGATCTGGCTGCTCATGGCTGGCTGACGGATCTGGCTGCTCATGGCTGGCTGACGGATCTGGCTGCTCATGGCTAGCTGACGGATCTGGCTGCTCATGGCTAGCTGACGGATCTGGCTGCTCATGGCTAGCTGACGGATCTGGCTGCTCATGGCTAGCTGACGGATCTGGCTGCTCATGGCTAGCTGACGGATCTGGCTGCTCATGGCTAGCTGACGGATCTGGCTGCTCATGGCTAGCTGACGGATCTGGCTGCTCATGGCTAGCTGACGGATCTGGCTGCTCATGGCTAGCTGACGGATCTGGCTGCTCATGGCTAGCTGACGGATCTGGCTGCTCATGGCTGGCTGACGGATCTGGCTGCTCATGGCTGGCTGACTGATCTGGCTGCTCCTGTCTGGTTGGCGGCTCTGGCAGATCCTGTCTGGTTGGCGGCTCTGGCAGATCCTGTCTGGTTGGCGGCTCTGGCAGATCCTGTCTGGTTGGCGGCTCTGGCAGATCCTGTCTGGTTGGCGGCTCTGGCAGATCCTGTCTGGTTGGCGGCTCTGGCAGATCCTGTCTGACGGACGGCTCTAGCGGCTCCTGTCTGGCTGGCGACTCTAGCGGCTCCTGTCTGGCGGACGGCTCAGTGGGCTCATGGCAGACGGGCGGCTTTGCAGGCTCATGGCAGACGGGCAGCTTTGCAGGCTCATGGCAGACGGATGGCTCAGATGGCGCTGGGGAGACGGATGGCTCAGATGGCGCCGGTAATACCGGACCGTGCAGGCGTACTGGCTCCCTTGAACGCCGAGCCTGCCCAACCTTACCTGGTTCTATGCTCCCCGTCGCCTGACCAGTGCGGGGAGGTAGAATAACCCGCACCGGCCTATGTAGGCGAACCGGGGACACCATGCGTAAGGCTGGTGCCATGTACGCCGGCCCGAGGAGACGCACTGGTGACCAGATGCGTTGGGCCGGCTTCATGACATATGGCTCAACGCTCAGTCTAGCCCGGCCGATACGTGGAGCTGCAATGTACCGAACCGGGCTATGCACGCGTACAGGAGACACCGTGCGCTCTACTGCGTAACACGGTGTCTGCCCGTACTCTCGCTCTCCACGGTAAGTACAGGGAGTAGGCGCAGGTTTCCTACCTGACTTCGCCACACTCCCTTTAAGGCCCCCCCCAAGAAATTTTTGGGTTGTACTCACGGGCTTCCAGCCTTGTCTCCGTGCTGCCTCCTCATATCGCCTCCTCTCGGCTTTCGCTGCCTCCAGCTCTTCACGAGGGAGGCGATATTCTCCAGGTTGATCCCACGGCCCCTTACCATCCAGTATCTCCTCCCATGTCCAGAAATCCTTTATGGGTAGGTCCTGTTGCCTTGTTTTCCGCTGCTTGGTCCGATGGTGGGTAATTCTGTCACGATCGTGTGCTGGAGAGAATGAGGACCAAGGCGCAGCTGGATAAGAATACATCTTCTCTTTTAATGAAACGAACGAAGATGAACACGACACGAAACACCACTATTACAAACAAACAAAATAACAAAACGACCGTGAAGCTACAAACGTTGTGCATAGACAGACAGGCTACAAACGTTCTGACATAGACAACTACCCACAATTAATGAGAGCCTATGGCTACCCTAAATAAGGCTCCAAATCAGAGACAACCGACATCAGCTGTCTCTTAATTGGGAACTCATTCAGGCAACCATAGACTCTTCTAGATCACTCACCAACATAGACAACGCTAGACATCTACACTAAACACAAAACCATATTTTACACCCCATAACCCCTTTACCAAATAAACATCCAAAACCAACAAAACATAAACATTACCCATGTCACACCCTGACCTAACTAAAATAATCAAGAAAACAAAGAATAATAAGGCCAGGGCGTGACAGGTTGTACATGTTCGGGATATCAGTCTTGGAAAATCCTTTTCGTGATGGCACTTTTTAGTGAGGCACGGGAGCCTTCATCAGCCTCAGAAAGCCAGGCCTCTCAACAATATGAAAGGGAATCATGTCCTTTGTAATGTAATATGAAAGGGCTGCAGTGAGGTCTTGAGCATTTTTTGATGTGGATGCATAAGCAGCCTGCCTTTTAAATGCTTGCTGGAGTGTCTGTGTCACAACTGTAGATGAGGAGGGACCAGTAGCATCACTGGGTTTGCCTGCTGCACATCCACTCTGTAAACAAGGGAATAGCAAATGTATTATTATTATTGGTGTTGTTACATTATAATTATTATTAGTAGTACTAACACACACAAACACACAGTCTATCTGCGGTGATGCATTTGAGTATATGCAATGACCCCATGCACAATTTACATAAATACAAATGAGTCTTTAGACAGTGATAGTCATTGCAATGAGCCCAACAATTGGCATAAATACAGGAGTCTTGTATAGGAGTCTCCTGTTGGAACATTTTTACAACCAAGTCAATGACTGACGTATTTTAAATGAACAAAATATGTTGGTTGGGTGACTAAACTACGTAACGTGTTATCGTGTGTAATGGGCGAATAGAGTCTGAAGACACACGACTCATACAGCAGCAGAACATGTAGTGTTTTTACAAGAGTAGGTAACACTGAAAGCTTCAGTTTACATTACTGACAAGCTATTAGCAAGTTAGACAGACAAACCATGACATTTTCCCCCATTCCCGAAGTCCCCACATCATGCATTGAGCTAAAAGTGAACTTACCTTGCATTTGCTATAAAGTAGCGGGTGGTGGTCGCGAAGATGACTCAAGAGATTTGAAGTGCGTTTTCTTTGTTTTGCATATTCTGCAGACAGGGTGATCATCTTCCATTAGGTTTCCCTCAGCACTCTCGCAAAACCCAAAATATTCCACACTTCAGATTTGGTCCACTTTGAAGGCTGAAAAATCTCCTGAGCGCTCTCATTGCCTTCCTCCATGTTTTCACACAAAACAAAACCCACGTTGCTGCGTCTGCGTCAGACTGTTGATAACTTTGGTTGATGCTGTACACTATTTACCTTGAGCTTTTCAAACCGCGGTAATCAAACACCGTTTTAATGATAATTAACATTTGAAACGGTAATACAAACCGTCTGGAATTTTACTGTGGTTTATCGTGAAACCGGTAACCGTTTCATCCTTAATCTAGATTGCTAACTCTAAATATAATACCCACTGCTAGTAGCCATGTATTCATCCAACAGTAAATGTTGCTAGACAACCATTTTCAGGTCTTGTCATAGATTTTCAAGGAGATTTAAGTCAAAACTGTAACTTGTCCACTAAGGTCTTCTTGGTAAGCAACTCCAGAGTGGATTTGGCCTTGAGATGTAGGTTATTTTATTGCTGAAAGGTGAATTAATCTCCCAGAGTCTGGTGGAAAGCAGACAAACAGCTTTTTCCTCTAGGATTTGGCCTGTGCTTAGCTCCATTCTGTTTCTTTTTTAAATCCTGAAAAACTCCCCAGTCCTTAATGATTACAAGCATACCCATAACATGATGCAGCCACCACTATGTTTGAAAATATGGAGAACGGTACTCAGTAAATCAAAGTATAAATATTTAGCAGTATTACATTGGTGCCTTGTTGCAAACAGGATGCATGTTTTGGAATATTTTTTTGTGTACAGGCTTCCTTCTTTTCACTCTGTCAATTAGGTTAGTATAATGGAGTTACTACAATGTTGTGGATCCATCCTCAGTTTTCTTCTATCACAGCCATTAAACTCTGTAACTGTTTTAAAGTCACCATTGGCCTCATGGTGAAATCCCTCAGTTGTTTCCTTCCTCTCCGGCAACTGAGTTAGGAAGGACGCCGCGTATCTATGTAGTGATTGGGTGTGTATTTGGAAACACAATGTCAACTTTCACTGCTATGCAGACAATACACAGCTGTACATTTTGATGAAACATGGTGAAGCTCAAATCACCTACCCTGGAAGCCTGTGTTTCAGACGTAAGGAAGTGGATGGCAGCACATGTTCTACTTTTAAACTTGGACAAAACAGAGATGCTTGTTCTAGGTCCCAAGAAAGAAAGAAATCTTCTGTCGGATCTGACAATGAATCTTGATGGTTGTACAGTCGTCTCAAATGTGGGAAGTTGATTTTGTTTAGGGCACATAGCCTTTGAGCTTCACGGTTTGGTTTTGTAATGTTTATTGTTTTGTTTGGCGTCATTTTGAGTTAATAAAGAAAATGGACGCTCACAACGCTGCACCTTGGTCCGCATCCTTCAACAGCCGTGACAGTTCGTAACATCGCAAAAAATCTGACGCTCTTTACCAAAAATAATGCAGAAAATCTAAGCCATGCTAATGCCACATCAACATTAGACTACTGCAATGCTCCACTCCTTGTCTAGCGCTAAATAAACTTCAGCTTGTGCTAAATATCGCTGTTAGAATCTTGACTAGAACCCCCCAAAATGATCATATTACTCCAGTTCTAGCCTCTGGCTTTCTGTTAAGCCTATGGCTGATTTCAAGGTTTTACTGCTAACCTACCAAGCATTACATGGACTTTCTCCTACCTATCTCGCCGATTTGGTCCTGCCGTACATACGTACACGTATGCTACAGTCACAAGATGCAGGCCTCCTTAACGTTCTTAGAATTTCTAAGCGAAGAGCTGGAGGCAGGGCTTTCTTTCATAAAGCTACATTTTTATGGAATGGTCTGCCGATCTATGTGAGAGGCAGACTTGGTCTCAACCTTGAAGTCTTTATTGAAGACTCATCTCTTCAGTAGGTCCTATGATTGAGTGTTCTGGCCCAGCGTGTTAAGGTGAACGGCAAGGCACTGGAGTGATGAACCACCCTTGCTGTCTCTGCCTGGCCGGCTCCCCTCTCTCCACTGGGATTCTCTGCCTCTGACCCTATTACGGGGGCAGAGTCACTGGCTTGCTTGTGCTCTCCCATGCAATCCCTGGGAGGGGTGCATCACGTTGTGCCAGGCTTCTTTCACTATACTCCACATGAGTGGGTTGAGTCACTGACGTGGTCTATTTTCATGTCCTCGGGCAGTGGGGGGGATCTTCGTTGGCTATGCTCGGCCTTGTCTCAGGGTAGTAAGTTGGTTGTCTGTTATAATTTTGGTGGTGTGGGGGCTGTGCTTTGGCAAAGTGGGTGGGGTTATATCCTGTCTGATTTTCCCTTTCCCGGGGAAACTTTGAACGGGGGCACAGTGTCCCCGACCCCCCCTTGACTCAGTCTCCAGTATCTATGCTGCAATAGCCTATGTGCCGGGGGGCTAGGCTAGGATCAGTCTGTTGTACCTGGTGTAATTCCCTTGTCTTATCTGGTGTCCGGTGTGATTTTAGGTATAATCTCTCTAATTCTCCCATCTCTCTCTCCACATCTCTCCATGGCTCAGAACTACCTGGCCTGACGACTCCTGGTTGTCCCATCCCCAGTGCACCTGGTCATGCTGCTGTTCCAGTTTCTGCTGTTCTGCCTGCAGCTCTGGAACCCTGACCAATTCACCGGACTTGCTACATTGTCGTGCTGCTGTTCCAGTTTCTGCTGTTCTGCCTGCAGCTCTGGAACCCTGACCTATTCACCGGACTTGCTACATTGTCGTGCTGCTGTTCCAGTTTCTGCTGTTCTGCCCTCAGCTATGGAACCCTGACCTATTCACCGGACTTGCTACATTGTCGTGCTGCTGTTCCAGTTTCTGCTGTTCTGCCTGCAGCTCTGGAACCCTGACCTGTTCACCGGTCGCGCTACTTTGTCCCAGACCAGCTGTTTCGACCTTCTCTTTTCCTCTCTCTCTGCCTCTCTCTCGCTCTCTCCCTCTTTCTCTCTCTAGCATACATGCTGTCTCGATCTCTGAATGCTCGGCTATGACAAGTCAACTGACATTTACTCCTGAGGTGCTGACCGGTCGCACCTTCTATAACCACTGTGATTATTATTTGACCTTTCTGGTCATCTATGAACGTTTGAACATCTCGAAGAACGATCTAGCCTTAACGGCCATGTACTCTTATTATATATACACCTGGCACAGCCAGAAGAGGAATGGCCACCCCTCAGAGCCTGGTTCTCTCTAGGTTTCTTCCTAGGTTCCTGCCTCCCTTGGGAGATTTTCCTAGCCACTGATGTTTCTACATCTGCACTGCTTACTCTCTGGGTTTTTAGGCTTGGTTTCTGTATAAGCACATTGTGATAACTGCTGATGTAAAAAGGGCTTTATAAATGCATTTGATCGATTGATTTGATTGATAGACCATCCAAAGTATAATTAACAAATTGATCATTAATAGCATCTATCAATAGGTGCCCTTCCCTGGTTTTGTGGTTGAATCTGTGTTTGAAATTCACTGCTCGACTGAGGAACCTTACAGATAATTGTATGTGTGGGGTAGAGCGATGAGGTAGTCATTCAAAAATCATGTTAAACACTATTATTGTACACAAAGTGAATCCATGCAACTTATTATGTGACTAGTTATGCAAATGTTTACTCCTGAACGTATTTAGGCGTGTCATAATGAAGAGGTAGACTACATGTGAAACAACATAATTCCACTTTGACATTTTAACTTCTTGAGGGCAGGGGGCAGCTTTTTCACTTTCGGGAAAAATAGCATGCCAAAATTAAACTGCTTGCTACTCCTCCCCAGAATATTAGATATGCATATTATTAGTAGATTTGGATAGAAAACACTCTGAAGTTTCTAAAACGGTTTGAATCATGTCTGTGAGAATAACAGAACTTATGTAGCAGGCAAAACCCTGAGGACAAACCATTCAGAATTTTTATTTTTTTGATGTCACTGTCTTTTCAATGCGTTTTTTAAGAGACACCAGATTTTTAAAGGACTTGCTTGCAGTTCCTACCGCTTCCACTGGATGTCACCAGTCCTTGGAAATCGGTTGAGGTTATTCCTTTGTGTAGTGAAGAAGTAGGGCTATCGTAAATGAGGGTCACATGAAGTAAATGTTTGGAGAGAGTTATGTTATGAAAAAAGTTGCGTCAGTTTGGTTTCGTTTTGTATTGAACGCAGATCATCCCGTCTTCAAATTGATCGATCATTAACGTTTAAATATACCTAACGTTGTATGACAAAAGTAGTTTGAAATGTTTTGGTAAGTTTACATGTAGCTTTTGATATATTTTGTATGACTTGGCGAAAGTTGGAAGCTGTGTTTTTCTGGATGAAACGGTCCAAATAAATAGACAATTTGGATATATATCGACGGAATTAATCGAACAAAAGGACCATTTGTGATGTTTATGGGACATATTGGAGTGCCACCAAAAGAATTTCGTCAAAGGTAAGGCATGATTTATATTTTATTTCTGCGTTTTGTGTCGTGCTTGCAGTGTTGAAATATGCTACTCTGTTTGTTTACTGATGTGCTGTCATCAGATAATAGCATCTTCTGCTTTCGCCGAAAAGCTTTTTTGAAATCTGACATGTTGGCTGGATTCACAACGAGTGTAGCTTTAATTTGGTATCTTACATGTGTGATTTAATGAAAGTTAGATTTTTTAAATCATGTTATTTGAATATGGCTCGCTGTATTTTCCCTGGCTATTGGCCGTTGGGACGTTTGCGTCCCACCTGCCACAGAGAAGTTTTAAATCAAATCAAATTGTATTGGTCGCATACATATATAGCAGATGCAGTAATATTTAACAATTAACACAAATCTGGAGTAGAAGAATGGAATTAAGAAATATATAATATCAGGACGAGCAATGTAGGAGTCCAGAGTGTATATACAGTTGAAGTCGGAAGTTTACATACACCTTAGCCAAATACATTTAATCTCAGTTTTTCACAATTCCTGAAATGCAATCCTAGAAAAAATCCCTGTCTTAGGTCAATTAGGTTCACCACTTTATTTAAAACATGTGAAATGTCAGAATAATAGTAGAGAGAATGATTTATTTCAGCTTTATTTTTTTTAATCACAATCTCAGTGGGTCAGAAGTTTACTCAATTAGTATTTGGTAGCATTGCCTTTAAATTGTTTAACTTGGGCCAAACGTTTCGGGTAGGCTTCCACAAGCGTCCCACAATAAGTTTGGTGAATTTTGGCCCATTCCTCCTGACAGAGCTGGTGTAACTGAGTCAGGTTTGTAAGCCTCCTTGCTCGCACACACTTTTTCAGTTATGCTCACAAATGTTCTATTGGTTTGAGGTCAGGGCTTTGTGATGGCCACTCCAATACCTTGACTTTGTTGTCCTTAAGCCACTTTGCCACAACTTTGGAAGTATGCTTGGTCATTGTCCATTTGGAAGACCCATTTGCAACCAAGCTTTAACTTCCTGACTGATGTCTTGAGATGTTGCTTTAATATATACACATAATTTTCCTCCCTCATGACGCCATCTATTTTGTGAAGTGCACCAGTCCCTCCTGCAGCAAAGCACCCCCACAACATGATGCTGCCACCCCCGTGCTTCACGGTTGGGATGGTGTTCTTCGGCTTGCAAGCGTCCCCCTTTTTCCTCCAAACATAATGATGGTCATTATGGCCAAACAGTTCTATTTTTGTTTCATCAGACCAGAGGACATTAATCCAAAAAGTACGATCTTTGTCCCCATGTGCAGTTGCAAACCGTAGTCTGTCTTTTTTATGGCGGTTTTGGAGCAGTGGCTTCTTCCTTGCTGAGCGGCCTTTCAGGTTATGTCGATATAGGACTCGTTTTACTGTGTATATAGATACTTTTGTACCTGTTTCCTCCAGCATCTTCACAAGGTCCTTTGCTGTTGTTCTGCGACGCGTGGCTGCGTGGTCCCATGGTGTTTATACTTGCGTACTATTGTTTGTACAGATGGACGTGGTACCTTCAGGTGTTCGGAAATTGCTCCCAAGGACGAACCAGACTTGTGGAGGTCTAAAAAAAATTCTCTGAGGTCTTGGCTGATTTCTTTTGATTTTCCCATGATGTCAAGCAAAGAGGCACTGAGTTTGAAGGTAGGCCTTGAAATACATCCACGGGTACACCTCCAATTGACTCAAAGGATGTCAATTAGCCTATCAGAAGCTTCTAAAGCAATTGTGATACAGTGAATTAAAAGTGAAATAATCTGTCTGTAAACAATTGTAGGAGAAATTACTTGTGTCATGCACAAAGTAGATGTCCTAACCGACTTGCCAAAACTATAGTTTGTTAACACGACATTTGTGGAGTGGTTGAAAAACAAGTTATAATGACAACAACCTAAGTGTATGTAAACTTCTGACTTCAACTATATATATATATATATATATATAAAATAAACACAACATACTTCTACAGATTTTTATGAATGACAGTATTCCTCCCCAAGCACCCCCCCATATATATATACACACACACACACACACACATTTATACACTACCGGTCAAAAGTTTTAGAACACCTACTCATTCCAGGGTTTTCTTTATTTTTACTATTTTTTACATTCTAGAATAATAGTTAAGACATTAAAACTATTAAATAATGCATATGGAATCATGCAGTAACCAAAAAAGTGTTAAAAAAATCAAAAGATATTTTAGATTTGAGGTGAATAATGTTTCATCAAATACTTTTTAATATATTTTTTGATAATACAAGGGGTCTTAATATTCAAAATAAAATAGCTGAATCCTTGGTATGACCTTCTTAAAACAATTCCATTTAGCTTAGTAAGAACCCCCCCCCACCCCTCTGCCCCTTCCCTGGCTTAGACAGGGCGTACACTCTTATGGGGCTCCTGAGTGGCGCAGTGGTCTAAGTGACTGTATCTCAGTGCTAGAGGCATCACTACAGACACCATGGTTCAAATCCAGGCTATCACACAACTGCCTGTGATTGTGAGTCCCAATTGGCCCAGTGCCATCTGGGTTTGGCTAGTGTAGGCAGTCATTGTAAACAAGAATTTGTTCTTAACTGACTTGCCTGCTTAAATAAAGGTTATATAATGGAGCGAATGGCATCGTGTTTTGATGCCTTTCCGCTCCGGCCACGAGCCCGTCGTCACCAACCTCCTGTGTTCTGAAGGCAATGTACAAACAGAAAGCTGAGACCATCCTCTCTTCGACGGGGACAAGGGGAGGAAGCTTCCAAAGCTGTGTTTTCTTTTTCCGCAATTGCATTTTGAAATGTTGATCAGAAAGAAAAAAGAATGATTGAGCGCATCAGGGGAGAGGACAGTGGCTCCTTCATCAAAGCAGCAGGCTGAAGCAAGGACACGGGCACAGGGGCAGGACAAACACTTTCATTACCGGAATCATGAGGATAATACATTTGACTGTTTGACCAAAATCCGGGTTTTAACCCCCACCCCTAAAAAAAATGGTGACAATGTAGAATGTGCTATTTCTACATTTATAGGCATCCTTTACATGTTTCACAATCCATGATCTCTTCTAATTGATGAAACACATGACTTTGTAAATCTTAACAGACCCAACAAAAAATAAAATACAGCCCATCTGGCATTTTCCAGAATTGCCAGATGGCCAATCCGCCCCTGCCATTTTAGAGACATTCAATACAGTATATTAAAACAAATGTACACAAGAAGGCGTGGCTTCTTTAGAACGGTATGAGGCAAAGCATATCAACTAAAGCTAATATACTAAGGCTAAATGTGAATCACATCTTTCATGTCCCCATTACATCCAACTAAAGCTATTGTAAGCTATACACATCAGTGTCAGGATGTGAAAAGCTAGAGTCAGCTGTGGTCTCGTCATCATCAGGGAATGGTTTTAATGTGAACGGAACTGAAGTCATTTCAAGTCAATGAACAATGAGTAAGAGGAGCACAAATACCAGTTTGAGTTTAAAGTGTTAGTTATGTGTGCCTGGTTAACCCAAGTATGGTCAAACCCACCCCCTAATGTCAAGGTAAAGCCTCAGTACTTACATTTAATTGTGGGTCACCCCCTCTCGTGCAAACCACATCCAGCTTCTGTATGGTCAACACCTCTTTTGTCAGCTTCAGACGGACATCATAAGTATTACTGGTCTCCTTGTTATACAGCAGGGCAATT
Source organism: Salvelinus fontinalis (assembly GCF_029448725.1). Classification (NCBI taxonomy): domain Eukaryota; kingdom Metazoa; phylum Chordata; class Actinopteri; order Salmoniformes; family Salmonidae; genus Salvelinus; species Salvelinus fontinalis. The sequence goes on from NC_074680.1 coordinate 44,243,027, forward strand.
CCAGACTTTGTCTGTTGAGATAGATAGAAAAAATAACATTTTACCTGCCTGAGTTACTGTGTTGCTATAGTGACCTAGTTCTCTCACTAACAACAGGAGCTCAAAGAGCTGCTTCACAACAAAAAAGGCTTTTGTATTTTTTTGACCAACTTTTTTTTTCTCCTTTCCCTCTAAAGTGTTGTGCTTTTACTTCTCTGTTCACATGATATCCTCCATGGATTCTTTCTACGACTTGTTTTGTCGTTCCCATCGCTTGCTTTTTGCCCTAATGGGCTAGAAGAAGAAAAACACCCGCGAGGATGATGGAAAATGAACAGAACGTACATTTGGCAGGCAAACTATTTCAATCTTTGAGAATTCTAGAACTCTGTCTTTCTTAATAAAGCTCCACTCAGGTATTATCGAATTTGATCAGAGGGTAACACAGGTAAAACCAAACAGAACTTCTGAATTAAAACAATGCTTGCCTAAGCAGCATTTTTTTGTTGAAGCACTAAGTACCATACAGTGCATTCGGGAAAGTATTCAGACCACTTGACTTTTTCCACATTTTGTTACGGTTACAGCCTTATTCTAAAATTGTATTAAATTAATTGATTCCCTCATCAATCTACACACAATAGCCCATAATGACAAAGAGAGAAAACAGGTTTTTGCGGCAGGTAGCCTAGTGTTTAGAGCGTTGGGCTAGTAACCGAAAGCTTGCTAGATCGAATCCCCGAGCTGACAAGGTAAACATCTGTCATTCTGCCCCTGAACAAGGCAGTTAGCCCACTGTTCCTAGGCTGTCATTGTAAATAAGAATGTATTCTTAACTGACTTGCCTAGTTAAATAAAGGTTAATAAAAAAAAAAGTGTTAACTAAAAATAGAAATACATTATTTACATAAGTATTCAGACCCATTGCAATGAGACTTGAAATTGAGCTCAGATACATCCTTTCCAATGATCATCCTTGAGATGTTTCTACAACTTGATTGGAGTCCACCAGAGTTCCTCTGTGAAGATGGTTGTTCTTCTGGAAGCTTCTCCTATCTCTGCAGCACTCCACCAATCAGGCCTTTATGGTAGAGTGGCCAGTCCCCAAGCCACTCCTCAGTAAAAGGCACATGATAGCCGGTGTAGAGTTTGCCAAAAGGTACCTAAAGACTCTCAGACCATGAGAAACAAGATTCTCTGGTCTGATTAAACCAAGATTGAACTCTTTGGCTTGAATGCCAAGCGTCACATCTGGAGGAAACCTGGCACCATCCCTACGGTGAAGCATGGTGGTGGCAGCATCCCTACGGTGAAGCATGGTGGTGGCAGCATCATGCTGTGATGATGTTTTTCAGCAGCAGGGACAGGGAGACTAGTCAGGATTGAGGGAAAGATGAACGGAGCAAAGTACATCGAGATCCTTGATGAAAGTATGCTCCAGAGCGCCCAGGACCTCAGACTGGGGCGAACCTTTTTTTGCTTTGTCCTTATGGGGTATTGTGTTTAGATTGATGAGGAAAAAAACAACAATTTAATCCATTTTAGAATAAGGCTGTAAAAATTCAAGGGGTCTGAATACTTTCCGAATGCACTGTATTTTTCTCTAGTGAAGACTTCAAGAACTTTACAAGATGGCCATCATGTCTGCCTTAGAGGAGCCAAAGCCCTCAACAAAACAACAGCACAGAGCACCCTGTCTATCATTCAATGAGTTCACACCCTGGTTTTAAAGTCTATGGTTCACACAGCCTGGCCTCAAAGACGTAACATTGTAAAAGTAAATTTGGTAATTAAAAAAATTGTCTCATGTTAAAGTGACCAAATTAATTTGCAGCTGTGTAAAAACATAATATATTCGAAAAATCCAAGACTCACTCTAAAAAAAACTCTATACAATACCCGCTAAAATAAAGGCTTTATAACTTTTCCACACGAGAGAGTGCCTTGGATTTTATGTTTTTACACAGCTGCAACGTCATTTGGTCACTATAAATTATACCCTTTTCTCGAATGAGCACCTCTCTTTGTCTTCATACTTGATGTCAAAGCAGCGTTCCCTCTTTTTTTTGCATTTTTAAATAGTATGATATTACGTTTGGTTACATAAGACAGACGTTTACTTAAGGAAAAAAACAGAAGGAGGGTGGTTGGTCAGAAAGGATAAGTGGGCCCAATATGCGAATGTCTAGCAACCCAAAAGTTGTGTGTTCGGATCTCATCACGAACAAATTTAGCATTTCAGCTACTTTTCAACTACTTAGCATGTTAGCTAACCCTTCCCCTAACCCTTTAACCTAACTCCTAACCCTAACTCCTAACCCTAGCTTTAACCATAATCTAAACCCTAACTCCTAACCCTAGCTTTAACCATAATCTAAACCCTAACTCCTAACCTAACCCTAACTCCTAACCCTAACTCCTAACCCTAGCTTTAACCATAATCTAAACCCTAACCACTAACCTAACTCCTAACCTAACCCTAACCCTAGCTTTAACCATAATCTAAACCCTAACTCCTAACCCTAGCTTTAACCATAATCTAAACCCTAACTCCTAACCCTAACTCCTAACCCTAGCTTTAACCATAATCTAAACCCTAACTCCTAACCTAACTCCTAACCTAACCCTAACCCTAACTCCTAACCCTAACTCCCAACCCTAGCTTTAACCATAATCTAAACCCTAACTCCTAACCCTAGCTTTAACCATAATCTAAACCCTAACTCCTAACCCTAACTCCTAACCCTAACTTCTAACCCTAACTTCTAACCCTAGCTTTAACCATAATCTAAACTCTAACTCCTAACCCTAACTCCTAACCCTAGCTTTAACCATAATCTAAACCCTAACTCCTAACCCTAACTCCTAACCCTAGCTTTAACCATAATCTAAACCCTAACTCCTAACCCTAACTCCTAACCCTAGCTTTAACCATAATCTAAACCCTAACTCCTAACCCTAACTCCTAACCCTAGCTTTAACCATAATCTAAACCCTAACTCCTAACCCTAACTTTTAACCCTAGCTTTAACCATAATCTAAACCCTAACCACTAACCCTAACTCCTAACCCTAGCTTTAACCATAATCTAAACCCTAACTCCTAACCCTAACTCCTAACCCTAGCTTTAACCATAATCTAAACCCTAACTCCTAACCCTAACTCCTAACCCTAGCTTTAACCATAATCTAAACCCTAACTCCTAACCCTAACTCCTAACCCTAGCTTTAACCATAATCTAACCCCTAACCCTAACTCCTAACCCTAGCTTTAACCATAATCTAAACCCTAACTCCTAACCCTAACTTCTAACCCTAGCTTTAACCATAATCTAAACCCTAACCACTAACCCTAACTCCTAACCCTAGCTTTAACCATAATCTAAACCCTAACTCCTAACCCTAACCCTAGCTTTAACCATAATCTAAACCCTAACTCCTAACCCTAACTCCTAACCCTAGCTTTAACCATAATCTAAACCCTAACTCCTAACCCTAGCTTTAACCATAATCTAAACCCTAGCTCCTAACCCTAACTCCTAACCCTAGCTTTAACCATAATCTAAACCCTAACCACTAACCCTAACTCTTAACCATAACCTTAACCCTAACTTTAAGCTCTAACCTTAACCACTAACCCAAAATCTTAACCTTAACCATTAGCCTTAACCCTAACCACTAACACTAACCCCTAGCCTAGCTAACGTTAGACACTTAGCCACCTAGCTAAGGTTTGGAATTCGCAACATGTCATACGTATTGCAAATTCGTAAATATTGTACGAATTCCAAATCGTAACATATCGTACGAAATGTATGATGGACATTCACAAATGAATACATTGCATACGAAACGTAACATATAATAATACTTTGAGTGTCACAGATTTACGGTTACAATGTTTTGTCTACCCCTGAGTCCAGGTTGGGTTCACAACAAGAAACGTGCCTTCACTTCACACGTCACAAGACCCAGTAACCAGAACCCTGGTGGTGGGAGAAGAGACACATGGAGTGCACCCTGACTTCCGATCTTGTCAGAGCTCTCCATCATGTACTTCTTCATCTCCCCCGCTGAGAGGGGGGGTTCACAACTGCAGGTGATAAAACACTGCAGCTGTTATATTATTTAGGTTTACAAACATTTGTTGAACCTTTAGGTTTTCAACCACATGATACTTCATAAGAATTAACTTCACGTTAAAGTCTCATACAAATCTCAATTATTTAGAATTGGTCAAAATAAACTCGTAGTCAAAATCTCTGTTAATGTCATTTGTGTTTTCAGGAAACCTAATAAGATTTCTCATAGAGTAGCAGCTTCCCTTACTTTTGGGCTCCGAGTGGCACAGTGGTCTAAGACACGGCATCTCAATGCAAGAGGCATCACCTGGTTTGAATACAGGCTGCATCACATCTGGCTGTGATTGGGAGTCCCGTAGGGCGACGCACAATTGGCCCAGTGTCGCCGGGGTAGGCCGTCATTGTAAATATGAGTTTGTTCTTAACGGACTTGCCCGGGTTAAATAAAACATTTTTTAAAATTGTTCGCTACGCTATTCTTACGAACCGCATAGCATTACAGCAGTATGTACATATGTTAGCTAGTTACCTAATGTTAGTTGGCTACTAATACATCGAACTTGCCAGGCAGAATGTTAACTGTCACATTCAGATCAACTCTACTCCTCGGCCACAGCGTCCAGGGTGCGCTCTGAACACTCCGAGAGTACAATGCTCTGAATTTACCAACGGACAATCTGACAATGCTCTGGATTTACATCTGACAACGCTCTGGATTTACAAAGGGTTTAGCTAGTAATTTGTTATGCTAACAAGCTAGCAAGAGGTTGCATAGCAACAGCATCAACTTCCGGTAGACAGGCGAAGCGCTAGTACACTCAACTGAAAGGATACCATTTGTTTACAGTATACTAAAATGAGCTAATAGTATGTAGTATACACTCATTAAGTATGTAGTAAACTGTATGTTAGTATGGGTATTCAAAACCAAGTTTGTGTTCTCTGCTATGAACTGTACTTCACTAAAGTCCATAATCATTCTGTAATCTGTGATGGGATTTATTAAAATGATTCAAAACCATTCATTGGCTACCTATCTGGAACACGGTGAGGTTTTTTGTAAAAGGAAGTGTAGTTAGTGTGTAGTTATTAGGTAATTAGCATGTTAAGTCATTTCTAAGTTACGTTCTAAGCAGTGGTCTGTAAAATAAAGTGTTACTGTATTTACCCTAATGAGCTGCCCCATAATGCATCAGCATTTAAGACATCTTACATAAACACTCCATAGAAATAATCAATTTATTTGAAATATTTATTCAACACTGTAATCATTTGTGACACTGACTGTTTACCAGAATAAATTTGTTCTATGTCAAGATAAGACCAGTGTTACCATGAATCCTGAAAGTCATGAATATTTAATGTACAGTATATTTTGTTTCACCGCCCAGCTCTGTTTCCTCCCAGTTCATAATTTTGTTATTGTAACCTTTGTTGAGGGCGTTGCTAGTTCGAATCTCCAAGCCGAAAATGTGAACAATCTGACGATGTGCCCTTGAGCAAGTCACTGAATTATAAATCGCTCCAGGGACAATGGTGACCCTGGTCTTGACTCCACTCTCCGAGGGAGTTGGGATATGCAGAAAACACATTGCAATTTACACATACGTATTAATACACACTTCTACACATGTGAAATAGAACAAATATAAGCACCCACCAAATTAATATTATAAAATATGTTTCTATTGGGGTGAGAACTTTATGAATTAATGAATTTATACTTAATTTATTTGTACAGATTGTGGCAGTGCTCATATTGTCCATTCAGTAACCCTCACCCATAAGGTTGTCATTACGAGACTGAACCTCTTCCCTGTGGTTTTTAATGTGTGGCTGTTTTCGCGCTTGTTAACATCATGTTTGGTGGTACGTTACTACAAAAAAAACCTCCATGGGCAAACGTAGTGAAAACCTCCATTTAGGTAGATATTATTTGTAGTCATTGGCTTATTGCACTCATAAGATGCCAAGATTCAATTTACGCTTTCTTTTCACCCCATCTGCATCCCCTAGAGAGAGAATGCCAGATATAATTATTGTCTTGTGTCCCCTCTCATGTATATCGTCCAGATGCGTTTTCCCTTAGTCGCTACATAAAGCTTTGAATAATAGTTATCTCCTTCTGGAAGTCAAGGGAAAATGCATGACCTAAATTCCAAACTGTCTTTGAAAAAGAATGGGACCCTCCTCTACAACTTTAAAAGAGGCATGGATCAAACATTTGCGCTATCTAGAGATTACATCCCATCTACTTCCTAAAGCGGTATGGGAATATAACATAGTACCGTATAGAGTCAAGTATTTTATTTAAAAAATTATATTTAACCTTTATTTAACTAGGCAAGTCAGTTAAGAACAAATTCTTCTTTAGGAACAGTGGGTTAACTGCCTTGTTCAGAACGGCAGATCTTTTCCTTGTCAGTTCTGGGATTTGAGCTTGCAACCTTTCGGTTACAAGTCCAACGCTCTAACCACTAGGCTATCTGGCGCCCACAATGTCAGGCAACCTAACGTGTAACGTAAATTATTTGAAAAGTCATTACTTTATTACATTTTTCAACATTTTAACATTTGTCATAATTAATTTTTAAAGAGTACACACTATTTCACATGCAGCAATGGATAGAAGGTAGGTGTCGTAATCAGTGTCGTAGGTGTCGTAATTAGTGTCGTAGGTGTCGTAATTAGTGTCGTAGGTGTCGTAATTAGTGTCGTAGGTGTCGTAATTAGTAGGTGTCGTAATTAGTAGGTGTCGTAATTAGTAGGTGTCGTAATTAGTAGGTGTCGTAATTAGTAGGTGTCGTAATCAGTGCTTTTGTCAAGCTTGGTCTTTCATTCCTTTCCCTTTATGATCTCAGTCTGGAATCAAAATGAGCCCAGTATAATACAGGTGAACTCAGTGGAATACAGGTGAACTCAGTGGAATACAGGTGAACTCAGTGGAATACAGGTGAACTCAGTGGAATACAGGTGAACTCAGTGGAATACAGGTGAACTCAGTAGAATACAGGCAGAGGATGAGAAACAACACAGATTAAGTACTCATGGCACCTTCCCTCTGGTTGGATTTCATTTCAACCTTCCCTCTGGTTGGAGATCATTTTAACCTTCCCTCTGGTTGGAGATCATTTTAACCTTCCCTCTGGTTGGAGGTCATTTTAACCTTCCCTCTGGTTGGAGGTCATTTTAAGCTTCCCTCTGGTTGGAGGTCATTTTAACCTTCCCTCTGGTTGGAAGTCATTTTAACCTTCCCTCTGGTTGGAAGTCATTTTAACCTTCCCTCTGGTTGGAGGTCATTTTAACCTTCCCTCTGGTTGGAGGTCATTTTAACCTTCCCTCTGGTTGGAGGTCATTTTAACCTTCCCTCTGGTTGGAGGTCATTTTAACCTTCCCTCTGGTTGGAGGTCATTTTAACCTTCCCTCTGGTTGGAGGTCATTTTAACCTTCCCTCTGGTTGGAGGTCATTTTAACCTTCCCTCTGGTTGGAGGTCATTTTAACCTTCCCTCTGGTTGGAGGTCATTTTAACCTTCCCTCTGGTTGGAGGTCATTTTAACCTTCCCTCTGGTTGGAGGTCATTTTAACCTTCCCTCTGGTTGGAGGTCATTTTAACCTTCCCTCTGGTTGGAGGTCATTTTAACCTTCCCTCTGGTTGGAGGTCATTTTAACCTTCCCTCTGGTTGGAGGTCATTTTAACCTTCCCTCTGGTTGGAGGTCATTTTAACCTTCCCTCTGGCTGGAGGTCATTTTAACCTTCCCTCTGGCTGGAGGTCATTTTAACCTTCCCTCTGGTTGGAGGTCATTTTAACCTTCCCTCTGGTTGGAGGTCATTTTAACCTTCCCTCTGGCTGGAGGTCATTTTAACCTTCCCTCTGGCTGGAGGTCATTTAAACCTTCCCTCTGGTTGGAGATGATTTAAACCTTCCCTCTGGTTGGAGATCATTTTAACCTTCCCTCTGGTTGGAGATCATTTTAACCTTCCCTCTGGTTGGAAGTCATTTTAACATTCCCTCTGGTTGGAGATCATTTAAACCTTCCCTCTAGTTGGAAGTCATTTAAACCTTCCCTCTGGTTGGGAGTCATTTAAACCTTCCCTCTGGTTGGGAGTCATTTTAACCTTCCCTCTGGTTGGAAGTCATTTAAACCTCCCCTCTGGTTGGAAGTCATTTAAACCTTCCCTCTGGTTGGAGGTCATTTTAACCTTCCCTCGAGGGATAATGTCAGCAAGTCGATGCTCAGTTGAGTGCCAAGCATAATCTGTTTAACATTTTAAGGGAATATCCTAAATTGTAATACAATTTGGGGCTGTCAAAATTACACCAAAAGTACACCTATTGTGATCTGTGATCATTCAGGAATTCAATGGGAATACAATCCAGCATAATGATACATAGTAAATATAATATTAACAACAATTACACATCATCAGCAGTATGACAGCGAGGTTAAACAGGTATTATGCAAATCAGTAGAACCGGGTGTGAGCAAACACTTCAGAAATATCCAATTTTTAGAGAAGGCAAGGAAGATTATTTTTTTTAAATCTCATTTTGAAATGCATAGGACATCATTCAAATTCATGAGGTCTCTGCCTTAGATCAAAATGAAAATGTTGTGGGTCACTAATAACAATGCAGTGGAGGAGTTGCATTTTTTCATTTGATAAGTAAACATCTCAGGAAAGGATTTAAAACCGGTATCAGCCTAGCTGATCTTATCGGAATCATATATAGGAGAATCATTATCTGGTTGAGATTGCATCGCTTACAGTCAGTATAATAGAGAGTCAAGTTAAAAGCCACCAAGGTGGCTGTGGATATGACATTTTCCAAACAGAAACGTCAGTAGGACTCACATGGTTTAATATTGAAGCCTGATTGATTTCCTGGCTACAACTCCATCGACTTTCACACTCCACTGGGGTGTAATTATGTTCCATGCTAAGAGGAACCTCAAGGCCTTTGACCAGGGGGAGTTGCATGCTTTTTTCCCCCCCTCATGTACATCACAGTTTTCATTACAGCATAAATCAAAGGAGGTGTTTCATTAAAGAATAATAACCAAAAAGATCAGATCCTGAAGGCAGATTAGAACATGGTTTGATAGTTACAGATACTGCTTGGCCTCTGGCACTACAGCCAGGAATGTTGAACATTTAATATACCTCACAATGGATGATCATTCCTTGGAGAATGTAACTGAAGTGATGGGACTCTTAATGAGCGCCAGGTTGGCCCATCCCATGATACTTAAAAGACTTCACTAATTTACATGACTAGATCAGATAGTATCTTTCCCATTCATTGGGCTTGAGCCTTATGGCTGAATATACAGCTATAGGACGTGGGACATGGAGTCATCTAAAAAAAAAGAAGAGTGTAAACGTAATTCTAAAAAGTTTAAAAGGGCAGACCAGGGCAGTTTAGAGGCTCACATTGAAAAGCAATAGAACATCTAATCAATTTAGAACATATAAACAACAAAAATGGCAACCAATTGTCTCTGTAATTATCCTAAAAAAAACAGAGCATCTGTGGAAATAGGGGCTGTTGATCCCGTGGGAAGAAGATGAATGGTTAAACACCTTGAATCATTACTGAGATTCATAACAGAAGACAATGCTTCTGTTATTCACTTGTGATCTTATGAATGTTTTATTGTCTAATGTTTCATACTCTACTATCTTTTTTGTTGTTGTTGTGTGTCTGAAGTTACCACTCTACTCATGATTACGTCATGTCAACCTTTTAAAGCTAGAAACCAGACCAAACTACCAACCCTGCCTTTGTTTTGGTAGAATAATAAAAACTGAGGGATGGGCCTGGAGAAATGTAACCACTCTCAAATGTATAGGAAGAGCTATGGGTGCAAAGACTGACCGTCTATGATATCAAAATTATCTTTAATTTAGACATTAAAAATAAAATGGATGTAGGAACGGTGTATCTCTTAAATCAAATATTCAACTTTCATCACTGCAGGTCTGTCTGATATTCGAGGGTTGTTTTATAGAAACAAATATATTGGGGAAAATTCACTTTCAATAATGGAAGAATATAAGGGGGAATTATTTAACAAATTTTAAAAAAAACATGTGTTGCATTGGTCATTAAGGTCACGTTAGGGATGAGGTGGGACTGAAATATCAGACTGGTGGATTGAACCTTGATCTCAGTGGACAATGGATGCTATGTTATGATGCATAATCTAGTGTGTTGTCAACAATTTCATCATATGTTTGACTAAATGAAGTATTTGTTCTAATATAAGAACTATTTTCTTAGTACACGGTACTGAGATATGAACCACCTGGTTGGCCCATTTTTCTTTTTTAAAGTATTGCTTTTTAGTCTTTTTACATTTTAACTATTTATTTCATATTCCTCCTCTTCACGGTCTCTACAGTACTAGCAGGAATAGTGGAACATTAATCCCTCACCAACTGAATTCCTGCCTTTTATCCCATATCTTTGGGGACCAACTCTGAGTTTTCTTACAGCCCTCTGACTGGGCTAAATTAGAGTGTCACAGCCGTGACTGAACTGGAGAAACCCAAAAGAATACAAATTATTTAAATTGATGCAGGAGGGCGGAGTTGACCAATCATGTTCAAGTTAAGATTGTTTTCACATCAACTTTTAAATCCACTGTCAAAAGATGCTCTACCAGCAGGTTGAGAATAGGGTAAAGGGTTCATTTTGTACTTTTTAAAATCACAACTTCAACCTACTTTGATCATCTTATTTACCTATAGCGTTGCAGGAGGACAAATAGGCGATTATTGATAGCCACAAGCCATGTAGGAACAGAAGTACTCCTCCAATAACAATATGGGAACGCAATGAATGCGTGAATTCAGAATCGATTGTGTCAAGGTAAACTAAAAACAACTTTCTTTGAGTGCAAGCTGCATAGCAAGCTACATGATGGAATATTTATTACAATTCTCCTACTTCCTGCTTCTCAAGCATACATGGGGCAATGATCTACTGATGTGAAATTGTGTTTTAAATCACTGACCTTTTCTTTCCAGCAGAATTGGGGCATATCTGACTAAACAAACTAAACAAAATACATATTTAGTAGGTTAAAGAAAGGCAGAGAGAGAGCCTGTACTTGCCCAAGTTGGAACCAAGAGGCTGGCTGGACGCTCTATCTGTTCCGGTAGCTGTTTCCCGGCCACATGCATTTCCCATACGGCCGCTGGCTCTGTCCGCAGACCTCGAAGAGACTTTCATGAGTGAGTCATTTATCCAACATTAGTCGGATAATGCCGTTTTACAACGTCCCATTCACCAAGAGGCACACGGACGGGCAGACTGACCAAGCATATAGCCAGTGCGCAACGGGGTAGACTTCAAAGGAAGGCAGGCAGACTACTTCGCTCAACAGTGTCTATCTAGTCGCTATGTGACATTTCCCGACGGTGTTTCTAGATCTGGTAGATAGTCACGCAATAAATGGTAACTATCTGAAAATAAATGCACAGCTCAAAATATTAGATAGATGAATCCATAAGTGAGGTTAAAACAGCTGCTGCTGCTCCTCGCTGCATTCTGTGTCGTGATTGGTGAGGCGCACAACACACCTCCTGTATGTTGTCTCCACCTGTTGTCATTGGAAGAAATTAAATTCATTTTATATTATATTATAAAGAAAACAATGTATACTAATGTTTTATGAAGCATGGATTTCCATGATTAAAATGGTTAGGTAGGCCTTATGTGTCTAATCAACAGAACTACAGCCATACGGCTATGAGTTATTCCTCTCAATAATAAAGGACATGATTAACATCTACATTTTGAATAAATTAATGTTGATTTTGTCATATTTCAAAGGGAGCAGGACTAGACTTCAAACGTCCAAGACTCTCTGCAACAGACCTTGAAATGTACCTTACACATTCAATCCATGATCCAAATGTATTGTTGTTTTGAAAAACATTGTTAAGAATATATTTGATAGAGAGCACACTGCTGTGAATGCTAACAATAACAGATGTACGGGCAATATAGTTCCACGTGTTATTAGTCCTATGTACAGGATACACATCCAGCTAAATGTATACTTGCAGGTTCCTTCTCGACAATGCAACAACAATAAGAAATAATACAAGATAAGAATGAACACAAAGTAAATGGCTCAGTAGAATAGAATAAACATTTTAGAGTAATTATATTACAGGAGGATATTGTTTACAATATATTCTTTGCCGTCTACAGTTTTCGGAATACCCTGGAGGTTAGAATATGTGTGACTCTGCAGAGGGGCTTTTCACTTTTCCCACATTTACCTCACCCTCAAGTGGAAAAAGATCCCTCTTCTCCAGCCTAACTGTCCATGATAGGGATCACTCTCACTGCAACCAATGTGGTACTATTTTTAGCATGTCTCTCCTCATACTCAAGACCATTATGTCGTCTCAGATTCTATATGTTTGATTCAGCCCGGGATTCTGAAATTGGGGGATTCATTTTCACTGCCAGCTGGAAGCCTGTTTAAATGGTGCAAGCGAAAATGTTGCAGTTTGACAAAAAATAAATCGATGCACCTGATGAGAGGAAGTACTTGAGGTGTTATTTCAATTATTGAAGCCGAAAATGAAACACTGCAGTCTAACATGTCAACTCTGAAAATATTTCCATTATTGCAAATAGTAAAGATCTTTCTACGGCAGAGGAATCGTACTACGCTGGCTCTGATGCCTCTTCTCCCTCGGGAGGCTTAAAAGATTTGGCATGGGCCCTCAGATCCTCAAAACGTTTTATAGCTGCACAATATTGAGAGCTTCTTGACTGGCTGCATCACTGCTTGGTATGACAACTACTAGGCAAGGTGCACTTTTTGCCATGATGCTCTCATATTGTCTGAGTGACGGAATCAGGGTGAACAGGCCATGGTTGGGCTGGCTGAGGTTCCTGGAGGGCAGGCAGTGTGCACCCAATTGTGCGTTCGGCCGAGCGAACAACCCTCCGCGGAGCCTTGTGGTCAGTGGCGGTGGAGTTGACGTACCAGGCTGTGATGCAACCCGACAGTATGCTCCCGATGGTGGAACTGTAGAACATTTTGAGAAGCCCTCTTGTCGAAGGTTGAAGTGTCACTGTCATGCCTTAATCACCATGGTGTCAATGTGGTTTGACCATTTCTGCTCCTCGGAGATGATTACGCAGAGGAACTTTTCGTTTTTGACCATCTCCATGCTGGCCACATTGATGAGAATGTGGCGTGCCCAGCCTGGTTCCTCTTGAAGTCCACAATCAGCTCCTTTGTTTTGCTGACATTGAGGGAGAGGTTCTTTACCTGGCACCACGCCGTCGTTGTCGGTAATCAGGCCCCTACTACTGTCGTGTCATCAGCTAACTTGATGATGGAGTTGGAACTGTGTGAGGCCATGCAGTCGTGGGTATACAGGGAGTACAGGAGGAGACTGAGGACGCACCCTTATGGGGCCCCCGTGTTGAGGATCAGTGTGGAGGAGGTCATGTTTTCTACCTTCACCACCTGAGGACGGCCTGTCAGGAAGTCCAGGACCCAGTTGCATAGGGAGGAGTTTAAACCCAGGGCTGTGGGCTTTATGTTGAGCTTAGAGGGCACTATAGAATTGAAGGCAGAGCTGTAGACAATGAACAGCATCCTGACATTCATTCCTTTTGTCCAGCTGGGTGAAAGCAGTGTGCAGTGCAATGGCAATTGCATCTTCCGTGGATCTGTCGGGGCGGTAGGGTCGAGTGTTAGGGTCAAGTGTGTCGGGGAGAGAGGAGGTGATGTGATCTTTGACTAGCCTCTCGAAGCAAGTGAGCGCTTGCTACGGGTCGGTAGTCATTCAGGTCAGTTATTTTCCCCTTCTTGGACACTGGGATGATGGTGGACATCTTGAAGCAGGTGGGGATAACGGCCTGAGCTAGAGAGAGAAAATGTCCGAAAACACAACGTCTGGGCCGGCTGCCTTGAAAGGGTTAACACACTTGAATGACTTCCATATGTCCTCCATGGAAACTGCAAGGGGCTCTCCTCTGCAACTCAGAGTCGTTATGCTCGAAGCGTGAGAAAAAGGTGTTTAGCTCGTCTGGTAGGGCGGCGTTGGTTTCCGCGACGTAACTGGCATTCTTTTTGTAATCAGTAATCATTAGAAGCTCCTGCCACATATGCCTCGTGTCCGACCCGCTGAATTTCTCCTCTATTTTGTCCCTATACCTGTGTCTCGGCATCTTGATCGATCTACGTAGGTTCGTGTTTGTAGTTTCCTCTTGACGCTAGGGAACAGAATTTATTTTTCTTAAATATCGTTCCCAAGGTAAACGGACATTTTCTCTGGCCCAGATCGTAGAATATGCATATAATTTACAGATTAGGATAGAAAACACTCCAACGTTTCCAAAACTGTCAAAATATTGTCTGTGAGTATAACAAAACTGATTCTGCAGACGAAAACCTGAGAAAATATAACCCGGAAGTGATATATATATTTTTTTTATCTGTATTTCCTGGACCATCTTTCTTCCATTTAAAGGGATATCAACCAGATTCCTTTTCCAATGGCTTCCTCAGGCTGTGACCAGGCTTTAGACATAGTTTCAGGCTTTTATTTTGAAAAATGAATGAGATTTTTCAAATGTAGTCAGGTGACCTCCGAATATTTCCTGCGCGCGCGAGAGGAGCTCTCCATTTTCCGTTTGTCTCTTAATGAATAGGTTATGGTCCAGTTGAAATATTATCGATTATGTTTGTTAAAAACAACCTGAGGACCGATTTATAAAAAAAACATTTGACATGTTTCTACAACCATTACGGATACTTTGGGGAATTTGTCGAACAGAACAAGGCTTTGGTTTTCTGAACATAATGCGCAACCCAAATGGCGTTTTTTTTGTGATAAAAGTAATATTTATCGAACAAAAATAACATTTGTTGTGTAACTGGGAGTCTCGTGTGTGCAAACATCCAAAGATTATCTAAGGTAAGCGATTAATTTTATTGCTTTTCTGACTTTCGTGACCATGCTAATTTGGGGCTAGCTGTTGTAGCATTGATTGCTACACTCACAAAAGCTTGGATTTCTTTCGCTGTAAAGTATATTTTCAAAATCTGACACGATAGGTGGATTAACAACAAGCTAAGCTGTGTTTTGGTATATTTCACTTGTGATTGCATGATTATAAATATTTTTTGTAATATTTTTGCATTTGGCGCCCTGTAATTCTAGCAGTTGTTTAGGAAAGTGATCCCGTAAAAGGGGTCCGTAGCGCAGAGAGGTTAACCATACTATTGTCCTTGCCGTGTTAATAAGCAGCATCTCTCTCCTTCATTTTCTATACAAGGCTGCCATAAATCCACAGTTTTGGATTTGGGTACATTTTGAAAGACACCATCAGTATTACATCATCTATGATTGTTTGATGAGTCCGGTGACCGGTCCGGTCCGACTCAGCCCGGTGACGGGCCGGTCCGACTCAGCCCTGTGACCGGTCCGGTCTATTCATTGATGTTATCCCCCAGAGTCGACCCGAAACATATTCCAGGGCACGTGATCAAAACAGTCTTGGAGCATGGATTCTGATTGGTCAGACCAGCGTTGTACAGACCTGACCACCAGAACATCCCTATTGAATCTTTGTTTGCAGGTAGGAAGGAGCAAAATGGAGTTTTACCAAAAGGAGGACGGGAGACGGCCTTATAAAATTGTCGAAAAGGAATGTAGCAGTAGTCATGAGTTGAATTTCCGTGAGTTGGACAGTCAATGTGTTGATAGTAAATACGGGAGAACAGTCCTCAAATTACTTTTGTTAATGTCCCCCTCCGACAATGAATGCTGGCTCCGGATACGCTGTCTCCAGTTTGTTCAGGGTCCAATAAACATCTTTGAGAGCCTTTTTGGTGTCAGCTTGGGGGTCGGGATGTACACAGCCATGGCGATAATCCCTGAGAACTCTCTCGGAAGGTTAAAAGGACGACATTTGATGTCCAAGTTTTCCAAGTTGGGAGAGAAGAAGCTCGCATGTTCCTATATGTCCCCCCCCCCCCATCGCACCACTTGTTATTGGTCATGAAGCAGACACCACCTCGTTTGTTCTTGCCACAGAGAGCCTGCTTCCTATCTGCTCGATTAATTCTCACATACAGTGTGGCCTTCATAATTATTGGAGCAGTGACATGTTTTTGGGGGGGGATTCTGTACTCCAGCACTTTGGATTTGAAATGATACAATGCGTATGAGGTTAGTGCAGACTATCAGCTTCAATTTAAGGGTATTTTCATCCATATCGGGTGAACCGTTTAGAAAGTACAAGCTTGGTGTAATCATTATGTGGTAGGAATATGGGACCTACTAAACTTTTGACTACTTCAATACACATACAGGGGCATTTGTCCCGGAACTTTTAGTGTCCTAAAATTGGGGGACGGTGTACAAAAAGTGCTGTAATTTCTAAATGGTTCACCTGATATGAATAAAAATACACTCAAATAAATCTCACATTCATAGTCATTGGTTTATTTCAAATCCAAACTTTTGGAGTATAGAGCCAAAATAAAAGAAATGTGCTTCACTGATCCATACCCTCCTGTACACCCTGTACTCCCTGTTCATCAACAACTGCGTGGCCGCGGATGACACCGAAACAACATCATCATTAAGTTTGCTGACAACACAACAGTGGTAACCCTGATCACCGACGACGATGAGACAGCCTATAGGGTGAAGGTCAGTGACCTGGCAGTGTTTTGCCAGGACAACAACCTCTCCCTCAAAGTCAGCAAGACAAAGGAGCTGATCGTGGACTACAGGAAATGGGGGAGAGGGCACACCCCCATCCACACAAACAGGGCTGTAGTGGAGCGGGTCGAGAGCTTCAAGTTTCTCGGCGTCCACATCACTAAGATCTATCATGGTCTACACAAACCAACACAGTTGTGAAGGCACGACAATGTTTCTTCCCCCTCAGGAGGTGCAAAAGATTCGGCATGGGCCCTCAGATCCTCAAAAAGTTTTACAGCCTCACCATTGAGAGCATTTTGACTGGCTGCATCACCGCTTGGTATGGAAACTGCCTGGTATCCGACCACAAGGCACTACAGATGATAGTCACTAGGGCTGAGCTGGGCTGAGCTCCCTGCCATCCAGGACCTCTATACCAGGCGGTGTCAGAGGAAGACCCTAAAAATTGTCAAAGACTCCAGCCACGTAAGTCATAGACTGTTCTCTCTGCTACCGCATGGCAAGCGGCACCGATGCACCAAGTCTGGAACCAACAGGACCCTGCACAGCCACTGCTCCCAAGCCATAAAACCCTGTCGTCATGTTATTATTTTTCTAATATATATATATTTTTTTCTCTCTCTGCATTGTTGGGAAGTGCACGTCAGTAAGCATTTCACTGTTAGTCTACAAGCATGTAACAAATAATATTTGATTTGATTTGATCGAACATTTGATTTGATTTGATTGATGTACATTTTGGCTCTTTGCTGAATAACTATTTTTGAATTAGCATTTTTGTAACTGGTTAGGTGATTTGTCTTAAGAAATATGACTTGATAATTAGTTGTATACATCATTCATACTGTACATCCCTGTCAAGGCTGTCTTCGTCCTCCTCATCTGACGAGGAGAGGCGAGAAGGATCAGAGGACCAATACGCAGCGAGGTAAGTGTTCGTCACTATTTAATGAAAGAAACTGAACACTACAAAAACAACAAAGCCGTGAAGCTAAATAACAAATAGTGCTGACACTAAACACTACACATAGACAATCACCCACAAACCCCAACAGAAAACAGGTTACCTAAATATGGTTACCAATCAGAGACAATGAATGACAGCTGCTTCTGATTGAGAACCATATCAGGCCAAATGAGAAAACCCCACATAGAAACAGACAACATAGATAATACCCACCCAACTCACGTCCTGACCAACTAAATAAGACTAAACAAAGGAAATAAGGTCAGAAACGTGACAATCGCATTGAAGTTGTCATCAAATGCATTGTTAACAATGTGACATTTTTCTTTATCTGACCATATTAACATTACTAAGCTTTCTCCCAGTGTTATTTTAAGATGTTGATATTGAATGGAAATATATCTGTCCTGAGGAATAACATATCAAAGCCCTTGTCATCATTTTTAAGCAGTACAGTGGTTCCTCCTTTAAAAGTTGCGTCATACTGCAGTACACCTTGCGTGCTGCTGCAGCATTCTGTGGCACGTTATCTAATTGTCAGCCATTTTTTCTGTTACTGCAAGTTAGTGCTAGTTTGACCACCAGAGGGCATCTTTGAGAAGCATTTGATAGTCTTCCATATTGGCATTACCAAATTATTTTTAAACCTTTTTCGTAATAACATAGTATATGGGATTGATTTTAAGAAATTTGGCTTAATTAATTTGATTAATATTATGGTGTTTCTATTCCGAAAAAAAACGGAAAACGTTGATAATCTCAGCAAGGTTTTACCTGTGGTCGTGGAGCTGGGTGGACGTGTGACTAAAATGTAGTTTTATATTAACATCCGCATTTGCATGTCTTCTTTCTTGTTATTTTATTAACAAAGCATAAAGATGTTGATGAAGAAATGCTGGACTGCTGTTTTGAGTTAGAAATGTAACACTTTAGAGTACTTTAAGTATCGAATACATTGCAAGTTGAGGGATTTTCACAACAGTAGTCGGGCTATAAAAAGTATATTGTCCTGCTGATAGGAACCATTTGCATGATGGGCTACACCTGCTACCGTTGTGAAAAACAAGTGTTTGAAAAGCTGTTTTCCAAAATGCCTCCAGTTGTCCATCACTACCCGTAAATAAAAACACAGCGTCTAGTTTACATCTTGTTTACATTCTTTATTGTAAACACAATGTCACACATCATTTGTATCTACCTTTCCAATTACTTTTAGGAGATCTTATTTACAATGTCGGCCTACCCCCAGCCAAACCCAGATGATGCTGGGACAATTGTGCGCCGTCCTATGGCACTCCCAATCACGGTCGTATGTGATACAGCCTGAATTGGA
The DNA here is from genome assembly GCF_029448725.1 of Salvelinus fontinalis. Lineage (NCBI taxonomy): Eukaryota > Metazoa > Chordata > Actinopteri > Salmoniformes > Salmonidae > Salvelinus > Salvelinus fontinalis. Next base: position 44,262,106 of record NC_074680.1, read on the forward strand.
ACCAGGGACTGTAGTAAAGCATCTTGCTCCAAGATTCAGTGCCTTAGACCACTGCGCCACTCGGGAGCCATGACCAAAATATATTTTTCCAGAATATTAACTGTGTGTAGTGTGTAGGTAGATGTGGAAAGGTATATACAAATGATTTGTTGCAAGTTGGGGGGGTCACACCAAGCTCAAGTTGGGGAGATGGGGGTTTCACACCTAGCTCGGATATTAGACAATTCTTTAGTAAAGGTTGAATAGTCTATTGTTCAGCTAATAGCCCATCCTGCTACACCTGTGAAAAACTAATTAATAATACCTTTTCCCCTTTCCACATGTTAAAGATTCCAATAGATAAAGTGTTTTTAGCCACAAACGGCCCCAACCCCAAATAATACATTTGGGCCACAGTCGATAGTGTGCTGGACTTCGGGCCAGAATGTTGAGGGTTCGGAACCTGCTCCTTGTTTCTTTCATTACATTATTATGCAGGTCTCAGAGCAAATAGCCTGGATTGTTACTCCCATCTCGTTCCTCGCCCCTCTTCCACACGTCATTCTCCGCCTGAGTGGCTCGCTTGTGGGCGTGCTGGCACCATGTACTGGTTTTTATTCTGTATATATGAATTACAAATAAGCCTTTACTTAAATCATGTTTCTAGTCTATTGCATAGTTACAATGTGTAATCATTGATGTCCCAGGAGCAGGAGTGATACAAACTGATGAAGTGTATAATTGTAATGCATACATGCAGACACAGCATCATTCAAAGAATGGAGTTTGATACACCTGGTATTGGATATGACTGGAAATAAACTTGCTAAATAGCGATTTTCATAAATTAACTTTATGACAAAAAATATGCACAATCATTTGACTAACATATTCCTGTCAATTGTACATTTTTTGCTTGACTCATTATGACGTTATAATTACTTACATTTGTTTCCACCATAATGTTTCGTTAGCCATCTTTGCTGAAGAAAGTCACCAGGGACAGGTGGCTGGCGTCAAATTTGTCATTGGAACCACTCAATATGATTGGTCAAATAAAAACCTTGGGACCCAAATGCATAATGAGTGCTCTAACTCCCCCTGGTGGTGGTCAGGAGCAATGAAGCCGTGACGCTGGGTACCTCTAACTCCCCCTGGTGGTGGCCTTGAAGCTGGGTACCTCTAACTCCCCCTGGTGGGGGTCTGGAGTAATGAAGCCGTGACGCTGGGTACCTCTAACTCCCCCTGGTGGTGGTCTGGAGTAATGAAGCCGTGACGCTGGGTACCTCTAACTCCCCCTGGTGGTGGTCAGGAGTAATGAAGCCGTGACGCTGGGTACCTCTAAGCTCGCAACTTTTAAAGGAGGAACCACTGTAGTTAAAATATTGTTTATTACTGTGTTTTTTTTAACAAAACATGTGTCTGTAACCCCAGCCTCTTGCACAGACCCTCTCACCTTCTCTTGGGTTTGGCTGTGTGTGTGGCCCCGGTGAGATTGTTGGTTTGTGTGTGTGTCTGATTTCAGGGTGTGTGTGTGTGTGTGTGTGTGTGTCTGTAGGGTTTCCCTGGTGGTGATGGTTATGTTGCAGACTGAGCTCCAGTAGGTCATACAGCAGGCTGCTCTCCTTCAGCAGTCCCCCTAGCAGCAGGGCTCCTTCAGCAGTCTCCCTAGCAGCAGGGCTCCTTCAGCAGTCCCCCTAGCAGCAGGGCTCCTTCAGCAGCACTCCTTCAGCAGTCTCCCTAGCAGCAGGGCTCCTTCAGCAGTCTCCCTAGCAGCAGGGCTCCTTCAGCAGTCTCCCTAGCAGCAGGGCTCCTTCAGCAGTCTCCCTAGCAGCAGGGCTCCTTCAGCAGTCTCCCTAGCAGCAGGGCTCCTTCAGCAGTCTCCCTAGCAGCAGGGCTCCTTCAGCAGTCTCCCTAGCAGCAGGGCTCCTTCAGCAGTCTCCCTAGCAGCAGGGCTCCTTCAGCAGTCTCCCTAGCAGCAGCTCTCCTTCAGCAGTCTCTCTAGCAGCAGCTCTCCTTCAGCAGTCTCCCTAGCAGCAGGGCTCCTTCAGCAGTCTCCCTAGCAGCAGGGCTCCTTCAGCAGTCTCCCTAGCAGCAGCACTCCTACAGCTGTCTCCCTAGCAGCAGGGCTCCTTCAGCAGTCTCCCTAGCAGCAGCACTCCTACAGCTGTCTCCCTAGCAGCAGGGCTCCTTCAGCAGTCTCCCTAGCAGCAGCTCTCCTTCAACAGTCTCCCCAGCAGCAGCTCTCCTCTGGCTTTCACAGTAGACTGGACAAGGTCTGCCCCCTCCTGGAGAAACAGTACAACTACATAGTTACAGTACTCCACTACACAGTGGTGTGTGTGTGTGTGTGTGTGTGTGTGTGTGTGTGTGTGTGTGTGTGTGTGTGTGTGTGTGTGTGTGTGTGTGTGTGTGTGTGTGTGTGTGTGTGTGTGTCTACCTGTCTAGACTGTGGTCCTGTGGTATGTTCAGTCTGACCTCTGACCCCTCCTCTTTGAGCCTCCGGAACTCTTCCAGAGACAGAACGAACTCATCATCACCCTGAGAGACAGAACACACTCATCATCACCCTGAGAGACAGAACACACTCATCATCACCCTGAGAGACAGAACGAACTCATCATCACCCTGAGAGACAGAACACACTCATCATCACCCTGAGAGACAGAACACACTCATCATCACCCTGAGAGACAGAACAGTCATCATCACCCTGAGAGACAGAACACACTCATCACCCTGAGAGACAGAACACACTCATCATCACCCTGAGAGACAGAACACACTCATCGTTACCCTGAGAGACAGAACACACTCATCATCACCCTGAGAGACAGAACACACTCATCATCACCCTGAGAGACAGAACACACTCATCATCACCCTGAGAGACAGAACACACTCATCATCACCCTGAGAGACAGAACACACTCATCATCACCCTGAGAGACAGAACACACTCATCATCACCCTGAGAGACAGAACACACTCATCATCACCCTGAGAGACAGAACACACTCATCATCACCCTGAGAGACAGAACACACTCATCATCACCCTGAGAGACAGAACACACTCATCACCCTGAGAGACAGAACACACTCATCATCACCCTGAGAGACAGAACACACTCATCATCACCCTGAGAGACAGAACACACTCATCATCACCCTGAGAGACAGAACACACATCATCACCCTGAGAGACAGAACACACTCATCATCACCCTGAGAGACAGAACACACTCATCATCACCCTGAGAGACAGAACACACTCATCATCACCCTGAGAGACAGAACACACTCATCATCACCCTGAGAGACAGAACACACTCATCATCACCCTGAGAGACAGAACACACTCATCGTCACCCTGAGAGACAGAACACACTCATCGTCACCCTGAGAGACAGAACACACTCATCGTCACCCTGAGAGACAGAACACACTCATCGTCACCCTGAGAGACAGAACACACTCATCGTCACCCTGAGAGACAGAACACTCATCATCACCCTGAGAGACAGAACACACTCATCATCGCCCTGAGAGACAGAACACACTCATCATCACCCTGAGAGACAGAACACACTCATCATCACCCTGAGAGACAGAACACACTCATCACCCTGAGAGACAGAACACACTCATCATCACCCTGAGAGACAGAACACACTCATCATCACCCTGAGAGACAGAACACACTCATCATCACCCTGAGAGACAGAACACACTCATCATCACCCTGAGAGACAGAACACACTCATCATCACCCTGAGAGACAGAACACACTCATCACCCTGAGAGACAGAACACACTCATCATCACCCTGAGAGACAGAACACACTCATCATCACCCTGAGAGACAGAACACACTCATCATCACCCTGAGAGACAGAACACACTCATCATCACCCTGAGAGACAGAACACACTCATCATCACCCTGAGAGACAGAACACACTCATCATCACCCTGAGAGACAGAACACTCATCATCACCCTGAGAGACAGAACACACTCATCACCCTGAGAGACAGAACACACTCATCGTCACCCTGAGAGACAGAACACACTCATCGTCACCCTGAGAGACAGAACACACTCATCGTCACCCTGAGAGACAGAACACTCATCGTCACCCTGAGAGACAGAACACACTCATCGTCACCCTGAGAGACAGAACACACTCATCATCACCCTGAGAGACAGAACACACTCATCATCACCCTGAGAGACAGAACACACTCATCATCACCCTGAGAGACAGAACACTCATCATCACCCTGAGAGACAGAACACACTCATCGTCACCCTGAGAGACAGAACACACTCATCGTCACCCTGAGAGACAGAACACACTCATCGTCACCCTGAGAGACAGAACACACTCATCATCACCCTGAGAGACAGAACACTCATCATCACCCTGAGAGACAGAACACACTCATCGTCACCCTGAGAGACAGAACACTCATCATCACCCTGAGAGACAGAACACACTCATCATCACCCTGAGAGACAGAACACACTCATCATCACCCTGAGAGACAGAACACACTCATCACCCTGAGAGACAGAACACACTCATCATCACCCTGAGAGACAGAACACACTCATCGTCACCCTGAGAGACAGAACACTCATCGTCACCCTGAGAGACAGAACACACTCATCATCACCCTGAGAGACAGAACACACTCATCATCACCCTGAGAGACAGAACACACTCATCATCACCCTGAGAGACAGAACACACTCATCATCACCCTGAGAGACAGTACAAACTCATCGTCACCCTGAGAGACAGAACACACTCATCATCACCCTGAGAGACAGAACAGTCATCATCACCCTGAGAGACAGAACACACTCATCATCACCCTGAGAGACAGAACACAATCATCATCACCCTGAGAGACAGAACACAATCATCATCACCCTGAGAGACAGAACACACTCATCACCCTGAGAGACAGAACACACTCATCACCCTGAGAGACAGAACACACATCATCACCCTGAGAGACAGAACACACTCATCGTCACCCTGAGAGACAGAACACACTCATCGTCACCCTGAGAGACAGAACACACTCATCGTCACCCTGAGAGACAGAACACACTCATCATCACCCTGAGAGACAGAACACACTCATCGTCACCCTGAGAGACAGAACACACTCATCGTCACCCTGAGAGACAGAACACACTCATCGTCACCCTGAGAGACAGAACACACTCATCATCACCCTGAGAGACAGAACACACTCATCATCACCCTGAGAGACAGAACACACTCATCATCACCCTGAGAGACAGAACACACATCATCACCCTGAGAGACAGAACACACATCATCACCCTGAGAGACAGAACACACTCATCATCACCCTGAGAGACAGAACACACTCATCATCACCCTGAGAGACAGAACACACTCATCATCACCCTGAGAGACAGAACACTCATCATCACCCTGAGAGACAGAACACACTCATCGTCACCCTGAGAGACAGAACACTCATCATCACCCTGAGAGACAGAACACACTCATCATCACCCTGAGAGACAGAACACACTCATCATCACCCTGAGAGACAGAACACACTCATCACCCTGAGAGACAGAACACACTCATCGTCACCCTGAGAGACAGAACACTCATCGTCACCCTGAGAGACAGAACACTCATCGTCACCCTGAGAGACAGAACACACTCATCATCACCCTGAGAGACAGAACACACTCATCATCACCCTGAGAGACAGAACACACTCATCATCACCCTGAGAGACAGAACACACTCATCATCACCCTGAGAGACAGTACAAACTCATCATCACCCTGAGAGACAGAACAGTCATCATCACCCTGAGAGACAGAACACACTCATCATCACCCTGAGAGACAGAACACAATCATCATCACCCTGAGAGACAGAACACACTCATCACCCTGAGAGACAGAACACACTCATCACCCTGAGAGACAGAACACACATCATCACCCTGAGAGACAGAACACACTCATCATCACCCTGAGAGACAGAACACACTCATCGTCACCCTGAGAGACAGAACACACTCATCGTCACCCTGAGAGACAGAACACACTCATCATCACCCTGAGAGACAGAACACACTCATCGTCACCCTGAGAGACAGAACACACTCATCGTCACCCTGAGAGACAGAACACACTCATCGTCACCCTGAGAGACAGAACACACTCATCGTCACCCTGAGAGACAGAACACACTCATCGTCACCCTGAGAGACAGAACACACTCATCGTCACCCTGAGAGACAGAACACACTCATCATCACCCTGAGAGACAGAACACACTCATCATCACCCTGAGAGACAGAACACACTCATCATCACCCTGAGAGACAGAACACACTCATCATCACCCTGAGAGACAGAACACACTCATCATCACCCTGAGAGACAGAACACACTCATCATCACCCTGAGAGACAGAACACACTCATCATCACCCTGAGAGACAGAACACACTCATCATCACCCTGAGAGACAGAACACACCACAGCTTGTAGCAGCTGTTGCCTAGATGATGGCAACAGAACTTTGTGTATATATATACCACCACATCAACACAAACACACGCCTAGTGACACAGGTGTCAGTCAGGAAGTGGAAGAGTGTGCTGTGGTGAGCAGGAGGGAGGCGGGACATACACTGTCAGCCAAACAGAGATTAGGGAAAGCATTTTGGGCGAGTATTATATCAATATAAGAAAGGCGGGGTTTCTTCAACTATGGTTTGGGACCCAAAGTGGGCCCTGAGCATGTTCTAGGTGGGTCACAAGTTATGAGAATACATCTAGAATCACAAACAGTTTCTTCTTCATTTTTGTCGTTGGTGCACGATTTGGGTCACTGGAGGATGATCAATTTCTCGAGCTGAAAATGTTTAAGAATCGCTGATTAAAGGTAAAAGATCTGACTGACCAGCTAGCTGAGGGAACAGGTCTCTGATTATCCCGGCTATTGATCTGACAGCGCTCCGGGGCAGGCTGCGGTCCGAGCCAAACTTGGCACTGTCGTAAACAAACTGCTGATGGCTCTGATGTATATCTCCCCCAAGAACTCCAGCCACGAGAAGTGACCGCTCAGCATTAGCACACCATCCACTCTTTGACACACACAGTAGAGTTAACCGAGCTCTGGAAGCCAATTTATCCATATGAAGTCTGCATTTCACAAAAAGATACATTGTAATATAGTGCCTTCAGAAAGTATTGGTGGACTGTTGGAAAGCAGATTGAACCAGGTTTTCCTCTAGGATTTTGCCGGTGCTTAGCTCCATTCCTTTTGTTTTTTATCCTGAAAAACTCCCCAGTCCTTAACGATTACAAGCAGACCCATAACATGATGCACTATGCTTGAAAATATGGAGAGCGGTATGCGATAATGTGTTGTATTGTATTTGTCCCAAACATAACACTTTGTATTCAGGACAAAAAGTTTATTGCTTTGCCACACTTTTTTGCAGTATTTCATTAGTGCCTTGCTGCAAACAGGATGCATGTTTTCTAATATTTTTTATTCTGCACAGCCTTCCTTCTTTTCACTCTGTCAATTAGGTTAGTATTGTGTAGTAATTACAATGTTATTGATCCATCCTCAGTTTTCTCCTATCACAGCCATTAGACTAGAAATGTTTTATAGTTGCCATTGGCCTCATGTTGAAATCTCTGAGCAGTTTCCTTCCTCTTTGGCAACTGAGTTAGGAAGGACGTCTGTATCTTTGTAGTGACTGTGTGGATTGATACACCATCCAACGTGTAATTAATAAACTTCACCATGCTCAAAGAGATATTCAATGTCCGTTTCTTATTTTTACCCGTCTACCAATAGGTGCCCTTCCTTGTGAGGCATTGGAAAACCTCCCTGGACATTGAAATTCAGTACTTGACTGAGGGAACCTTACAAATAATTGTATGTGTGGGGTACATAGATGTACGTAAGTCATTAAAAAATTGTGTTAAACACTTTTATTGCACACATGCAACTTATTATGTGACTTGATAAGCACATTTTTACTCCTGAACTTATTTAGGTTTGCCATAATAAAGGGTTTGACTCAAGACATTTCAGCTTTTCATTTTCAATTCATTTGTTAATCTTTCGAAAAACATAATGTCTACTTTGACATTATGGTGTGTTGTGAGTAAGCCAATGACACAACATATCAATATAAGCAATTTTAAATTCAGGCTGTAACAAAATGTGGAAAAAGTCAAGATACGTGAAGACTTTCTGAAGGCACTGGACTAGTTGATTATTGTTTACGTCACAATTTGGCTTGAAATGTGGCTGTAGAGTTCATAAACATGTACAGTGCATAAACATGTACATTCTGACAATATTCACATCCCTTCACTTTTTACAGCCTTATTCTAAAATTGATGAAATAATTGTTTTTTCTCATCAATCTACACTCAATACCGCATAATGATCAAGCGAAAACAGGTTTTTAGAAATGCTTGCAGATTTATTGCAAATAAACAGAAAATTCCAGAAAATGGTGTAATGGATTTAGAAGCTTCTGATAGGCTAATTGACATAATTTGAGTCAATTGGACGTGTACATGTGGGTGTATTTCAAGGCCTACCTTCAAACTCAGTGCCTCTTTGCTTGACATCATGGGAAAATCAAAATAAATCAGCCAAGACCTCAGAAAAATAAATGTAGACCTGGTTCATCCTTGGGAGCAATTTCCAAATGCCTGAAGGTACCACGTGCATCTGTACAAACAATAGTACGCAAGTATAAACACCATGAGACCACGCAGTCGTCATACCACTCAGGAAGGAGACGCGTTCTATCTCCTAGAGATGAACGTACTTTGGTGCAAAAAGTGCAAATCAATCCCAGAACGACAGCAAAGGACCTTGTGAAGATGCTGGATGAAACAGGTACGAAAGTATCTATATCCACAGTACAGGTGGACTGGTGCACTTCACAAAATAGATGGCATCATGAGGCAGGGAAATTATGTGGATATATTGAAAAAACATCTCAAGACATCAGTCAGGAAGTTAAAGCTTGGTCGCAAATGCGTCTTCCAAATGGACAATGACCCCAAGCATACTTCAAAAGTTGTGGCAAAATGGCTTAAGGACAACAAAGTCAAGGTATTGGAGTGGCCATCACAAAGCCCTGACCTCAACCCTATAGAAACCTGACTCAGTTATACCAGCTCTGTCAGGTGGAATGGGCCAAAATTCACCCAACTTATTGTGGGAAGCTTGTGGAAGGCTACCCGAAACGTTTTACCCAAGTTAAACAATGTCAAGGCAATGCTACCAAATAGTAATTGAGTGTATGTCAACTTCTGACCCACTGGGAATGTGATGAAAGAAATAAAAGCTGAAATAAATAATTCTCTCTACTATTATTCTGACATTTCACTTTCTTAAAATAAAGTGGTGATCCTAACTGACCTAAAACAGGGATTTTTTACTAAGATTAAATGTCAGGAATTGTGAAAAACTGAGTTTAAATGTATTATTATTTTATTTTACCGTTATTTTACCAGGTAAGTTGACTGAGAACACGTTCTAATTTGCAGCAACAACCTGGGGAATAGTTACATGGGAGAGGAGGGGGATGAATGAGCCAATTGTAAACTGGGGATTATTAGGTGACCATGATGGTTTGAGGGCCAGATTGGGAATTTAGCCAGGACACCGGGGTTAACACCCCTACTCTTACGATAAGTGCCATGGGATCTTTAATGACCTCAGAGAGTCAGGACACCCGTTTAACGTCCCATCCGAAAGACGGCACCCTACACAGGGCAGTGTCCCCAATCACTGCCCTGGGGCATTGGGATATTTTTTTAGACCAGAGGAAAGAGTGCCTCCTACTGGCCCTCCAACACCACTTCCAGCAGCATCTGGTCTCCCATCCAGGGCCTGACCAGGACCAACCCTGCTTAGCTTCAGAAGCAAGCCAGTAGTGGTATGCAGGGTCGTATGCTGCTTAGTTTAAATGTATTTGGCTAAGGTGTACGTAAACTTGTCCGACTTCAACTGTAAGTTTTCAGACCCTTTGCTATGAGACTCGAAATTGAGCTCAGGTGCATCCTGTTTCCATTGATTGTCCTTGAGATGTTTTCACAACTTGATTGGAGTCCACCTGTGGTAAATTCAATTGATTGGACATGATTTGGAATGACACACACTTGTCTATGTAAGGTCCCACAGTTGAAGGTACATGTCAGAGCAAAAACCAAGCCGTGAGGTCGAAGGAATTAGCCGTAGAGCTCCGAGACAAGATTGTGTCAAGGCATTGAAGGTCCCCAAGAAAACAGTGGCCTCCATCATTCTTAAGTGGAAGAAGTTGGAAACTACCAAGACTCTTCCCTGAGCAGGCCACCCAACCAAACTGAGCAATCTGGGGAGAAGGGCCTTGGTCAGGGAGGTGACCAAGATTTTCAGAGTTCTTCTGTGGAGATGGGAGAACTGTCACGTCCTGACCATAGTGCTTATGTGTTTTGCTTGTTTTAGTGTTGGTCAGGACGTGAGCTGGGTGGGCATTCTATGTTGTGTGTCTAGTTTGTCTGTTTCTGTGTTCGGCCTAATATGGTTCTCAATCAGAGGCAGCTGTCAATCGTTGTCCCTGATTGAGAGTCATATATTTGGTGGCTTGTTTTGTTTTGGGGATTTGTGGGTGGTTGTTTCCTGTGTCAGTGTTTGTGCCACACGGGACTGTGACGGTTAGTACGTTTGTTATTTTGTATAGTGTCTTGTCTTCGTGTATATTAAATCATGGAAACTTACCATGCTGCACATTGGTCCTCCGATCCTTCTCGCCTCTCCTCGTCCGAGGAGGAGGAAGAGCTAGACTGCCGTTACAAGAACCTTCCAAAAAGACAACTATCTCTGCTGCACTCCACTGATCAAGCCTTTATGGTAGAGGGGCTAGATGGAAGCCACTCCTCAGTAAAAGACACATGACAGCCCACTTGGAGTTTGCCAAAAGGCACCTAAAGTACTCTCAGACCATGAGAAACAAGATTCTCTGGTCTGATGAAACCAAGATTGAACTCTTTTTATTTTTATGTTATTTCACCTGTATTTATCCAGGTAGGCCAGTTGAAAACAAGTTCTCATTTGCAACTGCGACCTGGCCAAGATAAAGCAAAGCAGTTGTCACGCCTTGGCCATAGAGAGGCTTTTATTCTCTATTTTGGTTAGGCCAGGGTGTGACTAGGGTGGCCATTCTAGTTTCTTTATTTCTATGTTTTTCTATTTCTTTGTGTTTGGCGGAGTGTGGTTCTCAATCAGAGGCAGCTGTCTATCGTTGTCTCTGATTGGGAATTATACTTAGGCAGCCTTTTTCCCACCTGTGTTTTGTGGGTAGTTGTTTTCTGTATAGTTTATTTACCTTACAGAACTGTTCGTTTTTCTCTTTGATATTTTTGTTCAAGTGTTCTGATTTAAATAAAATATCATGAACACGTACCACGCTGCGCTTTTGTCCAGTCATTTCCAGGAAGAGGATCGTGACAGCAGTACATACAACAACACAGAGTTACACATGGAAAATCAAACATACAATCAATAATACAGTAGAAAAATCTATATACAACATGTGCAAATGAGGTAGGATAAGAGAGGTTAGGCAATAGTGGCGAAGTAATTACAATATAGCAATTAAACACTGGAATGGTAGGATGTGCAGAAGATGAATGTGCAAGTAGAGATACTGGGGATCAAAGCAGCATGATAAATATATAAATACAGTATGGGGATGAGGTAGATTGGATGGGCTATTTACAGATGAGCTATCTACAGGTGCAGTGATCTGTGAGCTGCTCTGACAGCTGGTGCTTAAAGCTAGTGAGGGAGGTAAGAGTCTCCAGCTTCAGAGATTTTTGCAGTTCGTTCCAGTCATTGGCAGCAGAGAACTGGAAGGAAAGGCGGCCAAAGGAAGAAATGGCTTTGGGGGTGACCAGTGAGATATACCTTCTGGAGCGCGTGCTAAGGGTGGGTGCTGCTATGGTGACCAGTAAGCTGAGATAAGGCGGGGCTTTACCTAGCAAAGACTTGCAGAGACATGTAGATGACCTAGATTACCTCTTTGGCCTGAATGTCAACCGTCACATCTGGAGGAAACCAGGCACCGCTCATCACCTGGCCAATATCATCCCTACGATGAAGCATGGTGGTGGCAGAATCATGCTGTGGGGATGTTTTTCAGTGGTAGGGACTGGGAGACTAGTCAGGATCGAGGGAAAGATGAATAGATAAAAGTACAGAGAGATACTTGATGAAAACATGCTCCAGAGCGCTCAGGACCTCAGACTGGGACGAAGGTTCACCTTCCAAGAGTGGCCTAGCCAAAGCCCGGACTTGAACCCAATTGAACATCTCTGGAGAGACCTGGCTGTGCAGCGATGCTCCCCATCCAACCTGACAGAGCTTGAAAGGATCTGCAGAGAAGAATGGGAATAACTCCCCAAATACAGGCCAAGCTTGTAGTGTCATACCTAAGAAGACGCAATGCTGTAATCACTGCCAAAGGTGCTTTAAGAAAGTACTACGTAAGTAAAGGGTCTGAATATACTAGTGTAAATGTAATATTTCAGTTTTTATATTAATACATTTGCAAACATTTATAAAAACCTGTTTTTGCCTTGTCATTATGGGGTATTGTGATGTCATTATGGGGTATTGTGATGTCATTATGGGGTATTGTGATGTCATTCTGGGGTATTGTGATGTCATTATGGGGTATTGTGATGTCATTCTGGGGTATTGTGATGTCATTATGGGGTATTGTGTTGTCATTATGGGGTATTGTGATGTCATTATGGAGTATTGTGTGCAGATTGATGAAGAAAAAAATAAAACATAACAAAAGAATACTTTCCGAATGTACTGTAATAGAATATTATCTCAGGAAACCACACAAATCCTTGTTTTTAGGCAAACTCTATGCTTTTGCTCATGGGTGTGGGAAGTTGTGCCCCAACTGGCCAATGAAGTTATTTCTTGACAACATTTATGTCCAATTAGGGACCTTTTGTTTTTGGCTCGAAAGCACCTCCAGAGACAACAGTTCTGTATACCCTATTTAAAGGTGGCACATTCCCAAGAAAATAAGCACAAATAAGGCACTGGACAAATAAAGCATTATTTTTATGATATCATGGTTGAAGTCTCCATAGGCTACGCGCAGAATCTCAAGCCCCTGCTGTTTACGCACATCTGTCATTCGTTGTTTTGTGGGCCGGGCGTGTGCATCTACTGAAGGTAAGATAGACAGATACATTACATGGACAGAATATATTTATCCTGGTAGCCTACTTCGTGGCAGAATTGCTCAGATACGGTGTGTGTGTGTGTGTGTGTATGTGTGTGTGTGTGTATGTGTGTGTGTGTGTTGTTTTCAGAACCACCCCACCAGCCACCATAAAATATGTGAGCTAATCGTCTCCGTAGAGAACTTGTTGATTCAACAGGGGGCTTCTGGGGTGGTTTCAGCGTTGTCAAGGGGGCGTTTTGGTTGCTACGGAAATCATTGTGCAGGTGTTGACCTGGGCTTGTGACGTCAGCTGACTGGAATCTCCCCCCATTTCAATATTTCCAGCAGTTTCCTCCGGTAACTGATACTACCTAACTTTCAACGCCACTGTTTGTCTATTCTGATGTTCCATTTGGAGTTGACACCCTGTCTGGTCTGTCTTGTCTGTCTGCATTGTCTGTCTGTATTGTCTGTGTGTATTGTCTGTCTGTGTGTCCGTGTGTCCGTGTGTCCGGTGTGTATAGAGTGTAAATCACGGGGGGCCCAGGGCAGGGACATCAGTTGGGTATGGCAGGGCAGCGTTTGTTATACCCTAGCTCCATGTGGGGATGGAAATCTCAGGGTGGTGAGAAATGTTGGGTTTGTGCCAGACATAGCATTTTCCTTGATGGCCAAAAAGCTCAATTTTAGTCTCATCTGACCAGAGTACCTTCTTCCATATGTTTGGGGAGTCTCCCACATGCCTTTTGGCGAACACCAAACGGGTTTGCTTATTTTTTTCTTTAAGCAATGGATTTTTTCTGGCCACTCTTCCGTAAAGCCCATCTCTGTGGAGTGTATGGCTTAAAGTGGTCCTATGGACAGATACTCCAATCTCTGCTGTGGAGCTTTGCAGCTCCTTCAGGGTTATCTTTGGTCTCTTTGTTGCCTCTCTGTTTAATGTCCTACTTGCCTGGTCTGTGAGTTTTGGTGGGTGGCCCTCTCTTGGCAGGTTTGTTGTGGTACCAAGTTCTTTACATTTTTTACAATAGATTTAATGGTGCTCCGTTTTTATAACCCAACCCTGATCTGAACTTCTCCATAACTTTGTCCTTGACCTGTTTGGAGAGCTCCTTGGTCTTCATGGTGCAGCTTGCTTGGTGGTGCCCCTTGGTTAGTGGTGTTGCAAGCCTCTGGGGCCTTTCAGAACAGGTGTATGTATACTGAGATCATGTGACAGATCATGTGACACTTAGATTGCACACAGGTGGACTTTATTTATTTATTTATGTGACTTCTGAAGGTAATTGGTTACACCAGATCTTATTTAGGGGCTTCATAGCAAAGGGGGTGAATACATATGCACGCACCACTTTTCCGTTTTTTTATTTTGTTTAATTATTTGAAACAAGTAATTTTTTAAATTTCACTTCACCAATTTTGACTATTTTGTGTATGTCCATTACATGACATCCAAATAAAAATCTATTTAAATTACAGGTTGAAATGCAACAATATAGGAAAAACACCATTGGGGATAAATAACTTTCGCAGGGAACTGTAGTTTGTACCAACAAAAATAAGGGGTTAAATATGTGTCCACAAAAGCAAAAATATTTCCTGCTGTCTTATATCTTAGATGTAGGACAGACACTTCAAAACCTTATTCTTTAAGATTGATGTTTTGGGCTGTCTTTACTGCCATTTATGAATGTGTTATTCAATGTGTTTCTATGGGCTATAGTATTAAAGGCCAAATTCAATATTTTATCAACTATTTTCAGTCCTGTATCTCAGTCCCTTTTCAGATGTCATCACAGGACAGTCCTGTATCTCAGTCCCTTTTCAGGTGTCATCTCAGGACAGTCCATATCTTTTCAGCTGTCATCTCAGGACAGTCCTGTATCTCAGTCCCTTTTCAGGTGTCATCTCAGGACAGTCCATATCTTTTCAGCTGTCATCTCAGGACAGTCCTGTATCTCAGTCCCTTTTCAGGTGTCATCTCAGGACAGTCCTGTATCTCAGTCCCTTTTCAGGTGTCATCTCAGGACAGTCCTGTATCTCAGTCCCTTTTCAGCTGTCATCTCAGGACAGTCCCGTATCCTTTCAGCTGTCACCTCAGGACAGTCCCATATCTTTTCAGCTGTCATCTCAGGACAGTCCCGTATCCTTTCAGCTGTCATCTCAGGACAGTCCCATATCTTTTCAGCTGTCATCTCAGGACAGTCCCATATCCTTTCAGCTGTCATCTCAGGACAGTCCCATATCTTTTCAGCTGTCATCTCAGGACAGTCCCGTATCCTTTCAGCTGTCATCTCTGGACAGTCCCATATCTTTTCAGCTGTCATCTCAGGACAGTCCCGTATCCTTTCAGCTGTCATCTCAGGACAGTCCCGTATCCTTTCAGCTGTCATCTCAGGACAGTCCCGTATCTTTTCAGCTGTCATCTCAGGACAGTCCCATATATTTTCAGCTGTCATCTCAGGACAGTCCCATATCTTTTCAGCTGTCCCAACAGTTTTTTTCTTTTGTCAGACAGACACAAACATTAATTCAGGCTAGAAGAGTGTAGACCCAATGACAATCGCCCAATGTCATTACACTTTCTGGTGTTTTCTATGTCTCTATGTTTGTGTGTGTCTGTATGTCTGTACTTCTGTCTTTCTGTCTTTGTTTGTCTGTCTGCCTGAGTGTGTCTGTCTGTCTCTGTGTCTGTCTGCCTGAGTGTGTCTGTCTGTCTCTGTGTCTGTCTGCCTGAGTGTGTCTGTCTGTCTGTCTGCCTGAGTGTGTCTGTCTGTCTGTCTGCCTGAGTCTGTCTGTCTGTCTGTCAGACTGAGTCTGTCTGTCTGTCTGTCTGTCTGTCTGTCTGTCTGTCTGTCACTGTGTCTGTCTGCCTGAGCGTGTGTCTGTCTGCCTGAGCGTGTGTCTGTCTGCCTGAGCGTGTGTCTGTCTGCCTGAGCGTGTGTCTGTCTGTCTGTCTGTCTGTCTGTCTGTCTGTCTGTCTCTGTGTCTGTCTGTCTGAGTGTGCATACGGTGCAGTAGTGGTTAATTCCCCCTGAACACAGATGGCTCAGGCGTTCCAATCCTCTTATGAATCCCACCCCTCCTTCTCTCCTGTCCTGGGGATCATAATTAGCTAAATAGAGTGAGCAACAGCGCGAGGAGGACAACAATGCACCTGCCGTTATTTTCGGCGGTCAGTAACGGAGGAAGAGAACGGATGCATGTTGTTCAGACTGGGACATGGGTCTACTACTCCCTCGTGCACAGATAGAAGAGGCAAACCTGGAGTTTACCGTTCCGTATCTGAACTGGAGTTTACCGTTCCGTATCTGAACTGGAGTTTACCGTTCCGTATCTGAACTGGAGTTTACCGTTCCGTATCTGAACTGGAGTTTACCGTTCCGTATCTGAACTGGAGTTTACCGTTCCGTATCTGAACTGGAGTTTACCGTTCCGTATCTGAACTGGAGTTTACCGTTCCGTATCTGAACTGGAGTTTACCGTTCCGTATCTGAACTGGAGTTTACCGTTCCGTATCTGAACTGGAGTTTACCGTTCCATATCTGAACTGGAGTTTACCGTTCCGTATCTGAACTGGAGTTTACCGTTCCATATCTATGGATTACGTCTGAGACGCAGCTTCTTCCTGTGAGGCAGAGGGGTGTGGTGGGAATCAACCGACTAGAGGAGAATGTAAGACACATATACCTGTAGAAGACTGTACACTTGGTTGATAAAAGCCCTACATCCTGCAGTGAGGAGTCGACTGGCTGAATCATCTGTTTCTGGTAACTGACCTGAGGAGTCGACTGGTTGAATCATCTGTTTCTGGTAACTGACCTGAGGTGTTGACTGGCTGAATCATCTGTTTCTGGTAACTGACCGGAGGTGTTGACTGGCTGAATCATCTATTTCTGGTAACTGACCTGAGGTGTTGACTGGCTGAATCATCTTTTTCTGGTAACTGACCGGAGGTGTTGACTGGCTGAATCATCTGTTTCTGGTAACTGACCTGAGGAGCTGAGGAGTTGTGTGTGTGTGTGTGTGTGTGTGTGTGTGTGTGTGTATTAGGCTTATGGCTCCAGTGGTGAGGTGGATTAGGATGTTTGTTCAGATGAGTCACAGCTGCTTAGGAAGTGATGAGGGTCAGAAAGGGAGGAGAGAGGGAGGAGAGGAGAGAGGGAGGAGAGGAGAGGAGAGGAGAGGAGAGGAGAGGAGAGGAGAGGAGAGGAGAGGAGAGGAGAGGAGAGGAGAGGAGGGAGGAGACAGGAACGGGGGGAATTATGGTTGAGGTGCAGCCAGAGTTATGCATTTGAACTCCCAGGAGAAACACTTCCTGTCTAGGTCTTGTCGTCACAGGAAGTAGACAGGCTGTCATACTCAAGGGGCCCCGCACACACACACACACACACACACACACACACACACACACACACACACACACACACACACACACACACACACACACACACACACACACACACACACACTCCAGTTTCACAGCTAGTGGAGGTGGTGTCTCAAAATTGCCAAGGCGGATCTGAAAAAAACCCACACAGAAGGCGCTTTCTCTCTGGCTCTGAGAGAAGCATCAATCTCTCTAACCAGCAGAGGGCTCTCTGGTTCTGAGAGAAGCATCAACCTCTCTAACCAGCAGAAGGCTCTCTGGCTCTGAGAAGCATCAACCTCTCTAACCAGCAGAGGGCTCTCTGGCTCTGAGAAGCATCAACCTCTCTAACCAGCAGAGGGTTCTCTGGCTCTGAGAAGCATCAACCTCTCTAACCAGCAGAGGGCTCTCTGGCTCTGAGAAGCATCAACCTCTCTAACCAGCAGAGGGCTCTCTGGCTCTGAGAAGCATCAACCTCTCTAACCATTAGAGGGCTCTCTGGCTCTGAGAAGCATCAACCTCTCTAACCAGCAGAGGGCTCTCTGGCTCTGAGAAGCATCAACCTCTCTAACCAGCAGAGGGCTCTCTGGCTCTGAGAAGCATCAACCTCTCTAACCAGCAGAGGGCTCTCTGGCTCTGAGAAGCATCAACCTCTCTAACCAGCAGAGGGCTCTCTGGCTCTGAGAAGCATCAACCTCTCTAACCAGCAGAGGGCTCTCTGGCTCTGAAAGCATCAACCTCTCTAACCAGCAGAGGGCTCTCTGGCTCTGAGAAGCATCAACCTCTCTAACCAGCAGAGGGCTCTCTGGTTCTGAGAGAAGCATCAACCTCTCTAACCAGCAGAGGGCTCTCTGGCTCTGAGAAGCATCAACCTCTCTAACCAGCAGAGGGCTCTCTGGCTCTGAGAGAAGCATCAACCTCTAACCAGCAGAGGGCTCTCTGGCTCTGAGAAGCATCAACCTCTCTAACCAGCAGAGGGCTCTCTGGCTCTGAGAAGCATCAACCTCTCTAACCAGCAGAGGGCTCTCTGGCTCTGAGAAGCATCAACCTCTCTAACCAGCAGAGGGCTCTCTGGCTCTGAGAAGCATCAACCTCTCTAACCAGCAGAGGGCTCTCTGGCTCTGAGAAGCATCAACCTCTCTAACCAGCAGAGGGCTCTCTGGCTCTGAGAGAAGCATCAACCTCTCTAACCAGCAGAGGGCTCTCTGGCTCTGAGAAGCATCAACCTCTCTAACCAGCAGAGGGCTCTCTGGCTCTGAGAAGCATCAACCTCTCTAACCAGCAGAGGGCTCTCTGGCTCTGAGAAGCATCAACCTCTCTAACCAGCAGAGGGCTCTCTGGCTCTGAGAGAAGCATCAACCTCTCTAACCAGCAGAGGGCTCTCTGGCTCTGAGAAGCATCAACCTCTCTAACCAGCAGAGGGCTCTCTGGCTCTGAGAGAAGCATCAACCTCTCTAACCAGCAGAGGGCTCTCTGGCTCTGAGAGAAGCAATTCAATTCAATTCAATTCAAGGGGCTTTATTGGCATGGGAAACATGTGTTAACATTGCCAAAGCAAATGAGGTAGACAATACACAAAAGTGAAACAAACAAAACGAATTAACAGTAAACATTACACATACAGAAGTTTCAAAACAATAAAGACATTACGAGTGTCATATTAAATATATACAGTGTTGTAACAATGTACAAATGGTTAAAGCACACAAGTTAAAATAAGTAAGCATAAATATGGGTTGTATTTACAATGGTGTTTGTTTTTCACTGGTTGCCCTTTTCTTGTGGCAACAGGTCACAAATCTTGCTGCTGTGATGGCACACTGTGGAATTTCACCCAGTAGATATGGGAGTTTATCAAAATTGGATTGGTTTTCGAATTCTTTGTGGATCTGTGTGATCTGAGGGAAATATGTGTCTCTAATATGGTCATACATTGGGCAGGAGGTTAGGAAGTGCAGCTCGGTTTCCACCTCATTTTGTGGGCAGTGTGCACATAGCCTGTCTTCTCTTGAGAGCCATGTCTGCCTACGGCGGCCTTTCTCAATAGCAAGGCTATGCTCACTGAGTCTGTACATAGTCAAAGCTTTCCTTAAGTTTGGGTCAGTCACAGTGGTCAGGTATTCTGCCACTGTGTACTCTCTGTTTAGGGACAAATAGCATTCTAGTTTGCTCTGTTTTTTTGTTAATTCTTTCCAATGTGTCAAGTAATTATCTTTTTGTTTTCTCATGATTTGGTTGGGTCTAATTTTGCTGTTGTCCTGGGGCTTTGTGGGGTGTGTTTGTGTTTGTGAACAGAGCCCTAGGACCAGTTTGCTTAGGGGACTCTTCTCCAGGTTCATCTCTCTGTAGGTGATGGCTTTGTTATGGAAGGTTTGGGAATCGCTTCCTTTTAGGTGGTTGTAGAATTTAACGGCTCTTTTCTGGATTTTGATAATTAGTGGGTATCGGCCTAATTCTGCTCTGCATGCATTATTTCGTGTTCTGCGTTGTACACGGAGGATATTTTTGCAGAATTCTGCATGCAGAGTCTCAATTTGGTGTTTGCCCCATTTTGTGAAATCTTGGTTGGTGAGCGGACCCCAGACCTCACAACCATAAAGGGCAATGGGCTCTATGACTGATTCAAGTATTTTTAGCCAGATCCTAATTGGTATGTTGAAATTTATGTTCCTTTTGATGGCATAGAATGCCCTTCTTGCCTTGTCTCTCAGATCGTTCACAGCTTTGTGGAAGTTACCTGTGGTGCTGATGTTTAGGACGAGGTATGTATAGTTTTTTGTGTGCTCTAGGGCAACGGTGTCTAGATGGAATTTGTGGTCCTGGCGACTGGACCTTTTTTGGAACACCATTATTTTGGTCTTACTGAGATTTACTGTCAGGGCCCAGGTCTGACAGAATCTGTGCAGAAGATCTAGGTGCTGCTGTAGTCCCTCCTTGGTTGGTGACAGAAGTACCAGATCATCAGCAAACAGTAGACATTTGACTTCGGATTCTAGTAGGGTGAGACCGGGTGCTGCAGACTGTTCTAGTGCCCGCGCCAATTCGTTGATATATATGTTGAAGAGGGTGGGGCTTAAGCTGCATCCCTGTCTCACCCCACGACCCTGTGTGAAGAAATGTGTGTGTTTTTTGCCAATTTTAACCGCACACTTGTTGTTTGTGTACATGGATTTTATAATGTCGTATGTTTTACCCCCAACACCACTTTCCATCAATTTGGATAGCAGACCCTCATGCCAAATTGAGTCGAAGGCTTTTTTGAAGCCAACAAAGCATGAGAAGACTTTGCCTTTGTTTTGGTTTGTTTGGTTGTCAATTAGGGTGTGTAGGGTGAATACATGGTCTGTTGTACGGTAATTTGGTAAAAAGCCAATTTGACATTTGCTCAGTACATTGTGTTCATTGAGGAAATGTACGAGTCTGCTGTTAATGATAATGCAGAGTATTTTACCAAGGTTACTGTTGACGCATATTCCACGGTAGTTATTGGGGTCAAATTTGTCTCCACTTTGTGGAGACACACCACTTTGTCTCCGCATCAACCTCTCTAACCAGCAGAGGGCTCTCTGGCTCTGAGAGAAGCATCAACCTCTCTAACCAGCAGAGGGCTCTCTGGCTCTGAGAGAAGCATCAACCTCTCTAACCAGCAGAGGGCTCTCTGGCTCTGAGAGAAGCATCAACCTCTCTTACCAGCAGAGGGCTCTCTGGTTGCCTCTCCTTCAGTAATAACCAGAGGGGCATGACAGAGAGAGAGAGGCAGAAAGGAGAGAGAGGCAGGCAGGCAGGCAGGCAGGCAGGCAGACAGACAGACAGACAGACAGACAGACAGACAGACAGACAGGCAGGCAGGCAGGCAGGCAGGCAGGCAGGCAGGCAGGCAGGCAGGCAGGCAGGCAGGCAGACAGACAGACAGACAGACAGACAGACAGACAGACAGACAGACAGACAGACAGACAGACAGACAGACAGACAGAGAAGGAGCGAATGAGAGAAGGAGAGAGAGAGACTTCCTCTGGTATCCAACAAACAGTCTCACCTCCTGGGCTTCTGATGTCTGACAACTTTTATCTCTAAGCTCATAAGTACCTTATGTTCTGACTCAAATGCTCTGTTTGGTAAAATGTAAGTAAGATGTAATTCTCTAACGGTGCTCTTTGTGTGTGAAGGGGAGGACGAGGGGGGATTAACTAATCCCTAACCAGGGAGCCTTTCAGCTGGCAGCCACTGTGGACTGTGAGCCCTACCCTCTGCTCTGACACAGGGGGGGCCAAGCCTCCTCTTGAAGCGCTTCTGGGTGTGCATGCTTTTGTTCCAGCCTTGCTCTAACATACCCGATTCAACTAATCAAGTTCCTGATTCAGGTGCTTTAGATTAGGATGGGAACAGAACGGTAGCTCTCCATGGGAGAATCTTAGTTGCATGTTCCTCGTGTCCTCTCTCCTCTCTCCTTGCTGCCTTCTAAAAACCCATTGGAGGAGAAGGTCAGAGGGGAAGGACCTCTGTCTTTCTCATCCAATGGGTTTTTGAGAAGGAGGTGAGGAGTATTTAATTGAGATTCTCCTCACGAGGAGGGTTGAACATCCCTATCCTGATCCCTGACCCCTGACCCCTGACCCCTGAACCCATACCACAACACTCGTGTAAAACAGTGGTTCAGAAAAGTGAGAGTTGTATTTTTCTGCGTCACTGATGAGCTGTAGATTCTCACTCATTACTGATTATAGTGGTGTCCTAGATCACAGTGGGTCGATTTCAACTGTGGATGGACTTTATGAAAGCAAACAGGTGACACATTCATTCGATTTTGGCCCAATCTAATTTAGTAATAATAATTTATTACATTTGTAAAGTAATTTTTATTGTACAAGATTGATCTCAAAGGGCATAAATAAAAGATAAACAATTTAAAAGTATATATATATGACTGTATGCAGTTGAAGTCGGAAGTTTACATACACTTAGGTTGGAGTCATTAAAACTTGTTTTTTCAACCACTCCACACATTTCTTGTCAACGAACTATAGTTTTGGCAAGTCTGTTAGTACATCTACTTTGTGCATGACACAAGTAATTTTTCCAACAATTGTTTACAAACAGATTATTTCACTTATAATTCACTGTATCACAATTCCAGTGGGTCAGAAGTTTACATACACTAAGTTGACTGTGCCTTTAAAGAGCTTGGAAAATTCCAGAAAATTATGTCATGGATTTAGAAGCTTCTCATAGGCTAATTGACATCATTTGAGTCTATTGGAGGTGTACCTGTGGATGTATTTCAAGGCCTACCTTCAAACTCAGTGCCTCTTTGCTTGACATCATGGGAAAATTCACAAGTCTGGTTCGTCCTTGGGAGCAATTTCCAAACGCCTGAAGGCCCCACGTTCATCTGTACAAGCAATAGTATGCAAGTATAAACACCATGGGACCACACAGCCGTCATACCACTCAGGAAGGAGACGTGTTATGTCTCCTAGAGATGAACGTACTTTGGTGTGAAAAGTGCAAATCAATCCCAGAACAACAGCAAAGGACCTTGTGAAGATGCTGGAGGAAACAGGTACAAAAGTATCTATATCCACAGTAAAACGAGTCCTATATCGACAAAACCTGAAAGGCCACTCAGCAAGGAAGAAGCCACTGCAAGCCAAATAACACAATCCCAACCGTGAAGCACGGGGTTGGCAGCATCATGTTGTAGGGGTGCTTTGCTGCAGGAGGGACTGGTGCACTTCCAAAATAGATGGCATCATGAGGCAGGAAAAGTATGTGGATATATTGAAGCAACATCTCAAGACATCAGTCAGGAAGTTAAAGCTTGGTCGCAAATGGGTCTTCCAAATGGACAATGACCCCAAGCATACTTCCAAAGTTGTGGCAAAATGGCTTAAGGACAGCAAAGTCAAGGTATTGGAGTGGCCATCACAAAGCCCTGACCTCAACCCTATAGAATCCTGACTCAGTTACACCAGCTTTGTCAGGAGGAATGGGACAAAATTCACCCAACTTTTAATGGGAGCTTGTGGAGGCTAACTGAAACGTTTGACCCAAGTTAAACAATTTAAAGGCAATGCTACCAAATACTAATTGAGTGTATGTAAACTTCTGACCCACTGGGAATGTGATGAAAGAAATAAATGCTGAAATAAATAATTCTCTCTATTATTATTCTGACATTTCACATTCTTAAAATAAAGTGGTGATCCTAACTGACCTAAGACAGGGAATTTTAACTAGGATTAAATGTCAAGAATTGTGAAAAACTGAGTTTTAATGTATTTGGCTAAGGTGTATGTAAAACTTCCGACTTCAACTGTATGTACTATATATAACCATATCATTTAAGCACCAATCAATGTCTAGAAGGAAGGGTAGGCCAGCCAATAGAGATCTAAGCCCTGGATGAGGTTTCAGTAGTATGACCATACGCTCTGGCTCTGTGGTCTATTACCTCTGTCTGATGCACCCCCCCTGAGCCAGTCAGTCAACTGTCCTCTCTAACTAACCTGTTCTGTATGTGCGTGTGTGTGTCTGTGTGGTCAACCCCTCCCCCCCACCCCGTCAGATCTCAGCTGATTAAGTAGGCTTTGCTTTCTATCCTTAGCCTCCCTATTCCTCCTCCCCTCTCCCCTCCTCCCCTCTCCCCTCCTCCCCCTCTCCCCTCCTTCTCTCCTCCCCCTCTCCCCCCCTCCTCTCCTCCCACTCTCCTCCCCCTCTCCCCTCCTCCACTCTTCCCCTCCTCCCACTCTCCCCCCCTTTCCCCTCTTCCCCTCCTCCTCTTCCTCACTCCTCCTCTCCTCCCCCTCTCCCCTCCACGTCTGATTAGCTAGCAGCCATCTTACAGGAGTGGGTTAGAACCTGTTTCAGGCTAACGCTAACAACAGTGTCTGTGTGTGGACTAGCGGCTAATGGTAGACACGGCTAGCTCAAACACTCTCACGCACATACACTGCTACAGGTAGACAGAGAGACTGGTACAGGTAGACAGAGAGACTGGTACAGGTAGACAGAGAGACTGGTACAGGTAGACAGAGAGACTGGTACAGGTAGACAGAGAGACTGGTACATGTAGACAGACACTGGTACAGGTACACACAGAGACTGGTACAGGTAGACAGACACGGGTACAGTGTGTGAGCCAGACGCGAAGCAAGTTGAAGGAATTACCCTCAGACTGCTTCTATCTGATTGGATCATGTTTCCTGACTGTGTGAGTAGAATGTCTGGAAGTTAAGAGCTCTGGTGTGTTAGGGTGTGTGGTGTGTTAGGGTGTATGGTTTTTAGGGTGTGTGGTGGTTAGGGTGTGTGGTGGTTAGGGTGTGTGGTGGTCAGGGTGTGTGGTGGTCAGGGTGTGTGGTGGTTAGGGTGTGTGGTGGTCAGAGTTAGGGTGTGTGGTGGTCAGGGTGTGTGGTGGTCAGGGTGTGTGGTGGTCAGGGTGTGTGGTGGTTAGGGTGTGTGGTGGTTAGGGTGTGTGGTGGTCAGGGTGTGTGGTGGTCAGGGTGTGTGGTGGTCAGGGTGTGTGGTGGTCAGGGTGTGTGGTGGTTAGGGTGTGTGGTGGTCAGGGTGTGTAGTGTCAGGGTGTGTGGTGGTCAGGGTGTGTGGTGGTCAGGGTGTGTGGTGGTCAGGGTGTGTGGTGGTCAGGGTGTGTGGTGGTCAGAGTGTGTGGTGGTCAGGGTGTGTGGTGGTCAGGGTGTGTGGTGGTTGGGGTTAGGGTGTGTGGGCGTTGGGGTCAGGGTGTGTGGTGGTCAGGGTGTGTGGTGGTTGGGGTGTGTGGGGGTTAGGGTTAGGGTGTGAGGGGGTTAGGGTGTGTGGGGGTTGGGTTCAGGGTGTGTGGTGGTTAGGGTGTGTGGTGGTTAGGGTGTGTGGTGGTCAGGGTGTGTGAGGGTCAGGGTGTGTGGTGGTTAGGGTGTGTGGGGGTTGGGTTCAGGGTGTGTGGTGGTTAGGGTGTGTGGTGGTTAGGGTGTGTGGTGGTCAGGGTGTGTGGGGGTCAGGGTGTGTGGTGGTTGGGGTCAGGGCCTGCTGGAGGTATTTTGCAGGGCTCTGGCAGTGCTCCTCCTGATCCTCCTTGCACAAAGGCGGAGGTAGCGGTCCTGCTGCTGGGTTGTTGCCCTCCTACGGCCTCCTCCACGTCTCCTGATGTACTGGCCTGTCTCCTGGTAGCACCTCCATGCTCTGGACACTACGCTGACAGACACAGCAAACCTTCTTGCCACAGCTCGCATTGATGTGCCATCCCGGATGAACTGCACTGCCTGAGCAACTTGTGTGGGTTGTAGACTCCGTCTCATGCTACCACTAGAGTGAAAGCACCGCCGGCATTCAAAAGTGACCAAAACAACAGCCAGGAAGCATAGGAACTGAGAAGTGGTCTGTGGTCACCACCTGCAGAACCACTCCTTTTTTGGGGGGTGTCTTGCTAATTGCCTATAATTTCCACCTTTTGTCTATTCCATTTGCACAACAGCATGTGAAATGTATTGTCAATCAGTGTTGCTTCCTAAGTGGACAGTTTGATTTCACAGAAGTGTGATTGACTTGGAGTTACATTGTGTTGTTTAAGTGTTCCCTTTATTTTTTTGAGCAGTGTATTTGCCCCCTTTCCAATTATTGGTAATTACAAAAGGCAATTGTAATAGTTAATTTCAACTAAAAAAGAAACGTCCTCTCGCTGTCAACTGCGTTTGTTTCCCCCAAACTTAACATAAATATTTGTATGAACATGAAAAGATTCAACAACTGAGACATAACGGACATATGACTAACAGAAATGAAATAATGTGTCCCTGAACAAAGGGAAGGTCAAAATCAAAAGGAACAGTCAGCCCTCAACCTATTGCAGAGAGTATCTGGTGTGGCCACCAGCTGCATTAAGTACTGCAGTGCATCTCCTCCTCATGGACTGCACCAGATTTGCCAGTTCTTTCTTTGAGATGTTACCCCACTCTTCCACCAAATGCACCTGCAAGTTCCAGGACATTTCTGGGGGGAATGGCCCTCGCCCTCACCCTCCGATCCAACAGGTCCCAGATCTGGACTATTCTCTGGCGATGGCAGAACACTGACATTTCTGTCTTGCAGGAAATCATGCACAGAACGAACATTATGGCTGGTGGCATTGTCATGCTGGAGGGTCATATCAGGATGAGCCTGCAGGAAGGGTACCACATGACGGAGGAGGATGTCTTCCCTGTAACACACAGCGTTGAGATTGCCTGCAATGACAACAAGCTCAGTCCGATGAACCGCCCCAGACCATGACGGACCCTCCACCTCCAAATCGATCCCGCTCCAAAGTACAGGCCTCGGTGTAACGCTCATTCCTTCGACGATAAACGCGAATCCGACCACCACCCCTGGTGAGACAAAACCGTGACTCGTCAGTGAAGAGCATTTTTTGCCAGTCCTGTCTGGTCCAGCGACGGTGGCATTGTGCCCATAGGCGACGTTGTTGCCGGTGATGTCTGGTGAGGACCTGCCTTACAACAGGCCTACAAGCCTTCAGTCCAGCCTCTCTCAGCCTATTGCAGACAGTCTGAGCAGTGATGGAGGGATTGTGCGTTCCTGGTGTAACTCGGGCAGTAGTTGTTGCCATCCTGTACCTGTGCCACAGGTGTGATGTTCGGATGTACCGATCCTGTGCAGGTGTTGTTACACGTGGTCTGCCACTGCGAGGACGATCAGCTGTCCGTCCTGTCTCCCTGTAGTGCTGTCTTAGGCGTCTCACAGTACGGACATTACAATTTATTGCCCTGTCCACTTCTGCAGTCCTCATGCCTCCTTGCAGCATGTCTAAGGCACGTTCACGCAGATGAGCAGGGACCCTGGGCATCTTTCTTTTGGTGTTTTTCAGAGTCAGTAGAAAGGCCTCTTTAGTGTCCTAAGTTTTCATAACTGTGACATTAATTGCCTACCGTCTCTAAGCTGTTACTGTCTTAACGACCGTTCCACAGGTGCATGTTCATTAATTGTTTATGGTTCATTGAACAAGCATGGGAAACAGTGTTTAAACCCTTTACAATGAAGATCTGTGAAGCTATTTGGATTATTACAAATTGTCTTTGAAAGACAGGGTCCTGAAAAAGGGACTTTTTTTTGTTGTTGCTGAGTTTAGTACTTTCGGAAATCTATGGATACATTATAATGGTATATGCCTACTAGAATGAATTGGTATAAAGTTATGTGTGCGTGTTTGACACAGGCTTATGTAATGTCCTTTGGTCAGTGTGTACAGCTGCATGGATGATCTCAACATGTGCGACACGTTTAAAGTCCCAAATAGGATTGTCAGACCAACAGAGACACTCCTCTAAACATAGTCTGCACTGTCCTACCTCTTTACCTTGTTCCCTTCAGTTGGGATACGTGTGTGTCGGTCTGTGTGTTATACAATAGTGTACAAAACATTAGGAGCACCTTCCTAATATTCGAGTTGCACTCCCTTTTTCCCTCAGAACAGCCTCAATTCATCAGGTCATGGACTCTACAAGGAATTGAAAGCGTTCCACAGGGATGCTGGTCCATGTTGACTCCAATGCTTCCCACAGTTGTGTCAAGTTGTCTGGATGTCCTTTGGGTGTTGGACCATTGTTTATACACACAGGAAATTGTTGTGCGTGAAAAACCCAGAAGCGTTGTCGTTCTTGACACAAACCGGTGCTCCTGTTACCTACTACCAAACCCTGTTCAAAGGCACTTCAATATTTTGTCTTGCCCATTCACCATCTGAATGGCACACAGACATTATCCATGTCTCAATTGCTCAAAGCTTAAAACTCCTTCTTTAACCACCTGTCTCCTCCCCTTCATCTACACTGATTGAAGTGGATTTAACAGGTGACATCAGTAAGGGATCATATCTTTCACCTGGATCCACCTGGTCAGTCTACGTGATGGAAACAGCAGGTGTTCATACTGTTTATACACTCAGTGTATGTTTCTGTGGGTCTTTCATGTGTTATCTGATTCTAGGATTCTGTGACCGTCAATAAGACAGTTTGGTACTATCATGATACGTCAATAAGCTAGAAAGAATTCAACTATTGGCCAGTCTCTATAGTTCTAATGTTCCACAATACTGTATGATGCATCAGTAATTTAGAACGAGTTACAGTATTGGCCAGTCTCTATAGTTTTAATGTTCCACAATACTGTATGATGCATCAGTAAGTTAGAACGAGTTACAGTATTGGCCAGTCTCTATAGTTCTAATGTTCCACAATACTGTATGATGCATCAGTAAGTTAGAACGAGTTACAGTATTGGCCAGTCTCTATAGTTCTAATGTTCCACAATACTGTATGATGCATCAGTAAGTTAGAACGAGTTACAGTATTGGCCAGTCTCTATAGTTCTAATGTTCCACAATACTGTATGATGCATCAATAAGTTAGAACGAGTTAAAGTATTGGCCAGTCTCTCATAATATCATAGCATATCAACACATTAACAATCATCTGGTGCCTGACTCACCCAGTCTCAGTCACGAGTATAAGATAGCTGAGAATATGACTGTAGGTTGCATATCTGCCAAGAAGAAAAGCCAAGCAGCTGGGTCCTGCTGGGTCCTGCTGGGTCCTACTGGGTCCTGTTCTGTGCCAGCTGGGTCCTGCTGGGTCCTGCTGGGTCCTACTGGGTCCTGTTCTGTGCCAGCTGGGTCCTGTTCTGTGCCAGCTGGGTCCTGTTCTGTGCCAGCTGGGTCCTGCTGGGTCCTGCTGGGTCCTACTGGGTCCTGTTCTGTGCCAGCTGGGTCCTGTTCTGTGCCAGCTGGGTCCTGTTCTGTGCCAGCTGGGTCCTGTTCTGTGCCAGCTGGGTCCTGCTGGGTCCTGCTGGGTCCTACTGGGTCCTGTTCTGTGCCAGCTGGGTCCTGTTCTGTGCCAGCTGGGTCCTGCTGTGTCCTGCTGGGTCCTGTTCTGTGCCAGCTGGGTCCTGCTGTGTCCTGCTGGGTCCTGCTGTGTCCTGCTGTGTCCAGCTGGGTCCTGTTCTGTGCCAGCTGGGTCCTGCTGGGTCCAGCTGGGTCCTGTTCTGTGCCAGCTGGGTCCTGCTGTGTCCTGCTGGGTCCTGCTGTGTCCTGCTGGGTCCTGCTGTGTCCTGCTGGGTCCTGTTCTGTGCCAGCTGTGTCCTGCTGTGTACTGCTGGGTCCTGCTGTGTCCTGCTGGGTCCTGCTGTGTCCTGCTGGGTCCTGCTGTGTCCTGCTGGGTCCAGCTGGGTCCTGCTCTGTGCCAGCTGGGTCCTGCTGTGTGCCAGCTGGGTCCAGTTTATCTAATTGGAGGATATGGTTATTCCGGTTTTTAATTTCCGATGACGATGAGACAGCCTATAGGGAGGATATCAGAGACCTGGCAGTATGGTGCCAGGACAACAACCTCTCCCTCAACGTCAGCAAGACTGCTGAACCTCGTCATCGGTGATCAGGCCTACAACCACCGTGTCGTCCGCAAACTTAATGATGGTGTTGGGAGTCAAGCGCGGCACGCAGTCGTGGGACAGGAAGTGGACAGGGAGAACAGGAGGGGACTGAGCACACACGTCTGAGGGGCTCCCGATTTGAGGATCAGCGTCGTGGACGTGCTGTTACCTACCCTCACCACCTGGGGGCGGCCCGTCAGGAAGGCCAGGATCCAGTTGCAGAGGGAGGTGTTTAGTCCCAGGGTCCTTAGCTTAGTGATGATCTTTGAGGGCACTGTGCTGTTGAACGCTGAGCTGTAGTCAATGAACAGCATTCTCACATAGGTGTTCCTCTTGTCCAGGTGGGAAAGGGCAGTGTGGAGCGCAGAGGATATTGTGTCGTCCGTGGATCTATTGGGGCGGGTAGTTGGTCCAGTGTTTCTGATGGTGTTGACGTGAGCCATGACCAGCCTTTCAAAGCACGTCATGACTACAGACGTGAGTGCTACGGAGCGATAATCTTTTAGACAGGTTAACTTGGCGTTCTTGGGCACAGGGGACAATGGTGGTCTGTGTGTGTTCTGTGTGTGTTATATGTTAACAGAGTGTGTGTGTGTGTGTGTGTGTGTGTGTGTGTGTGTGTGTGTGTGTGTGTGTGTGTGTGTGTTGTATGTGCTAACAGTGCGTGTGTGTTAACAGTGTGTGTTATGTGTTACCAGTGTATGTGTGTGTGTGTGTGTGTGTGTGTGTGTGTGTGTGTGTGTGTGTGTGTGTGTGTGTGTTGTATGTGCTAACAGTGTGTGTGTGGTGTTAACAGTGTGTGTTATGTGTTACCAGTGTATGTGTGTGTGTGTGTGTGTGTGTGTGTGTTTTGTGTTAACAGTGTGTGTGTTACATGTTAACAGTGTGTGTGTGTATGTGTGTGTGTGTGTGTGTGTGTGTGTGTGTGTGTGTGTGTGTGTGTGTGTTTTGTGTTAACAGTGTGTGTGTTACATGTTAACAGTGTGTGTGTGTATGTGTGTGTGTGTGTGTGTGTGTGTGTGTGTGTGTGTGTGTGTGTGTGTGTGTGTTAAGTGTGTGTGTTACGTGTGTTAAGTGTGTGTGTGTTAAGTGTGTGTGTTACGTGTGTTAAGTGTGTGTGTGTTAAGTGTGTGTGTTACGTGTTAACAGTGTGTGTGTGTATGTGTGTGTGTGTGTGTTAAGTGTGTGTGTTACGTGTTAACAGTGTGTGTGTGTGTTACGTGTTAACAGTGTGTGTGTGTGTGTGTGTGTGTGTGTGTGTGTGTGTGTGTGTTAACAACGTGTGTGTGTGTTAAGTGTGTGTGTTACGTGTTAACAATGTGTGTGTGTGTGTGTGTGTGTGTGTGTTAACAACGTGTGTGTGTGTTAAGTGTGTGTGTTACGTGTTAACAGTGTGTGTGTGTGTGTGTGTGTGTGTGTGTGTTAACAACGTGTGTGTGTGTTAAGTGTGTGTGTTACGTGTTACCAGTGTGTGTGTGTTGTGTTAACAGTGTGTTGTATGTGTTACCAGTGTGTGTGTGTGTGTTACGTGTTAACAGTGTGTGTGTTACGTGTTAACAGTGTGTGTGTTACGTGTTAACAGTGTGTGTGTGTGTGTCTGTGTTAACAACGTGTGTGTGTGTTAAGTGTGTGTGTTACGTGTTAACAGTGTGTGTGTGTTTTCTCTAGGTGTATGTGAGAGTGCAGCATGCAGTCGGCTCCAGCAGGTTTGTGGGAACCCCATGGACCCCAGTCTAAAGATGTCTCCTCTCTCCCCGTACATACACCCTCCGCCTCTCGCCTCTCCCATGTGATCGCTGCACCACCGGCTAAGAGAATCACCTTCTACAAGAGCGGCGACGCTAAGTTTGCGGGAGTGAGGATGGCAGTCCACAAACGCAGCTTCAAATGCTTCGATGCACTACTGGACGACCTGTCGCAGAAGGTCAGAGCACACACACACAGTGCACACACTGTACACACAGTACACACACAGTACACACACTGTACACACACTGTACACACACTGTACACACACAGTGCACACACTGTACACACACTGTACACACAGTACACACACAGTACACACACAGTACACACACAGTACACACACACACTGTACATACAGTACACACACTGTACACACAGTACACTAACACACACACACAGTGCACACACACACACAGTACACTAACACACACACACACACACACACAGTACACACACTGTACACACACTGTACACACACTGTACACACACAGTACACACACACACACACACACACACACACACACACACACACACACACACACAGTACACTAACACACACACACACACACACACACACACACACAGTACACACACACACACACACACAGTACACACACTGTACACACTGTACACGCACACACAGTACACACACACACACACACACACACACACACACACACACACACACACACACATACACACACACACACACACACACAGTACACACACAGTACACACACTGTACACACACACACACACTGTACACACACACACACACACACACACACACACACACACACACACACAGACACACACACACACACACAGAACACACACACACACACACACACACAACACACACACACACACACACACACACACACACACACACACACACACACACACACACAC